>NC_139897.1:1200000-1557500 GCF_905171665.1 Trachurus trachurus | reverse complement strand
CAATGACTTCATCACACCTTCCCAATCAACTTAATTCCAACTCATTAGCACAACTGTTACATTTTTTCGGGGTAAAGCGTGTGGTCAGTGTGTGACTGACGCTGTTTAATGTGTCACTCAATAGGTACTCTCCTGGATCCCAGTGGCCTTTATGACGATGAGGTCGGCACACCTGAAAGTTTACAAAAGTAAGACACACAAGCACATGCACACGCACTCACGCACACACACATACACACATACAATGTTCCATCTCCTGCTGATTCTCCCTCACGCCTCTTTTCTTGTCTTCTTGTCTTGGTCTATTTGTACTAGATATAAATAGATGTAGTACCTAGTCCTCACCAAGGTCTCCAGCACTCAAGCTCACCTTAATATCTCTGACTCAGTTGTTTGTCGGTTAGAAGGAGCTTGTTCTCTTTATGACACAGGATTTGCAGTAGTGGCTAAATGGCACAATACCTGTTGGTTGTCTTGTTACTGTTTTTGACTGCCATGGCTACACCCTCTGACCTCTAATGTACAGTATCTGTGTCTCTGAGTCTAAACTTCAGTTTACTGATCCTCTGCCCACACTGTGTGTCCATCAGAGTGATGGAAAACGAGGAAGGGAGGAAGGAGTACGTGGTGTTTCCTCCCAGTAAGAGCCAGTGTCCTGCCAGCAGTCAAAAGGGGAGGAAGATCCCACTGAAGGGCAACGGACGCCGTATTGACTACCTCCTCTACAGCGACGAGGGCCTGCAGCAGGACTGGAAACTGGTATGGTTTAGCAGAGGGTCACTATTCAGTTCTTTTTGTATTGTCAAAAGAATCTATAAAGATACCACATCCAACAATGAAGTGAGACTCATAGATCCATGTTTCTGCTTCTTCCTCTCATTTTAACAACAATTCATTTACCAGTTACAAACATTTATAACAGGCAAAAGGGTCAAATACCTGTTAATGAATGAGTGACTGACAAATGAGCTATATTGTAGAGTGTAAAATTCATCCTGATTTATTAATGCGTTAGTCATTTGTAAGATAAATAGTGAACTGAAAAAGAGAGGAAAAGCCAGCACACTCACGATCCCTATGACAAATTTTTATTGCAGGACAGGCAAGGCAAGGCAAATTTAAGATAAATAGTGAAATTTGCTATAACTTTTTTACCTAATTATAAACCATATATTAAGTCTCAAGTACTTTTTAAGTGTAGTTTTACAGTAGTACCATAACACTGTCTATTTTTTTTTTTAACAAAGAGGGTTTTACTGAGATTTTTTTTTTTTTTTTTTTGCTGCTTTCTTTTCTTGTTAATCATTTGGCTATCCCATCCCCCCAGATTGGAAACTATTGTTCTAAACCAATAATAGTAATCTACATGCTGACAGATGTTCCAGCAGACCTACCCCTTAATCAGAGTCTCCCAGTCCATAAACTACTGTATATAAACAAGTCAACCCTGTGTGATAAAGGGCCACAATAAATAATAAAAAAAACAAAGGAAACCAAATGTAAAATCAAACAGAAAGAGACACGGCATCAAGCCAAGAAGCTGCAGTGCTTGTAGAGTGACACTGTTTTTCCATTACCAGGAACTTGGTGCAAGAACCCTGATATACTGTGTACTGTACCTTTATCTTGTCAGCAGGCAGGTGATCTGCTATGAATATTTTCCCCGCAACAAAACAGCACTTGTTTTCCTGAGCCATGTGACACATAAATGGGAGCCACAGGAGGATATGTGACTTTAAAAAGAAAAAAGAAAAAAAAGATTGGGAACAATGAAACACAACAACACAGACTGTGGAGGAGAGAATGAGGGCAGTGATGTGATGGCTGCCTGTCTGTGTGAGGGATTTACATAGAGCATCTCTCTGTCTTGCTCTCTGACTCTCTGCATCTCGCACTCCACAGTTTATTGATGCCACCTTGTGGCAGGATACAGCAACTGCCAAGTGAAACTAAACACACAGATTGTTGTTTTGCTTCTGCAATAACAGACCTCAAAGTTTTCATCAATTAGTTGTTACATTTCCTGACACACATCATGTCATCATGTTGTGTCTGTTCATGCTTCACCTGTGGGCACCACTGCCTGACCAGCTTCCTGCATATTATGTTTCTATACAAACATCTGAAAAGGCATCTGTGGTGATGGTGGATCAAACTGCAGCATCCAATCAGAGCAGGGGTGTCTCTTTCTGATTCAAGAATCTCTTCTGAGAGCACCTCCTTTCTTAAAATCTTAACACATTTAACTAGCACTATGTACTCACTTATTAAATAGATGTAGCACTTGCACTTAATACTGTTCCTGCTGCACTGAGGCTTACTCTTGTCCTACACTTTTGACTCATCATGGGACAATCAGGAATGGTACCTACACCTTTGATGAATAAGTAAATACATGTGACAGCTGAACAGAGATACAGAAGCACACAGTGAGAAGCTCCTCTTTTTAAGTTGATTGACCCTTTTTTTACTGCTAATAATTTGCTCTATTCTTACTTGTAAAAAATAAACCATATTTTAGTTTTAACTGTTGTAAAAGAAGCTGTGACTACTGGTTTAGGGATATGTGGTATCAGTCAGTCAGAACATGCAGCAACTCTTCTTTACTGACCCAGTTTGAGACACAACTGTGCGGACAAACATGTGGGAGTTTAACACTGCGGTCTAAAGCAAGAACAAATACAAGGAGGTCAGATGTTAGAGAAGCTCAAATGAACTTACTCACCAACACCTCTACTTGAACTAGCAGCAGAAAAGCAGGCCACATGATGAGGACACTAGCTAAGCCTCAGTGCCAGCCAGGGCCGTTGTATAGGGGAGAAAGGTGATGAAAATTCTAGGGGCCCAGCGCCCAGTAGGGCCCACAAAAACCCCCAGTAGTCTAATCTTTGTATGACTGATTTATTCTGCATAAGAACCTGACTAATACTTGTACGGTTTTTTATTAACCTAACTGTGTTAACCTAATAAATCCCACCGCACGGGGTGTGCTTGACCGGCGAAACAGTGTCACACTCAGCTCCGACACAATCTCTGTCTTTTCACTTGTTTATTTCTTCATTAGCAACTCCACACATGCTTTTCTTTTGGCACTTAAACAGTGATCATGCCGTCAGTAGCAACTGTATTGCAGCAGTAGCAGCCGCAGTAGCAGGTAATCAACTGTAAAACACAAATATATATAAACATTACTACCTTAATGGTCATATTTATGATATTTAACACAAGTTGCATTACTTTATGCACATCAACTCACCAGCTCAGCTTCACCGGTCAAACCGAGTCACAGTAATGATAACCACCGAAGAAGAAACACTGGGTGTACTTCCGCCGCTAGAGGGCGCTATTAACTCCCGACAATGTAAAATAGCAGGAGACAAATAACATGTCTGAAAATAGGAAATCTCCACACACCTCCCACTTGGGCTACTTGTCTCTGACCAAGTAGGCCACAATAACTATTATTAATACAACAATGTAATTACACAGAATAGGTGAAACCTTTCAATTGGCAAATAAAGAATCAACATAACTGTCCAATGACACAGATTTGGTCTGAGTCTTGATTCAAGTGTCCACAGTTTCAAGTTCTTAGGGGTATGTTAAGCCTCCCCTTGCTCCTCTACTGGTAGCAACACCACCAGTCTTCTGACGTCTCTGTGCAGTATCGTGGAAGGACACGGCTCCTTGTCCTTCCTGGCTTGGGACAGGCTGATGGGAAGACTATGACAAATCCTCACCTTGACGTCACGGACAACACCTTTATCATCTGGACGTGCCTCCTCGACACGACCCAGCCTGAATCGACCTCGGAGGGCGTTTTGGTCTGCAACCCATACCAGGTCTCCAACGGTGACGTTCCTAGCTGGGGCATGCCACTTTTGCCGAATGAACAGGTGAGGCCCTGCCAACTGGCTCCAACGTCTCCAAAACTTGTCCACCTCCACCTGGACTGCTCGCAGACGACTGAATGGGTAGGTAGGGAATTCAAAACCCTGAGTGTCACCTCTGGGCCCCGCTCGACCCAACAGCAACGAGTTTGGTGTCACAACGTCCACAGTCTCTTCCTGGACCTGAGCTCTGGCTCCGATCGGCCTCTCATTGGAAAGGTTGGCCGCTAGGTAGAGGAGGGTTTGAAACTCCAGGACGGTTAAGTCGCCCTCCTCACCAACACTGCTCAACGACCTCTTCAACACGCGGACAGCTGCCTCCGCTGCCCCGTTCCGATGCGGTGAGTCCGCAGGGCTAAACTCCCACACCCAGTCAGTTCCAGCCACAACTGCTCTCCTTTGGACTTCCTCCTTGTCGATACCTGCCAGGAAGCTGTAGAGATCCTCCAGCGCAGGCCTGGCCCCCACGAAGTTGGTGCCCTGGTCGGACCAGAGCTTACGGGGATGACCTCTTAGGGCGGTGAAGCGCTGATAAGTCTTGAGAAAGCCTTCAGTTGATAGGTCTTCGACCAGATCCGCATGGATCGCTCTTGAGGCCATACAACTGAAGACAACGCCCCAGACCTTCTTCTTTGTGCGCCGCCTCACACCGTCCCTGACTGTGTATGGACCGAACAGGTCCAGCGTTGTGTACTCGAAAGGAGCTGCTGGCCCGGTGCGCACAGAAGGAAGATCACTCATTACTTGAGAGCATAACTTGGCTCTGCACTTCCGACAGTGAAGACACGAGTCAATTATTTTGCGAGCAACTCTAGGGCCTTGCACCACCCAGGCTCTTTTCCTCATCCGAAGGAGGGTACCGGCAACGCCTTCATGGTTGACACGGTGGGCTTCTTCAGCAAGGAGGGTGCTGATCCGCTCCTTGTAGGGGATCAGCGGGACCCCAGGTCCTTCCTTATCAACGGACTGAATCCGGCCGTGGCACAGCAAGAGGCCCGTTGCCTGGTCCTTGTTCACAACCAGACGGTTGAGTGTAGTTGTGGGGAAGGTCACGCCTGTCTGGGCTGCGAGACATAAGTCCTTGAATGCCTCTTCTCGCTCCCGGACTGTGAGTACTGCCTCCCACTGTTCTCGCTCGCCAGTTCGATCTCTGTCGAGTAACCAGGAGTGAATGGCTCTGCGGATGTATCCGACAGCCCCACAGAGCTTGGTTAGCGTAGCAAACCTTGAAAGATCCATCTGTCCTACAAGAGCCAAACCCCAGAACCTCTTCGTTCTGCAGGCACTAGATGCTATTGAAGAAGACCCTGTAGCAGCACCTTGCGAGGATCCCTTATCATCAACCGTAGGAGGCCACGTGATCGCCCCGTCCTCGACCATGGCGTCCACATCGGTAGGACCGTCTGAAGCAGACAACTTCTTTGCCTGAGCCCTTGTAATGATGGCAGAGAAAGCTTTCCTTTGGAGCTTACTCACAACCTCCCTGGTACCGGAGGCCACCTCTGCAGCAGACTTCATGGGCCACTCCTCCACTGCTCTGGTCAGGAACTCGGGACCTCTCTGCCACAGGGAGTCACCATCAAGCTGCTCAGGGGAACACCCTCTTGTGACAAGATCGGCCACGTTGTACTGACCGGGGACCCACCACCAATCCGTCACAGGTCCGGCCTTTTGGATTTCACCAACACGGTTAGCGAAGAAAGTTTGGAACCCATAACTTTCCCGCTGGATGGCTCCCAACACAGTTTGGCTGTCGACGAAGTGGTACCACCTGCTCACTTCCAACCGCCCATGCTTCAGTATGTAACCTTTCAGGCGGGCGGCAAAAACGGCTCCGCAGATCTCCGCTTTAACAGCGTCGCCCTTCTGGTCGAGGGGGGTCAATTTAGCCTTTGACTCCACGAGCCGAGTCACAACACCTCCTGAAGTCTCCCAGCGCAGGTAGAGAACCGCCCCATAAGAGTCACAGCTCCCATCGGAGAATGTAATCCCCCAGGGTTTACCCAGCCAGCCGGTAGGGGTAATACTCCTGGGGAATGTGATGGTGCTCAGCTGGGCAAACTCTTTGAAGAGCTCGACCGCCTTCCCGCGCAGCTCATCAGACAGTGGCTTGTCCCACGTATCCTTGGTCAATGTCCCGGCCTCTTGAAAGGCCCTCCTGACAAGAATGACGCCCTTCTGTTTCAGGGGCGTCGCCAGACCAAGGGGGTCGTAAAGCCCGGCCACCTGGCTCAGCAACATACGACGGGTAAGAGGATCCGGTGTCTTCTCCTCTATGTCCTCCACGGTGAGGTCGAGCTCGGTGCGCATCTTTTTCTTCCTTGTGGAGAAATTGACGGCCACCATGAGGAAAAGTTTGTCCTCCCCCACGTGGTAACCCACTCCCAGGGCCTTGTTGTCCTCGTCGCGCAACTGGTTGGGCAACACAATAGTCTCAGTCTTGGTGGGAACACCGCCTCGCCTCCCACTGTGGCCAGACCGCACCCAAGGCTTAAGGTAAAACCCCCCGGTTGCAAGGATGGCCTCAACCCCCTGAAGGATCTCGCTCAGTCTCTGGGGGTCATTGTGGGACACCAGAATGTCATCCACGTAGGCGTTGTCCACAATGACATGTCTTTCATCCACTTTGTCGGCGAATTGGGGTAGATGGGCGGTCTCCCTCATGGCCACTTGGGCAATACAGCCAGCCGGCTTATCGCCCATGTTCACCCGTACCACGGCGTAGTCCTCGATGTCATCAGCCGGAGAGTCCCTCCACAGGAAGCGATGGACATGCACCTCCTGATCCTCCAACCACACCGAGTTGTACATCTTGGATACATCTCCAACCGCCGCGTGCTCCCCCTCCCGGAAACGGAGCAGAACTGCGCGGATGGGGTTCAAGACGTCTGGACCCTTCAGCAGGATGCTATTCAGGCTAACACCCCTGAACTCCCGGCTGCTGTCCCAGACTAGTCTTACCGGAGTGGAGACGGAGTGTGGGTTGGGTGCTGTCAGGTGGTTCACCCACCACACAGCCCCGTTCCAACTGTCCATCGCAGCCCTGGAAAGCTTGATCGCAGCCCCCCTGGCTACCATGTCGTGCACCTGCCTCGCGTAAGCCTCCTTCCACTTCGGATCCTTCTCGAGGCGCTTCTCCGATTTCAGGAAAGCCGCCTTGACAGCTTCGCGGTTGTTCGGCAGGGTAGCAGGGTTCTCTTTCCAGGGGTACCTGGCGTCCCAGTGGGGCTTGTCGCTGTGGTGGTCGCTCACTTTGAAGGTCAGACCTCCCCTGATGATCTCTAACTCGCGCTCGTCAGCGAGAGACATCTCCTTCCCACCAGGGGCGCACTTTCCACACCGACAACCACCGCACATAGGGTTACAGGCGGCCCCAATGCTGTCCCACTGCAGCCACTTAACGATCTCAGCATTGCACGCAGCCGTGGTTCCGACTTCCACGCTGCTCTTTAACTCGGGGTGGTAGTTATGGTGAACCTCGACTCTCCTGGACTCCGCTCTCATGGAACATGCAAAGTGAGTCGATGAGTGGCGCGCAGTCACCTCAATGTCCTCAAAAAGGTCCGGGTGCACGCCACTGACGGTCTTACCGAGCGGACCGTCCCACAACACCAGATCGCCGCTCCTCATCATCCGCTGGGGAGCAAGGCGACCTTCCCGGGTACTGATAAGTAACTCAACTTTCTCCGGGCGGGTCAGCTCCCCCGGTTTGACAACACCAGGGAAGAATTTCTCCAGGCGCTCCGAGTCCACTGCATGGTCCACTCTGGCGATCTCCTCTAGTCCATAGCAGAGCATCTCATGGAGGCGCCATGTTCCCCTTTTTGTGGCTACTTTTATGCTCACACAGTACCTCTTTGTCTCAACCCTAGCCTCCATACCACCTACACCATACACGACCAGTGTGATTGGCTCACCTGCCAATCCAAGCCTCTCTGCTGCTTGGTGAGTGATATAGTTAGTATCAGAGGCTAGGTCGATGAGGGCTCCGACCCAGTCTCCTCTCTTGGTCGTGACCTCAACCAACATCATGAGGACCGGGTGTTCTTTCGGTCCACTCTCGTCCACGAAATCTTTGCCAGCACATATTGTTGAGGACACTTTATTTGTGCAGGCCTTACGAACAGCCTCCAGCTGCTCCGGAGTCAGACCTAGGCTAGCAAACAAAGTCTCTTGTTCTTCGGTCGGGCCACGGGGTTCTCTCCTCTTTTCCCACTTGGTCTCCGCCCTAGCAGTGTCCCTTTTGGCTGGTGATTTGAGGCACAGGAAGAAGTGGTGATCTGGAGGGGCGTCGCCTCTTTTACATTCGTCCTTGCGACACAGAAAGTTTTTATTGCAGGGACTGTCCCTCCCATGGAGATCCAGGCATTTGGGGCAGGCTTTAGTCTTTTTTACTTGAGCCCTGCGCTCTGCTGGATTAGCCTTCTTAAATGTCTTACAGCGATATAGACGTCCAGTATGTCCCTCTTCGCCACACATACCGCAAGGATCTCGCGATGATTCTTCTCTCGCCTCGCTTGCCGTGGCCTTAGTAAATGAACGCCTTTCCTGCCTTCGATCCCCCGGTCTTTCCTTTGGCTTCTCACGGGGGCTTGGTTCACCCGCTCTGGCAGAGTTTGGTCGTCTGGTGATCTGTAACTGCTCCAGTTGCACCAGAACCGTCTTCTGATCTCTCAGGAACTGCCATAGTTTGTCGAACCGGTTACGTGGGTTGACGTTGCTAGCCGCGTCGCATCGGTACAAAAGCCACCTTTCCTTCATACTTTCCGGCAGCTTACTTTCCAGTGACCGGATCACCAACTGGTTTTTTATGGCGTCCTCACAACCCAAGTCTATAAGGTCCAACAGCGCCCTTTCCACCGCTTGAATCAACTGCAATGCCTCCCTTGGTTGGTTGTTGCGCACAGCTGGTAAGTCCTGTAGCTCCAGTACAATATCGTCCGCTATTTGCGACATGTCCCCGTAACAGTCCTCCAAAACCCGGAAGACCTCCTCCGCGGAACGGCAATGAGACAGCCTGAGTTCGCGCTTTACTGCATCAGCGATACTGTCCAGCAGATGGAAGAGCCTACACTCAGGGGAGCCTGTGGGTTCAGCTAATGCCTGGAGGGTCCCCCAGTTACTCTTCCATCTCCAATAGCTTCTCCTGTCTCCAGAGAACTTTGGTAGGCTTAGGGGCGCGAGCGCAATCCTAGGCCCGATTAACCCCCGAGAGGTAGCAGACATGCTCCGTCCTGTCCCAACACTGTCCGGTAGCACAGCATGCGCTCCTCGCTGCTGTCGCGGTGTGCTAGAGAAGCCGGGGTTAAACGTTGGGTTCAAGGACCACTGTGGTGGATGTCTCTGTGGTGGCGCTTGGGGAGACCCCGACGGAGGGCCCGTGCCTTGTGCCCCATCAAGAAGGTCCACATTACCATCCAGTGCACTGCTAGTCACAGCAACGGTTGGGTTGGTGGCTGGGCCTGTACCTGCACCTTGCACTCCATCATCCTGCGCTGTGCCGCTGTCCCCGCCACCGTCCGGAGGCGCACTTGGTTTATCAGCGGTGGACGTTCCTCCACCGTCCACACCACCTTGACCATCGTCTCCGACGTCAACGTCCTCTTGACCGCTTGCCAGGACACCAAGGTCGCCATGCGCTGACCTTCTGCCTTGGTGCATGTAGTTAGTCAGTGCAACTATAGTCATTTTTCTCCTCTCCTTATAGTCTTTGAGGCAGACCCGCATGTCATCTACCTCCTTGTTCGGGACGAAGCGGTCCCATTCTCGCACAAACTCCTCCAGTGCTTCGACTCTGCTCTCTAATGCTGTGTGCACCAGCTCATACTGGTCATGGGTCAAGTGGCCTGAAAGAAGCGCTTCGGCCTGGCCAAACACTTCTTTGAGATCTGCCTTCAAACTGCCCAATTGACTCGATGCACAGCGGGACCACAATGTCCTTTTTACCTTCATCTCTGTGTCTTGATACTTTGCGCGGCATTCATGCAGCCTTTTCTTCACCTCAGCTACATCCATGTCGAATCCACTTGCATCCTCTTCTTCCATAACAGCAATGTAGTCAAAACTGCTATTACAGATCTCTTCATAACTTCCCTTGAGCGCTTTCAGTTCAAGTTTGAGGTCATGCTCATTCAAAAGTTCCATGTTAAACTCGATGGCATTTGCCTTCCTAGTAAAAGCCCCTTGTGCATAGGAACGCTTCTTCTTTAATTCTCCACAGTCAGCCATGCTTCAATGACCCTCTCTCTTTCACTCTTTGTTTGTTTTGATGACGCACTTCCGGCCGGCCGTACCTGAGCCAAGATGGCGCCGATCAACTTCCGTTAGCTTAGCCGTTAGCTTAGCGGCTAACTAGCGTGCTAACAGCTAATTCGCGGCGATCGGCTTATCCTATGCCGTCGTGCTAAACAGTCACAATGAAAGTCACTCAAGCACAGTCACAGAACATACGAACTCCTCTCCTGAGGGCCGGGACCGGGTCCGAAGCTCCGTCGAGCGGCCGCGAAGCTCCGCCGGGTCTCCTCCTGTAGCTTGCTGTTGTTGACACTGTCCGACCTCCGCTTCTCCGTCACGGGGTTGGCTTAGTGTTGATTACTGTACGGGTTTTTATTAACCTAACTGTGTTAACCTAATAAATCCCACCGCACGGGGTGTGCTTGACCGGCGAAACAGTGTCACACTCAGCTCCGACACAATCTCTGTCTTTTCACTTGTTTATTTCTTCATTAGCAACTCCACACATGCTTTTCTTTTGGCACTTAAACAGTGATCATGCCGTCAGTAGCAACTGTATTGCAGCAGTAGCAGCCGCAGTAGCAGGTAATCAACTGTAAAACACAAATATATATAAACATTACTACCTTAATGGTCATATTTATGATATTTAACACAAGTTGCATTACTTTATGCACATCAACTCACCAGCTCAGCTTCACCGGTCAAACCGAGTCACAGTAATGATAACCACCGAAGAAGAAACACTGGGTGTACTTCCGCCGCTAGAGGGCGCTATTAACTCCCGACAATGTAAAATAGCAGGAGACAAATAACATGTCTGAAAATAGGAAATCTCCACACAATACTTAGCATTAGCATCAAAACAAAGTAGGCTAAATAAAAAATGATAATACATACCTAGTCTAAGGAAAAAAAATGGAAAGGTTAGGGGGTAGGGGCCCACTTTAGTATTCTTTAAGGGGGCCCAGAATTCCTAGCAACGGCCCTGCTCAGTGCAACAACAGAGAAAAAAAGTGATCTGATAAGTTAGAATATCTAGCTTTACTCAACTGGAAACTAGAAAGTCCACTCTACTGCACCATTTTACTTGCTCCATGTGTTTAAGTACTGTATGCATTTGCCCACTGTTGCCACACGAGGGCATCTGCACAACAGCTCGTGTGATTGAGGAAGAAGTAGACAGAAACACATATTTGAATATATTATACTGTTGCTCATTCTCAGCTTGGTTTTTAACCAGACAATTCAGTGAAACAAAAATCAAAATCAGTACCATGTTTTGCTCAGTTGCTCACAGCTTTAAAGCTCTACACAGAATAACAGCTGAGATTAGTGAAGTCATGATGATAATGGATTTTGTCTTTGCCCCATGCAGGATATCGAGGACTTCAGCTTTGTCACTCAGCTAGCCGGCCTCACCGACCACCTCTCTGTGGCCATGCGACTGGCTGTGTCCACTGGAGAAGAGGAGCCTTAGGTTGATCGACCACTTGAGCGTTGTGTGTTTTTAAAAAAAAAAATACTGCCATGGAGGAATGACGGACACCCAGGAGGAGGAGAAGAGATGAAGTTTACCGATATGGAGATGCTTCACACAGACACAAAGCTGGTCTGCGAGAGGAATGGAAGGGATATAAAGGAGGTACATATAGAGGGAGCAGAAACAGATGTTTGATAGGAAAGAGGAAGACTCTGAAGGGCAGAGATAAAGAAGAGAATTCAGTGTAGAAAGGCAAGCCTCCTGGGTAAACCACACACACACACACACACACACACACACACACACACACACACACACACACACATTACATCACAAACACAAGTGATCAACATGTTGGTTATTCAACGTCACCTGGCCTCTTTGTTCCTGTTCCTCAAACACTCCCTGAATCAAATTTGGAGATTTATATTTTTTGTTTCATGTAGCCAGTTTCCACACACTCCTTTTATTGGATCTGTTTTAGCCGCAGTGTAAGTCTGATGTTTTTATGATTCTACCTTCAGGGACAGATGGATCCTCATCAGTTGGGTCCTCCTCCTCCTTTAGCGACTGTGTCCAAGTGATGAGAGTGCAATGTACAGCTGCTGACTGGCCTTTTCACTGACTACCTGTGTCCTTGTGTCATGCACCTTTCTGAAAGGCTATTGGTCAGTTCTGCAGTCAGTCATTCACCTTAGCCCTCCCACATCAGTCCCAGGAACCTCAACAAGTGTCTTCTTTTCCAAAAAAAAAACAAAGAAAAAAACAAAAAGAAAAAAAACGAAAGAAAAGAAAATTCAAACTAGTCTTTCTAAAATGAGAAAAAAAATATGATACAATTTCTATTGTGGCCACATTACTTTTTATAGGAAGTTTAATGCCTGTTTAATACTATATTGTATGTTTCTAAAAAAGCGGTAGGCTGTTGTATAGAGTGATGGAACTGAAGATAAAGTAGTCTGATCCAGTGAAATGCATATAGCATGTTTTTCAGCCATGATTGGTGACAATTTCAAGACTAAAGGACATTTTGGTGTAATACTGGGAACCAAGGCTTTGCTAATGCATGGTGGAAAACAGTCTGAGTTTACAACTTTCATATAGTGATTTAATACACTTGCTTGCTTGAGTCTGGATGCCCGACGAGTTGGAAACACACACTAACTGTAAGCCTGTGTGGCATGTGTGCATGTGAGACTCTACCCTGCTAATGAAAACCTAACACACACAAAAGGTGTGCACTGAAAACATACTGAGGATTTTGCTTAAAGCGGAAACACAAGCTACACACACATCATGTACAGAGTTGTCAGGTGATAAAACATCCCACAATGACACGTTCCACCGTCTCAAGGAGAGAAGCTATTATGGGCTTGCTAACAAACCACCGTAGCTATCTGGTCAGAGAGCCACGACTGTGTTGTTATTGGTGTGAGCACAGCCAGTTGTCCAAACACGTTTATGTGTCCCTAAACTGTCAAGACAGTCCAGCCATATATATAAGGCTAATGAATATGGAGTAAACAAACACATGAAGCAGTGTAATAACAACTCAAGTGTGTTGTATGATGAGAGCTCATGGGACATCTAACAAAAACCATGTTTCATGTTTCTCATGTTTCTCCTAAAGATGCGTGTTGAAAACCAGTACAACTTGCATCACAGTGACAGTTTAGGGCACAGATGCTGTTTGGGCTCCATGGTCTGCATGGTGAACAATATTTACAACCGTTTTTTTGCCCTGTTTGTGTGTTTTTAGCACTAGACCGGAGCTTCTGATGTGTGTATGATTGGGCAGCTCATCATGTTATCTTTTTTCAATACAAATGTGCTAACTGGTGTTTCCCTGAACAGTCTGTGCTGACATGAAACACAGTGCAGAGCATGTGTCATACAAGAGTATACAGTATTTGGTACTGTTGCAAGCGTCCACCTGTGTGAGTGTATGTGTACTGTATGGTATGTGAGAGGTAACGCAGGAAACATGAGGGTCGTTTTTTTATGTTCTGTATGTGAGTCCAAAAATCACCTGGCTGCTCTGACACTCTCTCTGTCTCTTTATGACTCACATTATTATAATTATTATGACTAACATGTTCTTGTTACTGCAGTTTGTTCCTATTCTTCTTTTTCCATGCACGCTTCACTGTGTTTTTTTCCCCCCTTGATTCTTTTGCAAATCCCCACTCTTCAGGTCAGGTTGAAATTCAATGAGATCAAATCCCAGAATATGTTGTTTACTTGGTAAATAGTCATGTACATACACTGTAGGTCAACAATGAGTTACAGAAAGGTGCCACGGTCTATCAATGAATGTCTCTTACTTCTCTCAATAAGTAAGAAGTTCATGAAATAACATTTACTTAGTGGGGAGAGAGCAAACCGTAGAAATGTGTAATGTGATATCTTCATGATGAAAATACACTCCAGTGTTCTTTTTTTTTTTTAATTGAAAGGTAAAAATAATTGATTGAACTTGGGGTCTGTCTGCTAAACTTGTATTTTTTTTTTCTTTCTTTTTTTTTGCATAGGCTATTCTTAAACACAACAAGCCTGAAGAAAGTGATGGGTTGAGAGAGGGGTGACCAGTAACTGGGGCAAATTTATTACAGCAATTTATTGGGTGGTAAACAAACAACTTAAAGGGATAGTTCACCCAAAATTCAAATTATCTACTCACCCTCATGTCAACTAAGAGCTGTGAGAATTTTCAGAGTCCTCCGTTCCTTCTCTGAGTTACGGGGGGGTCCGCGCAGCAGTATTTGTCCATATAATGGTTGTCAATGGATACCAACTTTCTTCGTCCAAAAAGACACACCAAAAAACATCCAAATACCTCCATGCTGCTCGTCTGTAATGTCCCTCTTGTATTGAAGCCCCGACATGAGAAATTGTTCAGAAAAAAATTAAATAAGTCTATATTTTAAGCTTGTTTGTAGCGGAAGCTCCCAGTGTCTCGGTTCACTGCTCTTCCTGTGTCAGTGCAAATGTCTCGTGATTTGCACTGACACAGGAAGAGCAGTGAACCGCTCTTAGTCAGCATGAGGGTGAGGGTGAGTAGATAATGAGTGAAATTTGAATTTTGGGTGAACTATCCCTTTAACAACAAATATACTTTATTGAATGATGTAACAATGCTCTGTGGAACTGAGGGGAACTACAAAGTCAAGTCATTCTTCCAAGTCTCAAAGCTCTTCATCTAAGCCATAAAATCCATTCACCCAACATTCAACTATGAGTGCAGCTTTAAAGTCACAGAATCTCCTCCTCGCTCACTGGCTGTTCTCCCAGTGTTATCATTGGATGCTGCTCACAGGTTCTGAGAAAACTACCAAAGCAAACTGTATACCGGAGTGACGCCTGCGCTCAGTCATGGAGTTGTTGTACATATTATGAAGAATGGTAGTTTTTTTATGGTAAACAGGGACATCCCAGTGTTCACAGCACTCACAATAAATCCCCCCTAAAAAATCAAATCACAAGATATCCACTACTCATCACACAGTTGCTAATTAGAGTTGCACGATTCAGAAAATTTCACACTATAAATATTAATTCATGGGTTGAGGATTTCAATTTAAAATCAAATTTTGATTCAAAACAAATTTTCAATTCAAAAATGATGGTATTAGGTGATATGTGATGGTCATACGATAAGTGTATTGTCAGAGTATTGGACCTACATCATGTGCATAGGTCGGTACACACTCTTAAAGGGATTGTTCAACATTTTGGCAAATTGGCCCATTGCCATAATCCCTATAGTCATAGCAGTAGGTTCGTTACCTTTATTTGTCGGTGTAAGCTATTTTTAGAACGGAGGAGCGGAGCGGCAGGCTGTTCAGAGCTACACTATGGAGGCTAATGGAATTTCTTGGTTTCCCTCATCAAACTCATCAAATACAAAATCCCAAAACTCCAAAACGCTTTTGTGGACAAGTTGTGAGCTGCACAATCACCACGCTATGAGATAATAATAGAACGTTACGAGACAGAGTTGTTTTAGAGGTAAATTCATGCAAAACCGCTGATGCGCGTTGCGTTCAGGGACAGTTTTTCAGCAAGCAGACTCTGTATTTACCTCGAAAACGGCTCCGTTTCGTAACGTTCCATTATTATCTCATAGCGTGGTGATTGTGCAGGTCACAACTTGTCCACGAAAGCGTTTTGGAGTTTGGGGATTTTCTATTTGATGAGTTTGATGAGGGAAACCAAGAAATTCCATTAGCCTCCATAGTGTAGCTCTGAACAGCCTGCCGCTCCGCTCCTCCGTTCTAAAAATAGCTTACACCGACAAATAAAGGTAACGAACCTACTGCTATGACTATAGCGATTATGGCAATGGGCCAATTTGCCAAAATGTTGAACTATCCCTTTAAGTTGTGGCTTGTTTCTATGCTTGTGTAGTTAATAATCTTTATACAGTGAATTTTTACAAAGATCAGCTGACTATAGTAACATGATCAGATGTGAGACTGACTTTATGTTCAGTTTTATCATAATGAAATATGATGTAGTATCAGCCAAACATCCATCTCCATGGATGTAGCAGGTTGTAATTGGTGTAGCATAAAGCAGCAGGTAATCCATTCAAGATGAAGACAGTTTAAGACAGGCAAGGCTATGAAGACATAGCACAAGCTGTGTAGAAGTGTTAACAGTGTGACTTTGTCATGCACATATCCACTGATTGACAATTTCAGTCACTGTGTAGCTCAGAGACTACTGGCAGCTACATGTTTACACTGGTTGACATTAAATACACCATGGAAGAAATAACATCTTAAACGTGCCTAATTGCTGCCCTCGGTGAAGATGGAGTAGGTTGAATTACTTTCTCTTTTTGTTCCCCATTTCTAACACTACACTTCTTGCTCTCACCAAAGAGGAGTATCTGGGCAGAAACACAGCACCATCTATGAGACTGGTGAGCTTCACTAACGTTAGGGAAAGACGTGTGACAATATCATCACAAGACTGAAGATATGAATCGATTGAAATGTATAAATCAACTTGGAAGCTATAGAGATAGAATTGCAAATCTAATGTGAATCTATTTTTGCACACCTCTATTGCTAAGACAATCAAGTCAGCAGAATTTAAAGCCGAAGCCATTTCTGACCCTTCACAGGAAAACCTCCTCTAACTTGAATGATCATCTAATAAAAACACAGACAGTAGGACCATCACCAGAAATGGAGCAGCAACAGTAGCAGGTTATGGGGCGTCGTTTAGCTCGGTTCGTAGAGTAGGCGCTATCCCCACTTGGGCGGACCTTTGCTGCATGTCAGTCACCCTCTCTCTGCCTCCCCATTTCCTGTCTCTCTCTACTACTACACTATCAATTAAAGGCAAAAAGCCCCCCAAAATATACTTTAAAAGGTCCCATATTATGAAAAACTGTTTTTTTCTGGTCTCTACATAGATAAACTGATCCTCCCTGAGCCTATCAACTCCTAGAATGAGGAAAGCAAACGGGTCCTGCATCGACTCAGCAGCCCACCGACTGGTCAAACGGTGCTCATACCGGCTGTTCAGACTCAGCTCCTGTGGTGATGTCATGACGGGAGTGAGGCCGGCCCCTCAGCGCGATAAAACGCCTACCACGTCTATTTCTATGGCTGCAGTGCACAGCAAGAAACTCCTGAGCTAAATTGATGAAATACAGACCAATTTTAAGTCAAGTCGGTAATAATCTTTGCCGTGTACAGTAACCATGTTACTTAAAGGTGCAGGCACAGAAACAGCTTGTTCTCAGTAGAGCTTTTGAGCGACTTTTAGACAGCCGACATTCAGGACCATGGATCAGTTTGAGGCAATACATTTCGAATACAGTTTAGTTGGACGTCTGACAGCTGAGTGAAATTGAGTAAAAATAGTATAATATGGGACCTTTAAAAAAACAACAAACAGTGCCAGGTTATAATAATAATAATAATAATAATAATAATAAACGCATAAACTTATGGAACACCGATTTTGAATCAACAACTACTCCTAGGTTTAGGAAAAGGTCATAGTTTGGTTTAAAATCAGTTCTTGAAGGAATAGTTGGGTTATTTGACAGGGGGTTGTGAAGGACGGTCGAGTATAGTCAGCGTTTGCAGTAGATCAGTACACAGCCAATGAGGAGAGGCAGCAGGGAGCATGGTGACAGAGTTCTGTGCTGCTGTGGATTGTGCCACCAGGAAAACTTTTTTTTTTACATTTTGATTGATTGACCACCGAAACAATCCAATATCCTTTACATTTTCCCTTCATGTAGAATATACATCCATCCATTCTTTGGCCATAGCAGTTAACAGTACAGTATATGTGCAGTGTTGTGGACGGCTGGAACCAAGACACACAACACAGCTGGCACAGGGTAACGGCCACGTCCATGTAGAATATAGTTCAACTTCACTTTGTGTGTTTAACTCACATCAAATAATGCCATTGCCAACCATCTACTGTATTTAAGGTTCAAGGCCCATCATTGTCATGGTCTTTCAATCAAATACACCGTGGTTTGAACAAACATCAAGCATCAGTGTCATAATCAGTAGTTTTGACAGGTGTGGACATCTTTTTTTACAGATCCTCTGAGAGTCACCCACCACCACAGTGGTCCTGTGCACTGTAAACACCATGAGCAAACACAGCACTTCTGAGTGGAGTCATGCAGGTGTAAGCACCACACCCCACAGAGCATCCTCCTCTCACTTGAGCTTTTTCTCAAATCACTGTCAGAAAATAAACACAGAAATTAAATTGTCCCAATGGTCATTTGATATATTATTATGTGATGGGAGCATGGACACCAAAATGTCCCTGTTACAAGTACAGTATATGTACACAAACAGGTCACTGGAATATTCACAATATATTTCAGATAATAATCCGAAAGGACTCATTAATTATTTTGGTGTCTAAATTCTCAAGTGAGCGAACAAATGGGACCTGTTGCTGAAGACATTGTTGTACCTCCTGAGATGTGTGTAGTGTTCTCTGATGTTTCTGCATCTCACCATCAGGTTCAGGACAGAATGATTTCACAGCAAGTCCCAGTTGAGATTGAAGCTTTGTAGCCGCATGTACTGTAATAATATGCTTCACGCTTGTAGTTTAAGTGATGCCTCATTCAACTATCCTTTTCTCCTTTTCTGTCCTGGGTTTCTATCATTTGTATGTTCTTTTGACTTGATTTTTTTTTTTTTTGGTCTTTGGGTGGGGGTGTGTCTTGATGGACTCGTCTAGCTTGGTCTCTGTAATATGGCTAGGGGATCAATAGCTTTTCTCTTTCTAAGCTTCTTCAACAAACTGCTTATTTTCTTCTGTTTTTTTAAACAAAGGATATTTCCCTCTATCTTTGTCTGCGTTGTTATTTGAACTAAATTGTGTTATTTGATGCTGTCTAGTCAAGGGCGTGTGGGAATCAGAGCGAGCCCTCAGGCCTTAGGCCTCCAGAAAAGGTCAAACACATTAAAATATAAATGTTACATATTTGATCTTTGATTTAATGAATTGTGTCTTTTCATTCTAATTCGAGCTCCATTCTGTCTTAAGAGATAGAAAGTTACTGTTATGAACACACAAGGTTTTGAGTTTCCTTCTCTTCATTTTGCCTATGCACAGAAATTGTAGCTGGCTCACTCTTTGTTTAGGCTTTCATAATTAGACCTAATGATAGTGGCTAAGATCAGAAATCACTGTACTAAAGGCTAAAGCTGTCTCACTTGGTTACCTTCATCCATCCATCTGTCAGGCTGCTAGAAGAGCAGCAGCTTCAGTCAGTTTATCAATCAGTCAGTAAGGGTGGAAAGAGTACCAAAAAAATCTACTCAACTAAAACCTTGATGAAATTTTACTCAAGTAAAAGTAAAAGTACTGGTGTAAAAATCTACTCAAGTAGGTAGCTATACTTACAGGTAAACTTGGGAGTGGGTCGCATGCAGTTGGCTGTCGCCATGTTGGTACAGCATACAAATCAGCCACAAAAATGCATTTCCCCTGAGGAAAATATTGCAAATGTGAATCTTGGCATGCAAACCTTATACCTTTGATTGAGCGGTTTGTTTGATGAGCTCAAAACAAGCATTTCCTATCTGCAAAAAAAAACACCCAAACTTTCATTTAGCAGCCATAACGACACATAATTAGTTCACATATGAAATCTATTAACTGTTAACCCACAGTTGATTCCATCTCCTGATTCAGGCCAAGGGTCCAGAAGTCACTATGTGTCAGGCAACTCTTTTTTGTCTTCACAATTAGTTCTGACTCTGGCTTCTCAGTATCCAGGACATAGTCAAGCTAATCATTGTTATAAAAAAAAAAGAAAAGAAATTACTACACATATATTTTACAATTCAGCATAATATGTAGCCCAAGAATGTCATGGTTGGCTGGGTTTCATGACATATACATAATACGTAGACATACGAGCTGCTGTTGGGAAGGATGTGGGTGCACTGTCCATGATGCCCGGCATGGTTGTACATTGGTCCACAGGTGTCACCATCTATCCAGGAGAATAAAGGTTTGAAAAAAATATATTAAAAAAAGGAGAATAAAAAAAGCCAAAATAATTTGCCATTTTCAGAACCTGCCACACACCTTTGTGTGTGTCAGCGCAAAGCCCTCATTGAGGGGCTCCAACTGGTGAGGGCTGATGCTGAGCAGATCTTTCAGATGGTAGGAATCCTGGGGCTTTAGAAAAAACATAGGATTCAGTTTAATCTACATTTCAAATAACTGTAAAATAAAAACAATCCTTGACTTCAGACTTGCCTAATACTGCTGGTCCAACTTCATTGAGAACATGTTGTGCAGAGTATGTGATTCATGTCCTCTCTTGAGCTGCTTTTTCATAAGTTTTTCCATTTGTGTTGCTGTTTTGATGATGCAGGTTTCTCATCATAAAAATGTGGGTTGACGAGGCCATGTTGTTAAAGGAGCATTATCGCAAATACAGCAGTAATAGCATAAAATAAGCTGACATATGCAAAAGATGGGTCGGGGGGAGCCATAACTAAATTTACAAAAAAAAATCGCCAACAGTATAGTGTCCATGGGGCAAATGCAGCATTTGTCTTTGTTATGATCCAAGCCGGCCCGGCGCTTGCTGCGTTAAAATGCACTCGGAACTCGCAAATCCGACCTCCGAACCGGACAAATATGCAACAGTAAGTAATGTAGCAGTGTTAGGGTGCTCACAGTCACTGAATCGCTGGTAGAACACTTTGTCTCCACGTCCCTGTGTCTTTCTTCAGCTGTCCTCTCAGCATTATTAAGGAGGAGGACGTGTCAGTAGTTGTTGTCGTTGTTGTGGTTGTGCGCGACGTAGAGCTGCCGCTTCCACTAGCGAGTTTTCTTTTTCCCGCGATTGCACGTTCATTCAGCGGTGAGGGAGGAGGAGGGGGAAGGGAGAAGGAGGGGGGGAGGGGGGGGACTAAACGAGGCTGCTCTCTCTCTCTGACAGCTGCCCACTTGTTTATATCTGATAAGCTCCGCCTGGCTCCATCTAGTGGCCGAATTTTGCGATAATACTCCTTTAAGAAAATAGTTGTTTTTCTGCAGAGATGAAAACAGCTGCTCGGCCACTTGACTATTCAAAGAACCCTGCAGTTCTGGGACAAGGTTTATCCTTCTTAAAGGAATATTCCGGCGTAAGTTTAACCCATGGTCCAATGCACCGTGACACAGAGTTAGACCCCCCCTCGAGAGATGAAGTCTGCTAACCACTAGCTTCTCTAGTTGTAGCAACTTTAGCAATGACCGCACCATAACAAACAGCATAGTATATTGATCCACGCGCAACTGATCAAAAAGCCACTTGTAGCCACAAATAACGCTCAGAACAGCACCAAACTTCATCAACAGTACAAACAGGGTCCCAGCCCATAATACGAGGCATCAAACATCTGTTAGCTTAGCCTGGTTTCTATTGAAAAGAGACGAAAACAACTCACCCACTGTCCTCCAGTAATATGTTATGCAGCAACTTTCCACGTCCAGCATAGGGTCCAGGCACTGACAGAGACAATAGCTGGGTTTCCATCCAAATGTATCGAATTTAAGAGCGGATTTTGTGAAAATGCGCAAAAAGCAAAGCGAATTTATGACCTTTTCCATTCATTAGTGTTTTGCGATTAGGAGTGCGCCGTGAGATTACGTCATAAGAGAGCGTGAATGTATCCAACAGTTGACACTCAGCTGACAGCTGACACTCAACATCATGGACAATTTACGTACTTTCCGGACTATAGACGCACCTGTATAAGCCCCACCGGCTAAATTTTAAAAGAAAATACTGTACATATAGGCCGCACTTGAATATAAGCCTCAGGTTTTCATGTTGTAACATGAGATATTTACACAGAAAGACAGTAAGGAACTGTGCAAGTCCACTCGCTTTTCCGCTGTTTTGGTTAGGCTACTCTCCTCCATGTGCATCTGTTGACAACAAAGCCGGCGAAAAATCAATAAATGGAGCGGTGGATATAACGATGTTACGGCGTGTGATTGTGTAGTCTTAACCGTCATAAACAAAAGATTATGGGTTACGGAGCACGTTTGTGCTGCGGTGTGCAGAGACGGGAGCTGGGAGACCGGGGCGTCGTTCTCCATTTGTTTGAACGTCGCTGGGTGAAGTCCAGCAGCTTCACCCACAAACTCTGGCTCAATTCGCATAATCTGTTTCCATAACAAAAAGTCGCATTTTCATTTAATCGATACGCTGACAAATCCACCCCCCCAAAGCGTAAAAACTTTTATGCGCAGTTCCTGCCTTTTTTCGAATTTCTGGCGTTTCCATTAAAGTATTTATTCGCAATTTTTGAAAATGCGAATAAAAAAAGGTGGATGGAAACGCAACTAATGACATTGATTGTACTAACCTGTAAGTTGGCTCTCAGATACAAACACAGTTCCAGGCTCACAATGACGTGGTCGTCAAAATTGTGCAGACCGTCCTGTCACTCCTGATAGCGGTACGTCATGTGGCAATGACCGCGAGCAAAATCGTAGACAGAAACATTTGGGAGGTGTTTCCAGAACAAAAGAAGATCGGTGAAATCTCTTGGAGACTCTGCCCTCAGGTTAAACTTTAAGCTGTGTACAACACCATGAGGGCACAGAATCACTGACCAGCCACCTTTAAAGGAAAGTTGAAAAGTAATAAGTAAATGCAAATAAAAAATAAAATTGTTTAAATAACAAATTAAATTGTTTTTATGACCTATGCATTACTCTTACCAGAAGCTCCCCAGATTTTTTGAAAGATCTTGTCGTGTGTCTGTTTTTCATTTCATCCCTGAGTCGGGTGATGAGGTCCATGCGGGATCCCTTGTCATCTAGATTGCAGGCCTTGCACAGCTTTCTTACTGTTGAAACCTTTTTAAATACAGAACATGAGAAATCAAGTAAAACATTAATACACAATGCATCTCAAATATACAATCAATAACTGTACCTTTTGCTTCATGAGTTCATCAGTGAGACGATCCTCTGAGACCATGCTGAGGTCTGCTTCAGCAGAGGACTTTGAATGGGAAACCTTCTCAGATTCGGTGTTCAACACAGTGTCAGTTCTTTGTGTATTTTTCCCAATCCACGGGGCCCAATGTTCAAAACTTGGATGGACAGCAAAGATGTTTTTTGCATGGCCTGGGAAAGAAATACACCAAGTGGTTTTTTGTATGGTAAAGTGCACTGATCCATTAAATAAAGGTAATAAATATAGAGAAATTTGAGAGGATGTAAAATTTGGGAAAAAGGCACGAGCAACCATCTCTAACTGTATAGAGTCCCAGAACTCTTCGATGTCTACTTCCCCAGTTCTCAGGGACCTCTGTTATGTCACTCACTGAAAGAAAAAAAAATCCCTGTAATTTACAGTCTCTTTATTATTAAACACACACGATATTGCGACTTACCAGGCAGGTTGAAAACTCCTTTCTTGTGGAGGTCCATCACAACATTTTAAATTTGAGAAACAGATCAGTGGTGTAGTACAGAAAAGTTTTTTATCAATTACGTCAAATAGCGAAGGTGAAACCTATTTTATCAAGACCTGACTTGGAAAAATTAATCCATGCTTTTATTACAACTCGTCTTGATTACTGCAACTCTCTGTACATAGGGATCAGCCAGGCGTCTCTCGCCCGTCTGCAGCTTGTGCAGGACTCTGCTGCACGCCTGCTAACCCAGACGCGCAGGCGTGAGCACATCACTCCCATCCTGGCGTCCCTACACTGGCTCCCTGTGTATTACAGAATCAATTTTAAGCTTTTGTTATTTGTTTTTAAAAGCATAAACAACCTTGCTCCACCCTATCTAACCAATTTGCTTCAGCCTTACTGCCCACCCCGATCACTAAGATCAGCCGACCAGCTGTTGCTGACAGTCCCCAAAACAAGGCTGAAGCTCAGAGGTGACAGAGCATTTGCCGCTGCTGCACCCAAGCTCTGGAATGAGCTACCTCTGAATGTTAGACAGGCCTCCTCGCTTCCTGTTTTTAAATCTCTTTTAAAAACACACTTTTACTCCCGTGCTTTTAACTCACCTTAATTTTAATTTTTTACATGTCACTCCCTATAAAAGCACCTGCAGTGAGCTGGTCCATTTGTTTGTTTTTTTAAAGTGATTTTGTGTTTATGTGCTTATGTCTTTTATCTTAATCTTTTATGTCCTAATGTAAAGCACTTTGGCTTCCCCTGTGGTTTTTTAAATGTGCTATATAAATAAAGTTGATTGATTGATTGATTGATTGATTGATTGATTGATTGATTGATTGATTGATTGATTGATTGAACAACAGGAGGATGGTACCCACAGCAAGCACATGAATACAAGTAGTCGTGGCTCGTCAACGCCTCAAAGTGGAGGTAGGTATGGAGGACAGTATCTCTTGACCGAAATGTTACTTTCCTAAGTTTCTCGAGTGAGTCCACCACCTTTGAAACTGAAACGTTGTTCTTTAAAAAAAACAAAGAAACAAATAAAATACAGTTATGCTGAACTGGTCTCACTTTTCAGAGAGTTGATAAAAAAACTGTGTGCTCTTGACTGGTTGGTCACGTGGCCCGACACAGAAAGGCAGGTGTGGTGGAACAAAAGATATTTATCAACTTACAGAACAAAAACTCAAGGAACACTGGAGTAAAACACAGGGCATGGAACACAAGGTAGAAAATGCAGATGATCAAACGAAGACAAAAGGAGACACTGAGGCTTAAAGCAGAACTATGCAGGATTTCGGCTGTAATTATTGTGGCTCAGAGTCACTGTGATGGTAGAGTGACCTATTATGAGGTGAATGGGGTCTAGGCCAATGCGCTCACCCCCCCCCCACTGGCTGAAAACCGCACTTGCAAGATCAGTCCTCCGTCTCGGTGTAAATCTCATCAATGGATAGAACTATCGCGAGAAACTGCCTTACGGGTACGAGATAAGAACGCAGATGACGTCATGCATGTCATGAATCGTGATTGGTTTGAGTTCGGAAAGTTGGAGGAAACCATGGAAACATGTTTGTACTGATGAAGTTCGGCTTGTGGCTAACACGGAGCTAATGCTAACAGACACACACACACCATGGATCTTTTATAAGATAATGTAATACATCATGACACACACACACACGCCTTCGCGTTTTGGAACCTTTATTCATGTGTGTGTGTATGTCTGTGTCTTTGTGTCTGTGTCTGTGTGTGGCCGTATTAGCGTTAGCTCCGTGTTAGCATTAGCTCCCTGTTAGCGTTAGCTCCGTGTTAGCATTAGCTCCGTGCTTAGCAAACACCGCTCTCTACCTTCAGCAGTAAGCACAAGCACGTGTAGGGAGGGGGTGGAGGAGGTGGGGCGGCGAGTTTTTTTTTTACGACAGTGACATGTGCCTCCCAGAACTGTGGGGGAGCCCCGGAGAGGGAAAAAAAGAGAAACCAACGAAGGAGCGAGCTATTTCCGGCCAAGTTGCATAGTTCTGCTTTAATACACAAGGCAAGACACAGGTGGTGCAATCAAGACAGGTGAAACACATTAGGTAATCCCGAGCAGGGAACCAGACAGGAAGACGGGACGCCAAACTTAGGGCGTATTCACACCAGGAAAGTCCGATAGTTCACTTGCTTTGGTGCGGACTATTTTTTTTTTTTACTTGGTGTGGTTTGTATTCACATTGCATTTTTTCACAAGCGGATCAACTTTGTAAACAAAAGCACGTGTGTCCCACCGTCGCTCAATCACTGGATAAAAATTATCAGCGGGATCTTCCACGAAAAGTAGCTACACAATGGAGGTCATGAATGCGTTTCTTGCTGCCCTTTCAATTTGGTAGTAGTTGCACCTGTCCTGTGCTTATTCATCACTTGGAGGCTATGTGGCCGTTATGCAGCCGTCCCCGTGAAGGATGGTCAGACAACAAACACACAGATGTCTGCATGTGCGTCTGAAGGATGGTGCGCAAAAAAAAAAAGAACGGCACAGCAAAAAACATAATCATTCTCTCAGGATGCCGCGTTGCCGATCGGCATAAGCCTAGTCACATTTATTTCTGTTAACGGTTATTAATCGGATAACGACTTTCTGTCAGGCTATCAGTTAAAAAAATATTAAGAATGTGCATCCGTAACGGCGACGACGGGTGCGTCCTCTCCAGCATCTGATTAATGTTTTCCACTGACCAAATATCAAGGAGGCAGCGTGTCTATCTCCATGTTGACCCAACGGAAGCCTGTTGAATCCAAAAAGGCGCTTGGATTTTGCATTTGGTTCGGGAAAGGTTCGGTTTGCATTCACACCGGACGCGCATCGCACCAGGGTTCGTTTGGGACTCTGGTGCGGACCAAACAAGTGAACCGAGTCCCAGCTGCAGAGGTGGTCTCGGCCCACTTGTTTGATCCGCACCAGAGTCCGCTAGTTTGTATTCACACCTCCCCAAAAAGTCCGCACCAGAGGAAAAGTCCGTTTCAAGCGGACCAAACGAGCCTGGTGTGAATACGCCCTTAATAAAACAGGAAAACAGGAACTCAAAAGGAACCAAAAGACAGAGACAATGACATCGATTGTAGGCTACTAACCTGTAAGTTGGCTCTCAGATACAAATCACTGATTCTTGAAACTTTGGCAAAAACATGTCCCACTAAGAAAAGTGCTCATTCTGTTGGAAATGAATAACATTGTCATGAATAAAAAGAAGAATGATTATACTCAGGGGGTCCTTTGCACACATGTAAGGTTATTTTATGGTTTTATTTTTAATTTGTATTAATTTCATGATTATATGCTGGCCCATGGCCTACAAAATCAGTTGTCCTCGGATAGGGGTTAATAATTTCAACTTGATTAAAAAAACAAAAAGTAATAATTTAATTGAATAATATCTTTACTAAATGAAAGATTACATTGTAATGTTTATTAAAAACTACAAAAAGTGAGTTTTGAACAATATTTACTATTACTTTGTGGCTGCTGAAAATGTGTCCCATATATTCGTCACCACCGTCAGATATTTATAAAAAACAATAAAATCAGGCAAATACAAGGTCAGCAATATTTCTGAGGACCCCCTTTTCAAACCTTCAGCTCTACAGCATGCTTTAAGATCACTCAAGCTCCTGTAAGTTTGCTATTTTCTCTTAAAATGGTTCATATTTGTTGACACTGATACTGTCGCAACCATAACATGTCAACACCGTCTCTTTTGTAAAAAAAATATTAGATTAGATTATGACATTAATGTATACTTTTTAAAAAGAGGTTTGAAGTAGCTAGCAACAGGAGGAAAACAAAATGGCTAATGTGAACAACTCATGCATATCATGTGAAAGAGTAGGTTTTTGTCACCACCGTCAGACGTCACCACCGTCAGGTTTTGTGTCTGACGGTGAAGAAAATGTGTTCATACTGCTCAGGATTGTTATGTTTTGGACCAAATACTTAAATAAATTTGTTAAGCAAGAAGTGATTGACTTTGGTAGTATTAATTTTTGAATTGTATGTTGTAAATGAAGCCATTGTCACCACCGTCAGATTAGTGTCACCACCGTCAGATTAGTGTCACCACCGTCAGAGGGACTTTTATTTGTTTTAAATGAACATACTTACAACATTTCCTCAGTGCTGTTGAGTTATTAAAGTACTATCTCTTTTAATTCAAAAATGTGTTGTAAATACCAATTAGACCAAATAAATTCAAAATAATGTGCCTTTTATTGTGTCTGACGGTGTTAACAAAAACAAAGTTATAGCTGTAAAAACGCCTATTTTATGAAAAAATAACAAAATCAGGAGGTTGCACCGATACATTGCTGTACTGCCAAGACCAAGGTCTATAATGATATACCTTTAGATTTTGTCATTTAAGTAACTTTTTATTTTCAAAATTAAAACCTGTTTTATCCAATTTTCCAAGAATCAGTGAAATACATTTCCAGGCTCACAATGACGTGGTCGTCAAAATTGTGCAGACCGTCCTGCCACTCCTGATAGCGGTACGTCATGTGGCAGTTTGGACATTGCCGGAAATAGGTTGATACATCTAGTAAAAAATTCAAATTCAAAAATTTTAAATGATCTTGCTTTTTCAATCAAATATTTACTCACTCTTTAGTATTTGGTGTAAACTTGTGATGTGACAAGATTTGGATTAATGAACAATGTTGCATTCAGAAATCTTTCATAAAATGAGGAGAGATATTAATAACTTGCTTGGTTGAATGTTAAGAACAGATTTACTGCCTCAGTAGCAGCTGTTATTAGAAGACTGTCTGTGACCAAATTGCCAAGGGTTCTATATAAACGTTTGTCTTTCAGTTCAGATGAGCATTGTTATAAAACAAGACATGCTACGGAGGGTAAATTCACCTTACCCAAAGTAAAAACAAACAAGATGAAAAGCACGGTAATGTATAGGGCCATGGTGATATGGAATGCTCTACCACGACATATCATCCAAGAACATAACAAATACAGATTTAAAGAGCTACTGAAAGAACACTTATTAGTCAAACAACTGTCTATCTAGCTGAAGCTATTTGGCACAATTAATTAGTATTTGTCTGATTTACTTGAAATATCTTCAGTCTGCTTGTGTATTGGGTACTGTCTGTAAGTTAATGTAATTATGAGGAACGAATGTCTTTAAACATCTGATTATTTCACAACTATGGTTAATAGCTAGCTACACTGTGGAAATGAATAAGGTCCAGTAATATGTATATGTTGTTTGTATTGTTTATGTTTTGTTGTTTTGTCTTGTTTTGTCTTGTAGATCGTTGTGAGTTGTAGTGGTTATGGATGTTGTTATTGTGTTTATGGTGTGATGTGTTTTTGTATTTATCGACTGCAATGGACAGTTCATCTGTGAAAGTAGACTCCAGGAAGAATAGCAATGGCCTTTGCCGAAGCTAATGGAGATCTAAATAAATGAAATGAAAAACTTAGGTTCAATGACACCATTGACGGTGATTATCCTGGCATTTTCGGAGATGAGTTTTGACTCATCAAGTTGTACTAACCCTGGACAGATGGTGCAATTTGTCTCTATTGGATGCAACTCCATAATGTAACTTGGCCTTGGTTTTACAAGGTCATCATAGGCTGTCTGGGAGCTTTTTATGCTTGTAGATGTAGTGAACAAGCTGCTTCAACTTTTCACCAGATGGTGGATACACAGTGCCTTGTTGCTGTTTGGGTGAACTTGGGGGGATCTCTGTTTGAAACAGGTCTGGGTTTGTCTGAAATAAATGCCACTTACTGTTGTTTTTGTGGACGCAGGACAATCTAGGTTTCGCACAAGGGCAATGCCAGGTGTTACTGTGCGTTCACACCAAACGCGATGGGGGACTGTACCTCTGTTCCCCAGGTCCTTCTTTTTGAAAAAGGGTCCTATGTTCCCCGGTTTTCCCAAAAAGGGTCCTATGTTCCCCGGTTGCAATACATACTGGGGAACATAGGACCCTTTTTCTGAAAAATGGAATGGAAGAATATTTCATATGTATTTATAGGGAGGTGGGTTGCGTCATTGTGCGATTCAAGCGATGAAGCCATGATCAAAAATGTGACAAATGTGTCAAGCGACGCGATACTCGCGTTATGGACGATTCCATCGCGTTTGGTGTGAACACATGGTTAGCTGTTGCGTTGTACGTTACCATCACCCTCCCAAGGCGACTATAATGATGCAAAGCCGGCTCATGGACTGAAAAGCTACATTTCTTAGGGTCCTTTTTTTGCTTTTTTAAGCAAGTGGCCTTTTTAGCCTCACCAAAAAAATTCAAATCAACAATTTCAGACAGAACTTCCTCTTTGAGAAATTCCTTGGTGGCAATTTCTGTGCAATTTTCAAGTGAGGGGATGTGCTCACATTGGCTGAAGTTCAATCCACTTCGGACTGCCATCAAATGATACAGTCTGCAGTCTTCAAGCTCACACTGCACCTTATGATGGTGGCCCCAGGTTCTCTTTTGCACATGAATAGGCACAGAAAAGCCATGCCTAGATTTTTGGACAGCAGAAATTCCATTTGTGGCATCTACACAGACACTCTTCAAAGCACTTCTCACCGTTGCATCTTCGTTTCTCCGTAAGTCTGCAATGTGGGCATTGCACCTTTTTATGAAGAAATTTCTTTGTGAGCTCCTGGGTACATAAAGTTAATAAAGTGCATAATAACAACGTTACAGCAGGAAATAAAACAGCTTTTCGCCTGTTTTACAGCTATTTTGTCATCAGGTGGGATCAAGTCCGTCACTGACCAGTCAGCATTCATTAGCAGAATGCTAGCGTGTTATGGCCAACAACAGCCCAACCTGTAGGAAATTAAAAGGACAAAACTTCTCAACAATTTCACTTCCAACCTATAATCCATATTGAACTTTAAGAAAATACAACAGTATTTGCGACGATTACCAGGTGAAAGGGACAAATTTAGCCCTCTAGCTCCATAGGATCCCATTCATTCTGCACTCGCCCGCGATCACTCCTAGTGGAATTCTGGTGGAACTGCAACCAATTTCGATATGGAGAGTGGTAAGGCTCGTCGTAGACTGGCTCTGGGGCGGCGGCGGCGGCAACAACGGCGAGGACGAGCGGAGGAGAAACGTAGTTTCGCTTTTACCCACCACGTCTCTCCCTCGACGCAGAGGGGAGGGGGGAGGAGGGGGGGCAGTGTTTCGTACCCGTGCAGGGAATTGTTACATAGTGCAGTTTCAGCCGATGCGACCCCGCTCAGGCTGCGGCGGCAGCACCATTCATCCTATTAACCATTTTTCTACCATTGCAATGAGTCTGGAAACAATATTTTAAGGCCGAAAAACTCCGCAATGTTACTTTTAATATCACGATGTGATAAAAAAAAAAAAATATATATATATATATATATATATATAATAATTTATATATATATATATATATAATATATAGTGTGTGTGTGTATATATATATATATATATATATATATATATATCAGAGGTTGCGCTAGACTTTTTCGTCGCCGGTCATTTTGACTGACGGGGTCATAAAAATTCCGTCATAATCTATTTTTACCGGTCACTTTAATTTTTTTAAAATGATAATAATGCCATATAGCATTCAATTTTAATTCATGTTTAATTCATATCAAGTCCAAACAAATTGAACAGAGAATGCTCCGGAGCAGAGTCTGCGTCAGAGCACATCTAACTGTGGGTCATCAGTGAATGCGGGGGTCACTTTCTGCCACTCAACATCTAAATACAACGTTAGATGACATCAGTTTTCTGTCAACAATCAACATGCTAACCCATGTGTTATACCAAAACATCCAAAGGAGCACGTTTTCACATAGGCACCGCATAGTGCACTGGCATTAGCTCTCTCTCTCTCTCTCTCTCTCTCTCTCTCTCTCTCTGCCTCTCATTTCTCTTTTACGCACGCACGCAGCCATTGCGCATCACTGAAACAACTGAAGCTATAGACCACACAGCCAGATGCAGCATACATTCAGACAGGACAAGACCCACTCAGCTTTAAGTGTTATACACAATGCCATGGCGGGCAAAATACATTAAAAGAAGGCTTAACGTTACCTTTAGAAGAGTTGTGCGCGGCGAGTGTGTGAAACGGTGATGTCCTACCCATAGAGGTCCTACCCCCACCACTCTACCTGTACCGAGACACACCGCTGTGTAGCTACAGCTACGTAACTTAACAACAGCTGACTACTGTCGGTCCCTCGGACACTGCAGCTAAATCTCGCCCGTTAAATCATTATCGACCGTCATATTTGCACTGACACGACTCCCAGTCAACATTTAATCCACTTGAAGGAGTTTGAATACTGCGGGGAAGCTTTCTGTCTTCTTCTCTGTTGTTAGTGTTTATGTGTGGCAGCGCTACAGCGCCACACACGCTCCACACAGGCCTAGAGGATGTACTACAGCGTTTTCTACTGAGCGCACCAGCCAGCTGTGAGTTTTTTTTTTTTTTTTTAATCTAATTCTCACCGTAGTGACTTTGTGACATTGTATATGTTTTATATCGTTATCCACCGCTCCATTTATTGATTATCCGCCGGCTTCATTGTAAACAAATGCACATGGCCAGACGGCCATGGCTGTGAATTGCAATCTGTCAAAATGATGGATGGCCTCAAAATCTTTCCGTCACCGTTTTAAAAAAACGGTCAATGACGGAAAATATCCGGTTAACGCGACCCCTGATGGACTTAATGGTCATCGTCCAAGAAAAACCCCTTTGCTCTCACGGCAGCACATCAAAGTTTGACTGAACTTTGCCAGAGACAATTTGAAACATTAGGGTGAGTTTTGGAAGTCTGTGCTTTGGTCTGATGAAACTACACATGAGCTGTTTGGGCATGCACCACGATGAAGAGCCCTCACAACAGTCTTGCATGAAACATCATGTCCAGATGAAGCCAGTTCAGCAACAATCGTCTTTGCAGAGGTCTAGGGTTTCTTGTTGACATCTCTGATTATTTTGCGCTCCAAAGTTTTGGAAATCTTGTGTTTTTTGACTGCTCAGGTGTGGTTTCAAACCGAGTTAGCAGAAAAAGCAAGCAAAAAATCCCATAGAGGGCTAATAATTTTGACCATCTCAATTTTTACCAAATTGTTCATAAATAAATCTTGAATATTTATTTCACATTCCAAAGTGTACCAAAATGGGGTCATATCATTGATGAATGATTTACTAAATAAAATTTTATGAATATTGCTAACATTGGGCATTATTTTAGGGAAATGTTAAAAAGTTGCATGGGGGCTAATAATTTTGACCTTAACTATATATATATATATATATATATATATATATACAGTAGCCTATATAGGCCTCTTGTGTCTCGTTGCATCCTCTTTCACCGTTTTGACAGGTGTAACATTATCAGGCAGCAATGTTGGCAATGTTATATTGTTGTTGTGGTTGTTGTTGATAATGACGATGGAGCATGCTTCATGGCGAGCATCACACAATTTATCTCCCTTTGCCCCCACCGCCCCAAACTTTTTCGAAAAGATGCCGATTTCGATCAAATGCCTATTAAATAAAACATACAACTGAAATACACAATAATACAATTAAATACAGTAAAAGAGAAAGGTTAACTGAATGGTTCGGGGATTTCTTGTAAAGTACTGTATATTCTTTAAATTAAAAAGTTTCACCACGTTGTTATTAGCTTGGTGCTTTTATTTTGACGGAAAGGTGCATCCATCGTTTTCCGGATCCTGTCTCTCTCATCCTGGTTCTGGTTGCAGCTACAAAAACAGCCACTAAACGGTCCCAGACCTGTCTCATATCAACAGCTGGAAAAGACTCTGCAGCAGCAACAATTATCGTAACAAAGAGCATAAGATGGAATATATGGTTATAAGAAATGTGAAGGAGCAAGTCCTATAACTTTGAGCATATATTAGTCTAATTTGATTTGGAGCCAGTGAAGAGAAGATAAAACTGGTGTCATGTGGTCACATTTTAAGGGATTTTGATAAGGCCTCAAGAAATGAAAAATTGATTTTGCCAGTTTTAATCCTTTATCCCTGTGTTAATTGTTCTGTCGAGTGTTTTTCAAAATCAACGTATTTTCTCTTCCTGTGAAGCAATTTCAACTTTTTGAAGACCGGAGGGGGCCCACTCTGGCCCAGGGAGAACATCCACACATAAAGGCTGCAGGCCCGGACGGCGACAGTGTTAAACCACTGAACCACCATGTCACCCTGCACTCATCATCAATCATGACATATTTTTCCAGTTAGACATTTCCTCCACAATACAAACACATTTATTGCACATGCCTTACATCTTACATGTGTCACTGCAAATTACATGTATCTCATAAAATCTAGATCATAACACACGTTACACCAACCATTCACACCAAACATCACTCTAGACTAGGTCTGACACTGACAATTCATGCATATTTAGCCTCCTCATCTCTTCATCTTCTATTGCTGTGACTTTCCATGGTTGTAAATACATCCCCATGGTTTACTATAGCATACCTGTATGTTTACCTTGGTGTCAATTTGGTGTAATACCTGATTCCTGTGCTCTGAATCAGGGTCAACATACATATGATAACTTTAGTCATTAACATTGTTTGTCTTGATAACATGTACTATGAGGGTGGTTTTTAAGTGGTTCAGTTAACCCTGGTTAAGTGGAGCAGCTACAGCCATGTTTTTTTTCAGAAGCATGGGCAAAGTATTGATATGATATGATATGATATATGATATGATATATGATGTGATACACAGATAACCGAGGGTAAATTCAGTTACAGTGACATTAAGTGAAAAACAAGTGAAATGTAAACAATATGATCATATGACTGGAATAAAACAAAATTATTTTTCCAATACTAAAGATCAAGTCATACTAAAGATATATTAAATGATGGAATTACCAATACATTTTTGAATGTTTTTCTCTTTTGTCTGATGATGAGCATGTGATACAGATAAAAGTTAATGTAAGACTGTTTCTGCTAGGAGAGGATAAGAGAATTTGTCCTTATTTGATCAGTGACCAATGATTGAAATGCTCATTTATAATGATAAAAGTCGGAATAGTGTGTGACTCACTGTTGGGGGATTGTGTGTGTGTGTGTAAATATACATACAACACTCAATGATGGCTGGATGCTATATTGGTGTTACAATTATGAGTATTCTTTAGGGATAGATTATTTTCCACTGCTGTCATCATGAAGTTGAAATTGTTTATTTGTCTGATTTAGGACATGGTGTTTGTTGAAAATTTGAATGCAGGAAAAATGAAAAGATCTGAGAACATCCCATAAGCCTATCATATTCATAATTATTCTTATTCATAACATTATATTTAAAAAATCAAGTATTAATAAAACACGTTACAGTGGGGATGAAACAATGGCGATGCTTGTACAATGGTACAATGGTTCCAGAGTTTCTGTGAAACAAAAGCACAGATTCATAATAAAACAAGAACACATACTGTATCCCTTAGGGAGCATGATCCTGGCACATTACTGTACTTTATGTTTGTGACCAGGTCAAGAGTAGGTCAAGACAAACACAAGGTTTCATCTTCTGGTCACCAAGAATGTCTATAACAAGGTGTGTATCCTCTGACACGTGTTGGCCAAAGAAACATTAAGTCTGATTGTGGCTCTGCGGGCCCTGGAGGTCAATAAAACAACAAGTGGTTTATGTATATATTGTATATATGCATAATTATATATGGTATATTTTATTAAAAGTAAGGTTTGTAATACTGTAAAACTGAGCAGCTCTACTTTAGCAGCTCCAGTAACATCAAATCTAATTGATTAGCTGAAACTAAAACCATACAGTACGGTCCTCATCAGTCAAGCCATTCAGTATGAACACAGTGATAGTGAAACAGTGAATGGCGAAGTAACTCTCCTGTCTGTATCCAATATTTATATGTCCAGATCAACCAATTAGATATCAATAAACTTATTGGAATGTGGCTTGGTATTACACAAATTGACAAGAAGACAAAATGATTTGGGCGGGTGATAAAACAGATTATAGAAAATAGGATGGGTTAAATCTTTTGTGAGGCTCTACAAGGAAGATTTCAAAATATCAGTATATCTATTGTGTGTCATGATGAAGTGGCACCACAAGGCAGAAAAATGAAGCCAACACAGAATTACCAAAAACTGCACATCCTTGAATGGCCACTTGAGGCTGGATCCAAAAGCGAGTCAGTCCTGATATTCCCCCACGTTAAAGGGACAACGAGGAGTTTTGGAAAAGCGAAGCGTTTTCACACTACATTTATGAGCCTCCGCGCACCGTAAAATTATTTGACCGGCGCAAGACAGACTCATGTTTTCATTCATCAAGAATTAAAGTCAGAGGTTCAAAGACGATCACATACCGTCGTAGTTCCGACCATAAACGGCGATTCGGCGGCGTTATTCTCATGACTCGCCACGAAACTGAAAGTAAGGAAACACTGGTCGAGCCACCACTAATAATAACAAAATAACGATAGAGACAAAACGATATATTTATCGAAAATGGGCCCATTAACAAGTGTGGGTAGCGGAGATTCATCCACATTAACGTGAGACTTTTTTATAACCAAATAGAAACTCCTCGTTGTCCCTTTAAAGGAAGTAACTTTCCAGCAGAAATAAACATGTCCACAGCCTGGTACAAAAATGGCTGATTCCGTCCTTCATGCCAACTGTACAGGGGTGATTTTTTTTTTTTATATATTACTCACTAATTTAAAATTAATTTTGTATTGACAAGAAGTTCAGCAGCATAATATCAAGAGGGCGACATTAGAACAGCCCACTTTGAGCTTCAAAACCGTTCCTATAAACCTATGGGTGATAAAACTGAGGCCACGTTCATCTTTATGTTCATCCACGTTCATACTAGAGCCTTGCTCTACTGTAGCTCACATTCTGTAAACAGATAAATAAACAAGTTATCTGTATTTAATTCCTTTTCTTCTGACTAAAACAAACAGATACAGTCTAAGGTATGAATTTTGTTTTTAAGATGCCAGCAGCTACTAACAAATCAACATCTGCTCCTTTAACTATTCAAGTGTCCGTTAGAGATGCTCCCAACGTTACACGTGTGTTTCTTCTCACTCGGCGTCTCGGATGCCTGTCTGAACAGGTGAGGAAACAACCGGTTCTTCAGACTCGACTGGTCGACGCCGTCTTGCTGCTGTTTTCCTCCCCTGTCACCTTCATCGATGAACTCGTCTCCATCAGGGCTGACCATGCTGCTGTTGATATCTGAATCCAGATCAGTGCCTTTGAGTGGGGGGCAGTCTGTGGAGTATTCAATCTCCTCAACACATGGAGGTTCATCATCTTCAAAGCAGCTGGAGGAGAGGAGAGGAGATATTTATCATATTCCAATCAAACACTGAGAATTGATCCTTCGCGTAAGCCCCGCCCCCTTGGTTACTGTTGCTACGCCGGGCAAGCTTTCACTCCCAGCCATGCTCCTGGCAATATTTGGTATCGATTTCAAAGGAAATATCAGAACATTTCTGGATAAACTGTTCTGAGATAATAGAGAGAAGACGTCACAAAGATCATTCAGAGTTTTTAGTGACATGACTCGCGCAGGAGGATAAAACATCTGTTCAACGACACGACTGGACAATGTACAGAGCAGTGGCGAAAGTACCATTAATGCAAGTAATGCCGTTGCATTAGTGCCCGTGGCCAAAAAAGGCCTGTGGTGAACTCTGGTAAAAATTACAGTAAATTAAACATTTCAAAAAATAAAATTATCAATTGGTGGTACTGTATTAACATCTTGGCTTTTACATCATTACTGTAATTCATTGATGTTATTCTGGATTATGGGGATTTGCTTTCAATATCTGGTCATTCAGTTTTTTATCCCTGCAAAAATAAAAAATAAAAAGCCAAGGGAAGAGCCGCTAGCCTATTACGTAGTACAGTCTGTGGCCGGAGCACACATTTATTTAGGAAAAGTGTAATTGGTGCAGATTAAACTTGTAAATGAATGCTGCTCTCCATCCCTCCAACCCTTCCCTTCTATCCTAACTCTTTTAAACAGTAACAACAGAACCATTTCATTATGTTATAGATTTTCCATCTTTGCTGAGCATCAGAATTGTTTGAAATTAATAGGCCTAATAATAATAATTTTAAAAAGCCTGTCCCATATAGAGGCCTGTCTCTAACATAAGCCCTAACATCGGCCCCTGTTGTTATAGCAATAACTTCAATCATTTTGCATTGGGGCCCGTAGCAGACTACTTTCGCCACTGCAGTAAGGGCTGGTCATTTTACCGTCTATCAACCCACCAAGACTTAGGTCATCTCACTGGTCATGAAACGTTGTCAAACTGCAAGTTTTTGGGCGATTGTGAACCACATACAGCTTTGGCTGCTGTTTTTTTTCTCCCACCGCTGTATGAGTCAGTGAAAGCAGTCCCTGCCTGGAGGATCCCTCGCCTGTCATTTCGGAGGTGAACATATAGTTATCCCCATATTTACACTTGCTCAAGTCGAAAAAAAAGTCCGCTCGTATCTGAACATCTCTATATTGCCGCCGCCGCCGCCGTAGCAGCAGCCGCAGCAGCAGCAGCAACATCCTTCTCTACAAACAAATGTTTTTCATCCTAGTCTCAAAATGTGTCCACAAAAGCAAACGTAATGACTCAACTGCCGAAAGCTTGCCAGGCCTATAGTTACGGTTGCTAACGTAGGATTGGACAATAGCCGTTTGTGGGAGGAGTTGGCGAAGGGTCAATTGGCTCCCATTTTTTCCTATCAAGTTCCCTTCTGTTTCAATCAAACTCTCTAACACAAACAACTATTCTTACACACATCCCATATCATTCTGTTATACAGTACATTCACTATCATGTTGTTCCATATACATGATAATTTGCCTTCACATGTACAATCTCTTTCTCTTACATATCTTGTAACATGTGAGAGCGTATGGTAGTGTATAAGTTTGAGTATGAGCCTACATGCATGTGTTATTGTTGTTTGGGACACATTTTCTATAGATTCACCAGATATGCAATACTTCTGTAAATTTTGGCTTACTTGAAAATCTAATAAACAACGTTGTTTAAAAAAAAAATTAAAAGACATTTTCCCTGCAACATTTCCCTTCTATAGTATGTCTGCAGGTTTTATCAGCCGTGAGTACTAACCCTAACCCTGAAGCAAAGTCTGGTTCAGAGTCATCCCACCTTCAACAATGAGGATAGCCCAGAACCGCACGGTGTCTTACTTGTGAGACTTGTGGTCCATGATGCTGCTGTGGTCCTGGTCAATGTTGCTGATGAGTGTCCTGCTGTAAAGAGCCCTCATATCTTTGGTCAAAGACAGCAGACTGTGGCAGAACTTCATCCCCATCTCCTCCATCTCCCTGGTTCCTGTCTGCAGGCCCTGTAAACACACACACAGTAACACTACTTTGTAATCAAGAGAGGTGTATTCATCATACATTTGAAAACATGCAGCCACTCGTCTACTTATTACCAATTATTGTTTGCTGTTTGATCTAGATTGTTTTACATGAGTCCTACACAGGGCCGTTGTATAGGGGAGAAAGGTGATTATAATTCTAGGGGCCCAGTGCCCAGTGGGGCCCATAAAAAACCCCAGTAGTCTAATCTTTGTATGACTGATTTATTCTGCGTAAGACCCTGACTAATACTCATAGTACAACATCTTTCCAAGAATATTTGTCTTATTTCTTGTCCAAATGTCTAATTTCTATTCAAAACTAATCTCTTTCCACTTGAAATAAGACTCATTACCTAAAAATGTACTTGTTTTTAGATAATTTTCACAATAAATAGACAAATCTGCCAGTGAAAGTAAGTTTTTTGTGCTTGTAATAAGGAAGAAAAACTTGCTCCACTATCAGATTTTTTCTACTTATTCCAAGTGAAAATCTGCTTGAAAGAAGTAAAAAGTGTCTAAAAACAAGCTACTTTTAATATGATGTGTCTTGTTTTAAGTATAATTAGATTTGTTTTGACTAGAAATGACATTTTGACTAGAAATAAGACAAATATTCTTGCTAAGATACTTGAGTTTTTGCAGTGTAATGCTGCATTAGCATCAAAACAAAGAAGGCTAAATAAAAAACTATAATACATACGTAGTCTAAGGAAAAGTTAGGGGGAGGGGCCCACTTTAGTATTCTTTAAGGGGGCCCAGAATTCCTAGCAACGGCCCTGGTCCTACGTGACCTCTCAGTGTTCTCCCATCATGTATGTGCTTATTGCTACATTGATTTCACTTCAGTCCAAAGAGAGAACACAGCTTTCTGTCTTTATCCGTACTTATTGTTATATACAGTAACTGCTTACATTTGAGTATAATTAAAAATGTAAGGTCATGCTACTTGCTTCAGCTTCACATATGGGGAAACATTTCACCTTTTCACACAATCATATTGTTTCTCTATGTTCCTATCATTTATCATTCATTGTGCACTTACTGTTGGTATGGGCTCTTTGCACAGCTCCACTACTTCCTGAACTTAATGCTGCTCCTTTGTTTCCTGTTCTACATTATTGGACAAACTGATGAATCCAGGGGTGTCTGAGTAGTCACAATGGTCAGACACACCTGGATTAATCAGTTTGTCCAGTAATGTAAAACAGGAAACAAAGGAGCAGCATTAAGTTCAGAAAGTAGTGGAGCTGTGCAAAGAGCCCATTGCGCGTGTGGTCCAATGGACCGTGATCTCACAATTGACAATCATTGGAGTGACTGCTCATGTCTCTGATCAGCTGCTCAGTGACACTGATCAAGATCAAGAAAAACTTTATTGTTCCACCAGGTGGGAATTTTGTTTGGGCCACATAATAAATAATAATGACAAATAATTAAAAACATTTATTTGATCAGCTGATTGTAGCATGAACAGAACCTTTGCTAATAATTGCTCATAATAATAATTTGCTCCCTGGTGATGTCATTCAATGTGACACCACCAGCCTCTGCCCATGAACAAGCTGTAAAACAGCAGTATGCTCATTGTACTGGATGGGGATGAGGCCACAGATTGGTTGAGTGCTTCCTCAGTAGTCTCACACTCATGCACACACCTTGTATATCCCCTGGTCACAGCCATTGTAAGTGCTCTCCATGGTGTAACTCCTAAGCACCCCCATCTCCCTCCAGACCACCACCCTGGCTGTCGCAGAGCGAGACTTCTCCACCTGAGGATGGAGGCAGCTCAGATATGAAATCACAGTAATGTTGTTATGATGATGACGACGATGACGATGATGATGATGATGATGGTGATGGTGATGGTGATGGTAAGACTCGTACTGATAAGAAGAATGAGGGGTGAAGCCATGATGAAGATGAGGTGATAATGATGGTGATGAGTAGGAGAACAAAGATGATAATCCACATAACAAAAAGTTGATTTAGATAATCATAATAATGATAATGATAATCAAGTCAAACAAATGTATTTATTCATTTATTAAACATTTTAAAACAGCACACAACTGACAAAACTACAGTACATCTGGTAAAGACGAGCAATACAGCAAAACAAAAACATCAGCAAATTTCTCCTCCTGTGAAACTCATGATGACTCATCCTGCATTTGAGTGTGTTTCTAATTTTGCATCAAATTATTACTGTTTCTTGAGTTTTTACATCCCTAACTAACTATAAATCCTGCAGAGCAGTTAGCAATGTATTTGCGTTCCTACCTTGGTTGTACTATGACAGTAAAATATCACAGTCAGGTGGACATACTGTACTCAATAGGTGGACTAATACTAATCTCCCCTGCAATAAACCAGGTTTCAGTGTGAAACAACACGTCTAGTCCACAAGAGATGAAAAAGTCGTTGAGAACAAAAGTCTTATTTGGTAAAGTTGTGTTTAACAGGGCCACTTTAACTTGGATAAATCCATTCATCAGTAAAGAGGTCCATGTCAGGGGGTTCTTAATGATCTATAGCAAGAGACTTGACAGAGGATATCGATCAGTCCTTGTGAAACATGGCTGTTTGGAAGTGGGATCAAATTTATATGAACTGGAACATAAGGAACATCATTCTCTGATGGACCGGTCATTTCTAGTCATAAAAGTCACAGCATGGCAAGTATCAAATATGATAAAAGGTCCAGAAATAAAGATTCTCCTGGCACGTGGTTTGACAGTGTAAGAAAGCTGTATGAAGTCATGCTGTACTGCTCTTTGGAAATATCATTTGTGCTATTGCAGTACGAATGATAATTCTATGGAGCCATTTCCCTGACATTAAAAGTTGGCATTTGAAAACAGAATTTGGCATTGTGATAAAAGTTGTATTGACACTGAAACAAGTATTGGCATTGAAAAATGTTGGAACACAGGCGTAAAAAACAATACGATATTTTATTTGGATTAAATATATATATATTATCATGTAGTTTTCAATGTCAGTCTTCAGATTTCTTCTTCATGTCCATCTTTTTTCAGTGTGTGTTTTTTACACTGTAGTTTTTCCCCAAGTCTCACTGGTGTTTCAATTATTATTATTTTTTTTTTACCGAAACCAAAAAAAGTAATTTAAACTGGTGTTTCAATAATTTTTTTCAGTTTCAATGTTATTTTTTTCAATGCCAAGTTACTGTCAGGGTTTTGAAAACTACATGATAGCCTACTATACTTTTTAAAAATCCAAATAAAATATTGTATTGTTTTTTACGCCTGTGTTCCAACATTTTTCAATGCCAATACTTGTTTCAGTGTCAATACAACTTTTATTACGATGCCAAATTTTATTTTCAATGCCAAAAATTGTTATTACAATGCCAAATTCTGTTTTCAATGCAAACTTTTAATGAGGATGTCAGGAATAATGATTCATTAATTAAAGAAATGATCACAATTACAATTATTGTTCTTACCAAATAGTTGCAGCTGTTGAATGAAAAGGCTGGAGCGATACTATCCAGGGTCTTTGGTAAGGTCTACAGAGAGGGAGACAGATAGATACATATCAGACATACAGACAGACAGACAGATAGACAGACAGACAGACAGACAGACAGTAGATAGATGTGGTTCCTACCCTGTATCCAGGGTCCTCCTTCAGTCCAACAGTGTCCACAGCAGAGCCTGACTGCCACAGAGTCTCCTTCACGCTGCAGCCGTACAGGAAGACGTTCTTCTTTCTCGAGTGGCCATGGTAGTCACAGAAAACCTGGGTTGTGCGGCAACCCATGAGTTTAATTGAAGCAGCCAGTCATTATTCTGTTTCTTCACGCTATATTTTTCATCAGTCTACACTGAATGTCAGGTGTCAGATAAACTGTATCAGCTGAAGCATGTGTTTTTCAATGTGTTTAGAGTATAAGCAGACTTATTTGGTTAATGTTAAAAAAAAAAATAGATTCCCTTTATTCCCTTTTGGTAGGCTAATGAAACTTACAGGGATAGTTCAACATTTTGGCAAATTAGCCCATTGCCATAATCCCTACTGTATAGTCTTTGTCGGTGTAAGCTATTTTTAGAACGGCGGAGCAGAGCCGTGAGCTGCTCAGAGCTACACTACGGAGGCTAATGGGATTTCTTGGTTTCCCTCATCAAACTCATCAAATACACAATCCAACAACTCCAAAACGCTCTGGTGGACAAGTTGTGACCTGCACATTCACCACGGTGGCAGTTTTTCTATAAGCAGTCTCTGCATTTGCCTCGAAAACATCGTAACGTTTCCGTTATTATCTCATAGCGTGGTGAATGTGCAGGTCACAACTTGAGAGAGCGTTTTGGAGTTGTATTGTGTATTTGATGAGTTTGATGAGGGAAACCAAGAAATCCCATTAGCCTCCGTAGCGTAGCTCTGAGTAGCTCACGGCTCTGCTCCGCCGTTCTAAAAATAGCTTGCAGCGACAAAACTATAGGGATTATGGCAATGGGCCATTTTGCCAAAATGTTGAACTATCTCTTTAAATCTGCAGTACTATGCTGCATGAATGTGTTCCAAAAAATATGAATGAAGAGACCACAGCATCAGAGGGCAGGTGTGTATGTCAGTAACAGTGACTTTGGACTATGTGTCTCACCAGTGGGCGTCGTCCTATACTGTTCAGGTAGTAGAGGAAGCCCTTGGTGTGGTAGATGGTCGGACTCAGGACAGGGTCTGGTTTACTCCACTGACGGTTCAGGTCCTCACTGGTCAGATCACAGCGGTTCCTGAGGAGTAATAGCAGAGGAGACATGTGAGGATCTACGGGGCACTGGCACTGTAGTGGATAAATGTTTCAATGACAGATCCTGTTAGATCCTACACATCAGTAGGAGTACTAGTTTTCAACTTGTCTTTGGTTGTATTCGATTTTCTCGGTATGAGGCCCCTCAAGACAACAAAAGGTTGTGTGGATGGAAAAAAGGAGTACACCATATTCACATGTTGTACACCAAAGACTCAAGGTGATTTATAAAGTGTGTCCTGTTCCACAAGCACAGTTACTCTGGTAAAAACACAGGACAAAGGCATCAAATCAAACCTGTCCCATTCTTCTCACCTCTCTCAGACAATCAGATGATAGATACATTTTATGACATTATGATGTTAAAATACAACAGCTTATAACCATAAAAATGACTGAATTATATTACATGTTCTCTCATCTCCTCTGCTCTCGAAGCTGGAGTTGGTATCTGTCAGAACCTTTCTTCATACATAAAAACTTGAAAACTAAAAAATTAACCGAATAAAATATCAGTTAATTATGTCACTTGTAATTTGTAATTTTGTAATATCACTTATATTGATGCATAATAAATTATTCCCATTCAAGCTAACAATTGTAATGGCCTTCATTCATACTGGATGTTCCCAATATTGTTATTTACTGCAGCCCACGTGGAGTAAGCCCTGACATACCAAGTAAATTCAATATATCGCCCATCCTAAATATTTAAAGGAGCGATATGTAAGAATGTAGCCAAAATTGTTGCTGCAGTCAAATTCAAAACACAGCAGCGCGTTGTTTCCCCTCCTCTACCCCCGAGACTCTAGGTTGCCAGACAGCGACGCGATAACCTGCTCTGCTCACTCACAGTCAGTCTCAAAGTCTCAAAGCAGAGTAAAAAGATCAATATTCATCAACAACCTCACTGTTTTATTGCGTTGACTCACAGTAACTACGAGCGGAGATGAGCCAACATATGAGACGTCTTACCATATAATAACCGACGCGTGCTGCTCCGTTTCTCTTCCACTTTCTGACGTGAGATCATTAAACATGATGACCGGCGACCTGACCGGGCCGGTCTCATCTCATGAACCGCTCCACACATTCACAATCACTTCATTTACCATCGGCTCCATTTCGCCACATTTCCTCCCTCTTTTCTAACATTCACTTGGTAATTCTTCCCTTTAGCTTTAGCAGCAGCTCAAACTAACTAGGCAGAGCGACAAGCCGCTTATTTCGACTGTGTGATATCAAGGAAATATGACAATAATAACCGATAATAGAAAACAATCTTTTTTTTATTTCCCAGCCGTACAGCTCAGTGGAAGCTTAACTGGCAACCCGGAGGCTGAAATGCCACTGACGCTGTGATTGGGAGAGAGCGCTAGGTGGAGACACATGCCAACACGTAAATTCAAAACATAAACATGATTTGCGGTCTGCAAAAAAAAAAAAAGTTTTAATGCGAATATCTTGGCTGTACTATTGTTGTTGGTGAGTTCAGTATGTTTTATGAACATTATTCCTAAGTCTCTGTGACGTATTAGGATGATTTTACAGCCAGATGCTTTAGATTTCTTACATATTGTACCTTTAAATACTAAATTACATTTAGTATCATTTTTATACTACTAATAGTACTATAAGTTACTGTCATGAGTTATCAGCAATTATTGTTCAAGAAATTGTTCATCGATATCATTGTCGTGGCCCCTGTCTCACTTACATCCCATTGATGACTCCATCTGGGTTGAGTATGGGGATGATCTTGAAGACAAAAGCCTCCCTAAGTCTCTGGGCCACCGGCTCATTGCTGCACAGAAACTCCAGGGTTCCCTTCATCACCCAGCTGGCATTGGATTCACCAGGATGGACGCGTCCTGTCAGCATGATATAGGGCCGATTCCCTGCAAGGAGACAGATGCAGGACAGTCATGATGTACAGCGTCAGGAGAACTGGTCCGAGTTAGGAAGTAAGTGACAGCTTACTGACAGTTTGAATGAATGAATGAAAATGTGTTTATTTCGGTCAGGTCATTCAAAATTAAAAGTCCAACAGAAAACATCAGTTCAACTAGAAAAAAGCCAAACCGAAAAGGCATAGGCTGAAGGTATCACTTATTTTCGCCTACCCTTCTTACATGATCAGCTTATTCAGATCACATCATTCAAAACATCAAACAGAAAATCATATCGTTTTGCACAAAATCCCAAACATAATTCCATAATAGTGTCAGCTACACCAACCGCATCTCTCAAAACGTTTGAATTCATAAATTGACTGGCACATCTTCAATTCGTAATCAACTGCATTCCATATATTTACACCCTTTACAGAAATACATTGATCTTTTATTTTAGTCCTGGACTTTGTTTTTTCAATCATACGTTTCCCTCGGAGCTCATATCTACATTCCCTTTTTTTAAACATGTTCACAATTTTACAAGGTAACAAGTTGTTATACACTTTGTACATTATCAATGCTATTTTATAGTCCACTAAGTACATAAATTTGAAGGCCCTTAATTTAATAAATAATTCATTTGATGGTTCTCTATAATTTGACTTAGTGATAATCCTTACAGCTCTTTTTTGAAGAATAAAGATCGGTTTAGTATGGGTAGAATATGCATTCCCCCATATTTCTAGACAGTACGTTATGTAAGGAACAAACATTGTACAATACAGAATATACAAAGCACGCTGGTTCAACATATCTTTTACCTTGTATAATATGGCAATTGATTTGGCTAATTTGGATTTGACATGATTAATATGCATTTTCCAATTCAGTTTATGGTCCATAATGACATCTAAAAATTTTAGTTCTGATTTCAGTCAAAGTTGAGGACAGCAGGATCATACAGAATATCCACTGTCTTTTTAGACACGCACACAGACTATCACTCACGTAGCTGGTGTATGTCTTTCCAGGCCCTGCTGGTAGGACAGGCAGTGATGGTGACCACCGGACACGGGTTTCCAGCCAACGTGCCACAAAGGATCTGCTGCCGGAAAAACACCTTGGAGGGATCCACGGATTTCTGCAGCACTTTCAGATGAGCCTGACGGACGTGAGAAATACACACACGTGGGTTAGATATTAAGGTTCTGATGTAGGCTACACATGCACACCCAAGCTTTTGTAAATAACTTGTTCTCCAGGGTCATTGACGGATGTAATCAGTGGTGATGCGGAAGAAACAAAGACGCAGCAGTTATGAATGAAAGCCTCTGGGTCCTATCTTACAGGTGCAAAGCAGCACAAAGTGTCACACAAGTGTCTTTCCTAGCTCAGTGTGTTACTATCTTGTAACAGCAGATAAGTCTCAAGTCAGTGATACATTATTTCCTGTTAAATTAAGGCCATTCTGCCCAGAGAGTAGTAGCCACCAAGACAGTCAGGCTTACAGAGTGCACACACTCTGCCTATGACACACAAAACACAGTGTGTTGAAATAGCACTTAGATGCTGGAACTGTGTAACATAACAGTAGCCTACAGCCTCAGAAGATCGGAGCATCTTTGTGACATGTTCTGTGTTGTATAACATTGTCACGCTTTATGAATAGCATTGTCACAATATCGAAATTGTGACTTGTACAATAATTGCCTGAATATCCTTTTACTGACCATGGGTTTGCCTTGATTAATGGCTATCAATACTTCATTTTGGGCATCTTCTTTGTTGAAAAGCCATGGACATGTATTTCCACTTCAATTTGCAGCCATTTCTTTTGTTTTCCTCTAAATAGTGCTGCGTGGACCAAGGTACGTTTTATCAGTCTGTTTTCTGGGAATAATTGACATAAGGAGAAACCAGATACAAGCCGTTTTTTCGTTTTTTCGTTTTGGAAAAAAAAACGGAAATCAAAATTTCAGTTTGTTTTCTCGTTTTTGGTTCTTATTTAACAAAACGAATTTACCACTCAATATTTTGTTTCCGTGGGTGGGCGGGTCCTCTGATTGGCTAGTGTGCTTCCTTGCCCTGTGCCCTTCAAAATAAAAGTTCCTCAATTTAATAATGTCGACAAAAATATTACTGTAGGCTACAGACACTAGCAGACATAGAGGGCCCCATCACCCACAGTCAAGACTGACACGGCTTCAAATAACAATAATATAGGCTATTCATAATGAAAATGAGAACTTATGAAGTTATGATGACTTCAGTGTAGATGTTTAGCCACAAGGTGGCGCAGTTATTAGGCTACATGAAGAATAGATCTGAGGGCTTTACTACGACGGAGGCTCACAACATATCGTGTGTATTATTGAAAGCGAGGGGTGTGCCTATAGGCTATTAACTAGTGAGTACAGAGTGTCTACTCTGTACAGTGACAAAGACTGTACAGTAACTTCGTTCAATATACAGTAGATACTACTTCAAAGTGGCCATTTCACTCGCGGGGAGCGAGATTCACGCAACGCGTGAAATGTGAGTGACAAAGTGATTACACACAAGAGTATTATGACTGATAGCTCCCCTGGTAGATCAGCTCCCTCAGTAAGCTGATTCATCCGCTAGAGTGGGTTCGAATCTCAGTTTAGGTTGTACCATTAATGTGTTTTCTTTTCTCATCATCATTATGATCACATATGGCTTAAGTTTGAGTAAATAAATGAGCAAATGAGCATTAATTCTCCGCCGGGCCGAGGCACCAACTTCCCTGCTTGTGTACATGTTTATAGGGATGTGAACGTGTACTTAAATATGTACACGTGTACACTGTGCATTTTCCTGGCCAGCACAGGTACCAGGAGACCAAGACCCCCTGTCATGTCGGTCCTCCACCCTTCCTGATCCGCCGCAAGTTGCAAGAGCCCCGCGGAGCCCAGTCTCTCCCTCCTCTCCCACACTTCAGCACCTGTCCTGGGCTGTCAGTCTGCAGGGACGGCGCGTGTCATAAGCCGTTGGAGACAAATACGTAGGCTACACAAGCAGGGAAGTTGGTGCCTCGGCCCGGCGGAGAATTAATGCTCATTTGCTCATTTATTTGCTCAAACTTAAAGCAGATATCAGTGGAATGTTTTTGTTAATATAAGTCCTAAATAGTCCTATTTTCCGTCAGCAATCACTTACATGAAGTATTTCAGCCTAAACACGAGTCTCTCCGTCACTCTGCTCTGCTGTAACCCGAGGAGAAAATTTTCCTTGTGGGATACAAGTGTTATCCAATGAGGAGAGAGAACGGCATGAAGGGCTGTGTGTGCAGCCAAGGGATGCGCGTGAATGTGGTGACGTAGCACGAGGACCAATTGATGCCTGACAAGGGCGGGGGCTGCTAACTCATGGTGCGTTCAAAGAAACTCGTACTTTGTGTTTTTCCTTCCTGTGAAGTCATACCAGTTCGATCTGGTACGAGTTCACGGGTCGGAAGTTACGAGTGGCCGTTATAGGGAACTTTCACAGACAACAGGATGGTAAAAACACGAGCTACGGGTTACCTGGAACGCTACCAAGTCGTAGTTGTGACTTGAAGCTGTAACTTACGGTTTCAAAAGCCTGCCTTGAACGCAGCATTAGCCGAAACGGCCGCGAAGCTGATATCTGCTTTAAGCCTTATGTGATCATAATGATGATGAGAAAAGAAAACACATCAATGGTACAACCTAAACTGATATTCGAACCCACACTAGCGGATGAATCAACTTACTGAGGGAGCTGCTCTACCAGGGGAGCTATCAGTCATAATACTCTTATGTGTAATCACTTTGTCACTCACATTTCACGCGTTGCGTGAATCTCGCTCCCCGCGAGTGAAATGGCCACTTTGAAGTAGTATCTACTGTATATTGAACGAAGTTACTGTACAGTCTTTGTCACTGTACAGAGTAGACACTCTGTACTCACTAGTTAATAGCCTATAGGCACACCCCTCGCTTTCAATAATACACACGATATGTTGTGAGCCTCCGTCGTAGTAAAGCCCTCAGATCTATTCTTCATGTAGCCTAATGGGTCGTTCAGACCAAAAGCGTCAAAAGTGTCAAAAGACGCTCTTGACGCTTTTCCGCGACGCTGGTGGTCTGAACACCCTGGCGTTTTTGACGCGCGTCAAAGAAGTTGACGTCGGTTGTGGTTGGTTGAGTGGGGGACATCTACACTCTGATTGGTTGCCGCTGCTCCGCATCATCGCTCATTAGCATAAAGTTCAGGAGATTTCAACTTTCTCCTGACGCTCTCGCCGCCAAAACGCGACGCCAACGCCTTTGACGCTCTTCAACGCTCCTCGACGCTGGTTCTCATTGAAAATGAATGACTTCCGGCCACCGCGACGCTCTCGACGCTTTCGGTCTGAACGCACAGTAATAACTGCGCCACCTTGTGGCTAAACATCTACACTGAAGTCATCATAACTTCATAAGTTCTCATTTTCATTATGAATAGCCTACTATTATTGTTATTTGAAGCCGTGTCAGTCTTGACTGTGGGTGATGGGGCCCTCTATGTCTGCTAGTGTAGCCTACAGTAATATTTTTGTCGACATTATTAAATTGAGGAACTTTTATTTTGAAGGGCACAGGGCAAGGAAGCACACTAGCCAATCAGAGGACCCGCCCACCCACGGAAACAAAATATTGAGTGGTAAATTCGTTTTGTTAAATAAGAACCAAAAACGAGAAAACGAACTGAAATTTTGATTTCCGTCTTTTTTTCCAAAACGAAAAAACGGCTTGTATCTGGTTTCTCCTTATGTCAATTATTCCCAGAAAACAGACTGATAAAACGTACCTCCGTCCTGCGTGCATATGAGAGAAGAAAAAGGGTACATCCACTGTAGCAGCCAGTAGAAGCAGAGAGCTGCAGACATGCAACGCTGCACATTGATGAAGACCAGACAGCTGGAAAGGAAAACACATTCCAGCCAACATGAGGAAGACCGTCAAGCCTGGAAGGATAGTTTATTAATATATAAAAAAGAACTCCGTAATACTAGAAGCAATTACTATTCATCTTTAATAGAAAAGAATAAGAACAACCCCAGGTTCCTTTTCAACACTGTGGCCAGGCTGACCAAGAACCATAGTGTCGTTGAGCCATCCATCCCTCCAACTCTCAGCAGTAACGACTTCCTAACTTTCTTTACCGAAAAGATAGTTAATATTAGAACAAAAATTGCTAGTAACGGACCACAGATTACAGTACCCATAGAAGCACCTCCCAGACTTGGTACACACTTGGACAGCTTCTCTCCCATCGACCTGTCAGACTTAACTTCTGCAATTACTTCTTCCAAGTCAGCCACATGTCTGCTGGATCCAGTCCCGACAAGACTACTTAAGGATGTCTTTCCCTTAATTAACATTTCTTTTCTGAACCAAATCAATCTTTCCTTAGCCACAGGCTACGTGCCACAGGCCTTCAAGGTGGCCGTCATTAACCCTTTACTTAAAAAACCTTCTCTTGACCCAGATGTCCTAGCCAACTATCGGCCTATATCCAACCTTCCTTACATCTCTAAGATCCTTGAGAAGGTTGTCCTGGAGCAGCTACATGAACATCTGCACAGCAACGAGCTCTTTGAAGCTTTCCAATCTGGATTCAGAGAACACCATAGCACTGAAACAGCACTTGTCAAAGTCTCTAATGATCTTCTTATAGCTTCAGACAGAGGTCTCGTCTCTGTTCTTGTACTTTTGGACCTCAGTGCTGCATTCGACACCATCGACCACAGCATCCTGCTGCAGAGACTAGATCATGAAATTGGGATTAAAGGGCCCGCCCTGAAATGGTTTAAGTCATACTTATCTGACAGGTTTCAATTTGTTAATGTTAATAACGACCATTCAGAGTATAGCAGAGTTACGCATGGTGTACCGCAGGGTTCAGTCTTAGGGCCAATCCTCTTCATTCTTTACATGCTCCCATTAGGTGGCATCATCCGGAAGCATTCAATCAATTTTCACTGTTATGCGGATGATACGCAACTCTACTTGTCCATGGAGCCAGATGACAGAAGCCGGCTCATCAATCTGCAAGACTGTCTGAAAGACATTAGATCCTGGATGTCCTCTAACTTCTTGCTACTGAATTCAGATAAAACTGAGGTCATTGTGTTTGGACCTAAACATCTCAGGGACACTTTCTCTGATCAGATCGCTACTCTAGATGGCATCACCCTGACCCCGAGTACAACCGCGCGGAACCTTGGAGTCATTTTTGACCAGGACCTTTCCTTCAGCTCCCACATAAAACATGTGACTAGGACCGCCTTCTTCCATCTGCGCAGTATCACTAAGATTAGGAATATTCTCTCCCAGAGTGATGCTGAGAAACTAGTGCATGCATTTATCACTTCTAGGCTAGACTACTGCAACTCTCTCCTGTCAGGATGTCCGAAAAACTCTCTAAAGAGTCTCCAGCTAGTCCAGAATGCCGCAGCGAGAGTTTTGACAGGAGTTAGGAAGAGAGAGCACATCTCTCCCACCTTAGCTTCTCTCCACTGGCTTCCTGTAGGATTTAGAATAGACTTCAAAATCCTTCTGCTGACTTATAAGGCTCTTAATGATAAAGCTCCAACCTATCTGAAAGAACTAATCATTCCTTACTGTCCTACCAGAGCACTCCGCTCCCAGAACGCAGGTCTGTTAGTGACTCCCAGTATCTCTAAAAACAGACTGGGAGGTAGAGCCTTCAGTTACCGGGCTCCTTTACTGTGGAACCAGCTCTCTCCATGGGTCAAAGAGGCAGACACTCTAGCTACATTTAAGTCTAGACTTAAGACCTTCCTTTATGACAGGGCTTTTAGTTAGGGCTGGTTCAGGTAGCTCTGAACCATTTTATAGCTACGCTGCTATAGGCTTAGACTGCTGGGAACACATCTGGATACACAGAGCCCTCTCCTCTCCTCCTCTCTCCTCCTCTCCTCTCCTCTCCTCTCCTCTCCTCTCCTCTCCTCTCCTCTCCTCTCCTCTCCTCTCCTCTCCTCTCCTCTCCTCTCCTCTCCTCTCCTCCCCTCTCCTCTCCTCTCCTCAGTATATTTTTGAACTGTCATTTTCTGTTGTACTTTGTAGTTTGGCCTTGGTGTCTCGCACTCTCTCTGTGTTTCCGCAGATCCACCGGAGCTCCATCTCTCTGCACCAGCCGCCGCCTGCATCGCCCCCCTCCCACCCCTTCCCCTGCTGTTAGACCGGCCTCCCCTCCCTTCCCATGGTCCAGTCTACCACCCAGTCCTCCCATCGAGCTGACCGGCTCTCCCTGCCCCCCCCCCCCCCCCCCCCCCCCCCCCCCCCCCCCAGAGACTGCCTTCATCAACCCCTGCTAACATTTCCATATTCCGCACATTCTGTGACAAACTGTAAACTGTTTTCTTGTCTGTAACAACATCTATTGCACGTCTGTCCGTCCTGGGTGAGGGATCCCTCCTCTGTTGCTCACCCTGAGGTTTCTCCTGTTTTTCCCTGTTAAAAGGGTTTCCATGGAGTTTTTCCTCAGTCGATGTGAGGGTCTAAGGACAGAGGATGTTGCTACAATGCCATGTAAAGCCCTTTGAGACAAACTGTTTGTAAAAACGGGCTATACAAATAAAATTGCCTTGCCTTGCCTTGCCTTGCCTTGATGCCACTCACTGAAAATATGGCTATTACCAAAGTCCTACTAATATAGAACTTCTCTGCTATTACTAAAGTGGGGTTATCGACTATTTAGGTTTTGTGCCATTACTTCAGTAGAACTGTATGCAGCGCCTTGATTTGATCAGTCCGTCTTTGTCTCTCAGACATACAGAGCTACGGTGTGTGTGTGTGTGTGTGTGTGTGTGTGTGTGTGTGTGTGTGTGTGTGTGTGTGTGTGTGTGTGTGTGTGTGTGTGTGTGTGTGTGTGTGTGTGTGAGGACTGAACTCACTGGTCTATAACAATGTGTAATCAAATGACTGTGAATAGAATCTATGTCTGCTCCGTTGTAATAGCAATACACCAGGGAGCAAGAGCTCTGGGCTTTTAATGGGAGAGGGAGACGGCACTGTGATTGATTTATTGGATCTTACTTACAAAATATTTCAATGAATAATACATAAATCAAAGAAAAGTATAGCCCATTTGCTCCAACAGCACATCCCACAGATTTCAGATCCACAGACACATTGTTGTCTCCCTCAAACCGTATATTTGAATTGTGGAAGGAGACATGTTCCTGCAGGAAGAGGCCACTGTAACCACAGAGTGTACTTCCTGTACCCTGCATAGAAAAATATACACACAACACCTTGTTTTTGCTACCATTTTTCATGAGCTGAACTCAAAGATCTAAAGTGTTTTCTATGTACACAAAAGGCCTATTTCTTTAAAATATTGTTCACAAATCAGTCTTAACCTGTGTTAGTGAGCACTTCTCCTTTGCTGAGATAATCCATCCATCTCACAGGTGTGGCATATCAAGATGCTGATTAGACAGCATGAATATTGCTATATTCATATTCATATATATATATATATATATATATATATATATATATATATATATATATATATATATATATATATATATATATATATATATATATATATATATATATATAAAAATAAGTGTGCTGGCCACAATAAAAGGCCAGTCTAAAATGTGCAGTTTTACTGTATTGGGGGTCCGGAGTCCAAGTTGCTGGATATTGGCGGGAGCGCACTGTCATACATCCAATATTTGAGAGAAATAGGCCTTTTTTGTACAAATATATAAATATTTTAGATATTTAAGTTCAGCTCGTGAAAAATGGGAGAAAAAACCCAAAGTGTTGCGTTTATATTTTTGTTGAGTGTACATACCTTCTATATCCTATACCCTAAAAAGCAGGTGTGGTTTAGAGTATTATATGTTTAAATGTAAATGTTCATCTGCAAAATCAGATGGCTTACATCCTCAGTTGTTACATGACTGTAGAGGGGCAAAAAGGTCAAATATTGATGGGAGAGAAACGGGAATCTTGTTTCAACTTGTTTACATAATTCACAAGTTAACAATATAGAATTTTGTTAGTGTGTTTCACTAAAGTGAATTAGTGTAAGAACTAGAGGGCTTTGCACCTGAATGTCAGATGGACAGGTGATACCTTCAGAGCAGAGTATGTGTAGGGGTAATGATATGCCAGGTAGCAGACGTCCTCATTGTGTCTGAAGGTAACAGTAAAGGTCAGAGTATAAAAGGTGGTTCTTCTTCTGCCTTGAGCCGGACAGAAGTGGTTCCTAAAGGAGACAACAGGGAATAAGAAACAAGTTCTGTCATGTGTAGAAAAGGGATCCACACCTCTGTGTGAGGTCTGTATGTTCCTACACATCACCTGAGATTCAAGCTGTATTGGAGCCTTAATATACTGGGTCATTGAAATGTCTTTTTATGTTATCTCTATTATACAGTCATATATTATTATTCTGCAAAATGTAAAATTCAGTTACTTCATACTTGTCTATTGTCTATCAGCATTTAATTCATACCTGAAATAACAAATTTCAGTTCCAGTCCTGACCCAGTGTGGTCTCCCTTCCAGAGCTTCTCTTACCGAGTACAGCACTGGCTGCATTCCTACAGTGCACACACACACACACATAGATACATATATATATACAGACACAGATAGACAGTCAGCCACAGGGAACAGACACAATGTCATGTCAGTAAACTGGTGGAAATGTTTGGCACTGTAAACAGTGTATTTACTCTGGTCTGTGACTGTGTCAAAAGAATATACGACTCTTTGGGTTTTGGGGCTTTTCTGTTCCTCCTTCGCCTGCATGGGTTCTCACTTGCAATATTTTAATATCAGGAAGTCAGTAGAACTTTACAGTATCACAGTCTTGTAATTAAAAGACAAGACCATATAAGATGCTCATAAACATACATAAGTCCATATAAGTCCTAACACATTTTTATTGCTAAGACACTTAGAGGATCTTAGCCATATAGATTATATACCTGTCATAAACATTAATTAGGTGTTCATTAACATTCATTGATCATATCATCATATGATCATATCATAAAAAAAGTAAAACATTTAATTGGATTATAAAATATTTATGAGCACAGCTTGTTGACAACTTACCAGTGTTAATAAAATATTCAATGATGGTAGTAAGATGATAAGAGGTTCACATTAATGCCTTGTTGAGGCTAGTAAATCCGTTATTATGCACCTATTAAAAGTTAACAATTCTCCTTTGCAACCATTGGATCTAAAGTGGGAACTGTGTCTTATTAAGATAATGTGTAATGTATAATAAATCTGTAATAAAGTATGCATGTGGAAAATACACACATACTGTACACGCACACAATGATTTGGTGGTGAAGCTTAAAAACACAGTTAGATATATGTTTTGGAAAGTTTTTTTGTTTGATCAGGTCTGTGTACAATAAGATACTGAACACATTATGAAACATGTGTTTTTTATTATCATTTAAGTAGTTTTACACTTTAAAAAGAAAGATCCCTTTAGAAAATAATTTCAAGATAATATTTATATTACTATAAATGTTTGCAATAGGCTAACAAACAAAGATAAATAGAAACACAATCTCCAAGTCATCTCTGAGGCAGTGATGACAAGCTCTTGGGGCGAAAGTGTTGCACCTTGTTGCATGCAGCCGTTGTGGTCCAGTTGTCAGCATATCAAATACATGTACACACACACACACACACACACACACACACGCACACGCACGCACGCACACACGCATGCAAGCACACCCACGCAGAAAGAACCTATAGATTTTAATATAGGTTTGAATATATGTGACATACATGAAATTTGCCGTTTTCATATATACGCAACGCATATGGTGCATATACTGTAGGTTGCATATATCCTCATGAAGATAGGCCAGTTTTATGTATGTCACATATATTCAAACCTATATTAAAACCTATAGGTTCTTTCCGTGTGGGTACACACACATTCACTCACTTTCTCTCTCACTTACCGTAGTTGAACTGGCTGTTGCTCTTCTCACAGTTGATGATATTAAAGCGATAGGGGACGCCAGCCACCATGTTACTGACTTCAAAGTAAAACCACTGAGAGTGCTGCGAACAGTTTGCATCCGCATTCAGTATAAGGTCATATTCATTTCTATACATGAAGAGAAGAGAGGAAAAAGAGAGAAGAGAGAGGGACAGAAATGTAATCTTAACTTCTTTGTTGCTCAAGAATGAACGCTTCTTTCTGATGTCTGTAAAGAATCATAACTACAGCTACAGCTACAGCATATCTGAGGGGTTTTGGTGCTGAAAACATTTTGGACAAAACCCACTAAAGGTCTCCACTGCAGTTTAAACGGTACCAGGCCAGAGTCCTCATTTTATATAGATATTATGTGCTTTGCATATCAAATCTCAGCATCCTTACCTGCGGACCTGAACAGCCTTCCTTAGGTTTCCACATTCAAAGTTAGAGAAAAACCTCAGGGACTCGGATGGACTCTGAAGACTGATAGAAACAGATACTAACTACAGGAAGTTTGCATTGGTATTCAAGTAATTTTCACAATAGCATTCACACAATTCAAATGAAATCTCATCTTAGAAAACCTTTGGCTGTGCTTGTGTACCTACCTGCTGTCCTCCAGGTCAAACACCACCTGGTTGATGATGTCATCAGGATACAGGAAACGCTGCACGTCTTCAAACACTTTCTGCCTGATTGAGACACAGATATCCAAACATTCACCCTGAGGATGATCGTGTATTCATCTTGTGAAGGCTTGGACGTGACTTTGAAACCAGACTGAAACCTGACTCAGCAGTTTGAAAACTGCTGAGCAGATTCAGGGCTCAGTCTCTCCTCATTGTAATTCTCAAAGGACAGCCTCTGAACAGAAACACATGGTTGCATGGACGACTACATTCAGTTTAAAAAAGAGAAAGAGTTTTAGAGGTCCCTCACAAAACCAGTGCTGACACAAGTTTTGAACTGAAGACGACTCTCTGTCTGTCGAGCTCCAGCATAATGGAAACAAGATGACACAAAGTTCAGAGAAAAAAGTGCATCTTTAACTGTTTAAAAGTTAGTGTTTCTATAAATGTGTAAAATTATATCATTGTGTTGTGTAATAACTTAAAGGAACAATGAGGAGTTTTGGAAAAGCGAAGCGTTTTCACACTACATTTATGAGCCTCTGCGCACCGTGAAATTATTTGACCGGCGCAAGACAGACTCATGTTTTCATTCATCAAGAATTAAAGTCAGAGGTTGGAAGACGATCACGTACCGTCGTAGTTCCGACCATAAACGGCGATTCGGCGGCGTTATTCTCATGACTCGCCAGGAAACCGAAAGTAAGGAAACGCTGGCGGACCAGCATTTCCGCCACCACTAATAATAACAAAATAACGATAGAGACAAAACGATATATTTATCGAAAATGGGCCCATTAACAAGTGTGGGTAACGTAGGTTCATCCACATTAACGTGAGACTTTTTTATAACCAAATAGAAACTCCTCGTTGTCCCTTTAATTATATCAGGAAAACTGCACAGTTAACCATTCATGAACAAACAGTTAGAGGAGCTACACAGTCAGCATGCAGTACAGTACCTCTGTACTTTGGGTTTGCGGGGGGGCATGGGTTCATGTCGTGGTGGAGGAAGGTGACCCCAGAAATCAGGAAAGGCCAAGATGCTGAAGCCTGGGATGGACTTGACTCTGGCAGCTGCAGTGCGGTACAGTTTGGGTTCATGGTGGGGAACACAAGCTCCGTGTCTCTCCAGTAACCTGTCTATCAGTGTGTGAGGGTGGGTCTCTTCTGCTACCTCCTCCTCCTCACCCTGCTCATCCCCTCTTAGACCGGGGGGGGAGTCTCCCCTGTCAGCAGGAAACACACAAAGCACACAGAAACCACTGTTTGCTGTCTGAGAAAACACTCAGTATGACCTAGTAGAACTGTTGAATTATGTTCAATTATTTAGGTAATATGGGGCGGCGTTTAGCTCACTTGGTAGAGCTGCCGCCCCATGTTGAGGCTACAGTCCTCGAATCCCGCATTGGGCAGCCCTTTCCTGCATGTCATTCCCCCCTCTATGCCTCCCCATTTCCTGTCACTTTAATTAAAAGCATTAAAATCCCCAAAAATATACTTTAAAAAAAAATATATATATATACAGTACAGGCCAAAAGTTTGGACACACTCAATGCATTTCCTTTATTTTCATGACTATTTACACTGTCGATTCTCACTGAAATTCCACTAATGAACCCTGACAAGGCACACCTGTGAAGTGAAAACCATGTTCAGGTCAGGTTCACCTCTTGAAGCTCACCAAGAGAATGCCAAGAGCAAAAAGCAGTAATCAGAGCAAAGGGTGGCTACTTTGAAGAAACTAGAATTGGAGGGGTCAGAGATAGAGGAGGAGGAGGAAGAAGGAGAGGAAGAAGAAAAGAAGAAAGAGAAGACAAAGAAGAAAAGACATGTTTTTAGTTATTTCACACTTTTTTTGTTAATTCCACATGTGTTCATTCATAGTTTTGGTGCCTTCAGTGAGAGTAAAGGAAACACATTGAATGAGAAGGTGTCCAAACTTTTGGCCTGTACTGTATATATTTAGCTAATACAGTCAAAATTAAACTGATGGTGGTGGTCTCGAGTCATGGCCAGTGTGACTTTATAAAACACTTTAGCCATAACTTGTGAATTCACAAAGTACAAGATTTGACATATATGGTTAACATTTCATATGACTCTGCATAAAAAGTAATGTAATCTATGCATGTATGAATGTACCTCATCTCTTTGATCATGGTCCTGGAGGCAGGGCTGGTGCTGAGGACGCTGCTGCGATTCCTCTGGACGCCTCTGGGCTCTAACTGAGCAGCAGCTGGAGACACAGAGGAAACAGAGCAAGAGAAAAATGAAGCTGCTGTGCATTATTTATTAGACCCTGAGACTTAAAGGGACATTGTGTAACTTCTCCTGTTATCTATTCACGAAAATCGATTATTTGGTTCAAAAGTCTGTTTTTCATTAATCAGTAATCCCCCCCATCAACAAAGTGAAGTGTTCCTTTCAGCTCTGAATGAGCCGTTCATATCATTCATATCTCCATGGAGCGGGTAAGCTCGGTGCTGCTGCCATGTGGTGTCTCCATGTTTTTATGTTCAGTGGCAGCGTGACGGTAGGAAACCACGGAAACTCAGCGGAGACACCGGAGCTGTCGGCTCAGGTGGAGGTGGCGTCTGTGAAAAGTCACCGTGGTAACGCAGTGAGGAGGAATGGAGCGTTACACTGATGCTGCATTCACCTGCAGTCGGGCAGACGGCCGTCGCTAACAAACCAGATGTCATTTTAGTCACAGAAGTCCAGAGAAAGTCGGTAAAACGTGGGTCAGGTAAACAATACCACATCGCCATGACAACATATTGTCAGGTGTATTGTTTTGCCTCGTGCTGACGGACCACTTGTTTACATAGAGGCTTGTTTATGCCGTTAGCTGCAGCGGCTGTCGTCCGTCTGCCGTCTGCCCAATTTCACGTGAATGCAGCATGAAAAATACGATTGAGTTGCTTGTGATATACAACCGCAACGCTAGATGGGAGGAATTCCTACACAATGTACCTTTAAGTATTATCTGTCCTTCAGGATTTTTTTGCTAAGTTTTACCCCAGCTCGAATGAGCATCACCACATATTTGTCTTTACCACATGTCCGTGAAATCCCAGGTAGGGGATTAGGGCAAGGATGGGATACACCCTGGACAGGTATCCAATTTATAACAGGGCCGACACATAGAGGGAAACTGTGTGCACACACTTACATTTACACAAAATTTAGAGCCATAAATCAACATTAGTGCATGTGTTTGGACGTTGAGAGGAAACCGGAGAACAAAAGAGAGTTGGTTATCAAAGTTTAAAAGCCAGATGCACTTAATGGATCAAAACTCTGTAATGCAGAATTTGATGACTGACATCAAGATATGGTTTCTTCACCCTTGTGTTGTCTTTAAATTATTGTGTGAAACTTGGTACATACTGTAGGGTCTTTAGCATGTGCACCAGAGAAATAGAAGAAGCACTGCATCACAATGTAGAAATCATTTTGGGTCCATACTGTAACTCAGAGACAACAAAGAGACACGTCTCTCCTTGGAAGTGTGTAATAGCTCCACCAGGGGCCAGTTATTACATTTCTTCTACCTACATATGTTTGGACCATTAGCAGTTATGGTACATTTTGATACCAGTTGGTGTGTGTACCATTATCATGTGGTCTGGCTCTGACCTGGTGTGTGTCCCTCTGTGGACACCTCCGTCCCTGAGTGAGAGCCTATAGAGGAGGAGGACAAGTCGCTGCTCCTTCTGTCCCTCAAGGAGGAGCAAGGAGAGTCTCTCCAGAACATCTCATCTTCCTCATCTGATGACGATGCTGAACTCCTCTCAGGCTCTGAACTCAGATTCAGTTCCTGCGAGACACAAATGCTGCTTTACAATCTTGTGATTAGCACAAAGAGCACCATGGTTTCTTCATGGTCTGACTGAACGAGAACAGCTGCTGTTTCATCATGTCTTTAGATAAGTTGTAGTAATTTGTTCTGAATCAGGTTTTAATGGCTTAATGTGAATTCTGTCAAGAACCTCAAACGTTAAATTTTCCACACTATGACTGGTTACCAAATAACTCAACACTACAGACACTTCCTGATAGAAACTGATGGTACCAATTCATTCTGAAAAAGCTGTTATCAGTGAGGAAACTCCATCACTCAAACAGTCACAGACATTACCATACACACACACTCCACACAATCCGCCCCCTAAAGACTCAGCCCTGAACCCTCACTGACTGAAGTGACGTCAGCTCTAAGTGACAGAGTGTGAGAGTCTGTGAGGGTCCAGATGCTGTAAACATGAATGAACAGCACTAATCACAAACTACACACGAAAATACTGACAGTAAACTTCTTCTTCTTTTTTTGCTCCTGTCCATTAAAGGGATAGTAGCATTTTTTTTAAAGTGGGGTTGTATGATCTACAAATAGCCCCTAAGTACTTTAATTGCAGTAGAAGACTCTCTACACTCCTCCCGTTAGCAACGCCAGCCCATAGCCCTGCCCAGAGATTTACAACATACAGTGTTGTGAACAGACCCAAAGAAACGGCTTATTTTCGTGGCCTAAAAGAGGTTTTACCTGAAAAAAAAATACACAGTTCCATTGTTCGCTATAATATAATTTTTTCCAGCCCCTCAAAGTGCAGGAAAAACGCAGTTTTTATTTGGACCTAACCAACTGTTGATCGGCGGGCGCTAACCCTGGGCGGAGGGATACGTGAGTTAAATAAATAAATAAATAAATAAATAAATAAATAAATAAATAAATAAATAAATAAATAGGCCGGCGGAGCTCTCTCTGATTACGTTTTTTTTTTTTTTTTTAACACTGGCGTTCCGACGGCATCCCATGTATCTGACTTCACAACGCTATGTACTGTGGATAATTCCCTTACCCAAAGTCAGCATCGGTGCTGACTTACGGTGATGGGGCAGTAAGGGCTCATTCACTGACTCACTGACTTGATGATCTGACAATGGAACAGCCCTCACACACTCACGGACTGAACCTGAACGCGCCTCTAAGTCAGTGAGTCCGTGAGGGGGCCGGACTGGAATTGGGCCATAGACGTTGGTTGTACCTCAAAGTCATGTGACAGCTCAGGACAGAGGCGGTTGTACTGCAGCAGCAGCTCTTTAGGCCTGTCAGGGTCCGGACGCACACAAAGCTTGTTCAGGTCAGTCTCCAGGTCTTCATCCTGCACAGAGACAGACATAGACACACACACACACACACACAAACACGTTGACTCATGAAAACATGTTCCATTACACATGTTGATTTAAATATGTCCATTTTTTAAAACATTGCAGTTTCTTTTATTCAGGGCTCTGCAGTCAGCAGTCTGAGCCTCAGAGCTGATTGGAGGAAACTGACCGACTGTAGACAGGGATCAAACATTTTTCCTTCTTTTCGTAAAGGAAGTTCCAACTTTTCCTCTGTACTGAAGCCCCTATTCTTCTTATCATTTAGATAACTGGAACAGCTCTTTTCATGGCTGCTGTGCATATGTTCACCAGCCGACAAAACACAATCAACTTGGATCCATCATCCTGCCCTCATTACACCAACATTCAAACATCAATGCAGGGTCAATGCAAAACATCTCATGAATGTTGATGCATATAAATGGCCTTGTTGATCAATGGTTCTTCACAATGATATGATGTACTGTAGAACAAACTTTTGTTCCATATTGTACAGACCGTTTTTTTTTTTTCTTTTTGGATTATAAAAACTCAGTGTCCTGATCTATCCAAACACCAGCATCTGCTTTTGTGATAGCACACTGCCCCACTGAGCCTGCACAAGCATTGGTGGTATTATAGTAAGGGAGACTGGGGACAGTTGCAACAAGGGATGGTTGCAACAAGCCTTATTTCCCCAATCAGAAACATGCTAAAGTGATGAGACGTAGCATCCGTGACGTCACCCATTGGTTTTGGGGAGTCGTTTTTGTGACTCAAATATGGCGGCCTGAACAGCGCCATGTTGGATTGGCCGGCCGAGAACCCGCCCACTGGCCTCGAAGCAGCTGTCCACGGAGCTGCTCCGGACCTGTCACTCAACATTTCCGCGCCCTAATTGGCCAGAGTTTTAACCTAATAACAGTAAAACGGTAGAGTTAAAAAAAAAACTCACCCCCCTCAGAGTGTGTGTGGGGGTAGAAACTATCGATTGAGACCAAAAAACGTTCTGACACCAGGCTTTGATCATGTTTATTGAGGATGTAAAGTCGGCGATTTTAACATGGGGGCCTATGGAGAATGCTGCTTTCTGACACCAGGCCCCAGAGGCAGCCCAGGGGATTGCAGTTTGTTGAATGCGGAAGTGAGCTTCACTTCTCAGACCGATAACTGCCCCCTTGGATGAGACTCACACTGCACATGCACAGTTATACCCTTAACCCACCAAGAATAGAAGACATTCAGCATCTGCTCCTGCCTGTACTGAGACAAAGTTGTTTTAAGGGTATGAAAGTAGCTTTTTTGATGAGCTGTATTTTTGTCATACTGTCCTGATCTTTTGTATGAATTAACCCAAACCTACCTAGTTTGAATCACTGTTTTGTTTTTTTAAGTATATTTTTTGGTGTTTTTGCCTTTATTAGATAGACAGGAAAGGGGGAGGCAGAGAGAGGGGGAATGACATGCAGGAAAGGTCTGCCCGACGCGGGATTCGAACAGGGGACGCCTGCGTTGAGGACTATAGCCTCTACATGGGGCGGCCGCTTTAACCACTGCGCCACGCACCGCCCCAATCACTGTTTTGTTGACTATTAAATGAAATGAAATGGTTAGCATGTGTCAATGTCATTGTGTCTAGATAGTACATGATGTTTTGTCATGGCTGACAGGGTGGGGACGGTTGCAACAACTTCCATTTGAATATGGAAGCACATATGCAAATGCAAATTTATAAATTGGAACATTTTTAGCTTAAAGGGATAGTTCACCCTAGAATGATATTTCGCTCATTATCTACTCACCCTCATGTTGACTAAGGGCTGGAAGAATATTCAGAGTCCACCGTCCCTTCTCTGAGTTACAGGGGGTCTTGGCGTAGTAGTGCATTTCAATGCAACGGTTGCAAAGGGACACCAGAGCTCTTCGTAAAAAAACACACACAAAAAAACATCCAAATACCTCCATGATGCTCGTATGTAATGTCCGTCTTGTGCTGAAGCCCCAAATTGCGTAATTGTCCCGAAAAAAATTAAATAAGTCTATATTTTAAGCTTGTTTGTAGTGGAAGCTTCTCGAAGCTCCTCTTCCTGGTCCGTCCAAATCTCGCGTGATTTGCGCCGGCGTCAGTGCGGTTACTGCGAATCACGCGAGATTTGGACGGACCAGGAAGAGGAGCTTCATGGAGGTATTTGGATGTTTTTTTGTGTGTGTTTTTTTACGAAGAGCTCTGGTGTCCCTTTGCAACCGTTGCATTGAAATGCACTGCTACGCCAAGACCCCCTGTAACTCAGAGAAGGGACGGTGGACTCTGAATATTCTTCCAGCCCTTAGTCAACATGAGGGTGAGTAGATAATGAGCGAAATATCATTCTAGGGTGAACTATCCCTTTAAAGCAGAAGTAAGCGATCCGGTCCTTTTGGGTAATGCTGCGTTCCAGGCAGGCTTTTGAAACCGTAAATTACAGCTTCAAGTCACGACTTACGACTTTGTAGCGTTCCAGGCAACCCACTCGTGTTTTCCCGACCTGTTTTACCTGTGAAAGTCACTATAACGGCCACTCGTAACTTCCGACCGGTGAACTCGTACCAGATCGAACTGGTACGACTTCACAGGTCGGAAAAACACGAGTTACGGGCTGCCTTGAACGCACCATAACTTCTTGTCAGCCGATGGAGTTAGCAGCCCCCGTCCTCGTCATGGATCTATTGGTTCTCGTCCCTACGTCACCACATTCACGCGCATCCCTTGGCTGCACACACAGAGAGGACCGCCCCTTTATGCCGTTCTCTCTCTTCATTGGATAAAACTTGTAGGATACGTCCAAACACTCTATATAAGTGATTGCTGTCGGAAGATATAGGCTAACTATTTAAGACTTAAGGCCCTTTCACACCGCGGACGTAACGAATAAACGACACGAAATTGCGAAATATTCGCGGCCAAATATTTCGCATCAAAACCATACACACCGGCGGCGACGCGAATATGCGACGATGCGACAATTAAATTCCAATGTTTCGCTTTGCGACGGGTGGTTCTTCGCCTCCACGTCATTTCTAATCTGTTAATTATCCCTCATGTATTCGCTGCTACGTTATGCCACTGTCGTCTTGTTACCAACTTCACTCAACACAGCAGCTCACTGTCTGATCACTGATCAATATCTGATCACTGTCCTGACAGTATGGACACACTCTATTGCTATTTCTCCTCTTTCCACTTACCCCCCCTCTTCCTCTCCTCCTCCTCTCTTCTCCTCCTCCTCCTCTCTCCTCCGAGACAGGTTATTTATTGTTTACATTAGCGGCCAAGCACGTGTCCATGCGCCCGCATGTCCGTGTGTGTGTGTGTGTGTGTGTGTGCGTGTGTCTGTGTGTGTGTACGTGCCCAGAGAGACGGCAGGTGGAGGGGCTGACTGGCAGAGATGAGAGCAAAGACGGTGAAACAACAACTTCTTTTTCCTGTGAGAGACTGTGGCGGCCCGAGACTGTGCGGCCACCGTCTGTTATGGGAAACAGCTGTCTGTGTTCTGACGTGGTGGATGTGACGTAGCCTACCTCCTTTTCACGCCACATGATTGGTTGATGCGTTTATTCGCCGGGCGAAAGCTCCGAAAAATCGACCTCGCTCCGAAAAAAAATTGTGCCGCATTTTCGCCGCGAAACATTCGCGGTCGGTGTGAAAGGACCCGTGATGAAAACCGGGGTTCGAAAAAAAATATTGACGCGCGAATTATTCGCACGAAAAATACGTCTCCGGTGTGAAAGGGCCTTTAGGCTATACAAAAATATCGCTTACTTCTGCTTTAAAATAGACACAAAATAGGCATGTTTATTCCTCATGATGAACAGAACAGCCAATTATATTAAACCATGAGAGACGCTTAACATAAACATAATAATTCCCCAGATAACTTCCTATAATGAAATATGCAATTTGTATCTATAGCCTAGTTGTATCTTGTCCTATGGGACAAAACAGCCACATATTTTTCTATGAAAATGGGAGAAAAGTTAATTATTTGATATCATACAGTGAATACATTTTTATTACCACAGTTAACCTCTGCAATTTGACTCGAGGCCTATGTTCTACAGCAAACAAAACTCCAACTGATCTCTGATAAATATTACTAAATAACAAAATAATACTGTAGTACTATTGTAAGACAATGCATATTTTAGGAATACTTTGCTTATTGAGACAAAAATCAAAAGTTAATTAGTGAAATTTTAATATGTTGCAACTGTCCCCACATTTGGGGTCAGTTGCAACGTCTGGATTCTTCCATTCAAATGAATATTGTGATTGATGTGTCATACGTAACCATCTTTAAATGGCATGACTAATTAGCTGACATGTGTATGTTTAATCTATAAACGTTTGGTGAGCCTAGTCCAAATAGTCTCTGAGTAACTGAGAAAAATGCAAAACTGTTGCAACTGTCCCCAGTCTCCCCTACATTTGCTCCGTGCCCTGGGGGTTTGGGGATAAGGTGAGGAGCCAGCTCCAGAGGTGACAGCCACTATCACCCCGCAGGTTAAGAGTCTTAATATCATCAGGCGTGAATTAGAATTAGTAGACCCTATAATGCGTTAATTGTTTCATTAACTTACGAAGAAGCCAGGCATCACCCACCGCGCCAGCTGGTAGTTTCCTCCCAACACGGCAACACTGCTGCGTGCCAGGGTGGAAGAGTTATGTGATAAGTCAGGCTACTGTGCTACACATTTGTCACAACTGAACGGAGGGGGGGTTGGGTTGAGTCTGGGCCTTTGTTTTAAATCTTTGAAGGAGCGCGCTGCAGGGGAAACTGTGATGAAGATGTTGTCTCATGGTGCAGTTTTATAGCTTATAATTTTAAGGGAGACCGGGGACAGTTGCAACACTTTTTGCATTTGGCTCTCTTACTCAGAGACAGTTTGGATTAGACAAACCACATTTTTATACAATAAACTTACATTTGTCTGTTAATAGTCAACACAATTAAAAGATGATTACAGAATCCACATTCTTCACAATTTGCATTTGAGTGTAAGGAGTCAGATGTTGCAACTGACCCCGGGCCCGGGGATGGTTGCAACATGTTACAAATACAATATTTCATGTCTAGTAAAAGGATTATTATCAAAAATGTAAGTTCTATAGTGTTATTTATTCATCATCTTTGATCAGATGGCAATTACAGTATAGATTTGTCTAGATTAGGAGGCCTTATTGTATGTGCAGATGTCAAATATTCAAATTGAAAAAAAAGACTTTCAGTGACATAGGATGAATGGAACAATTTGTGAGGGAATAACTTTTATATTGCCATTGTCATTTATTCTCTCATCATTTTAGCAATACAACAGTAAAAAAAAAATTATGTCAAAATACTGTTTTGTGGTCTGTTTTTATATTCATATATTGTCCCCGTCCGGTCAGCCATGATGAAACCCCATGTGCAAACTAAACAAAGTGCTCTTGATACATGCTAATCATATCATCTTAAAGTTAACATATCACTCCTTTAAACCATATAAGTTTGATAAGTCTGAGCAGAATCACAAAAAGAGTGACAGAGCAGTGAAACAGACACTCACACATGCACAGGCAACACAAACTTACATAGTCTTTGTTCTCTGCCTCCTCATTCTCTTCAGCCTCGTCATCATCGCTCTCCTCACCGCTGTCATCTACACACAAAACACAAGTCAAGAAGTCAATCGAGTCAACAGACTGGGACATTGCCATTCATCGGAAGAACGCAATGGAAAAATTATACAGGGCAGAACGGCTGCATTGACACATTGGCCAATTGGAAACGCGTTTGTAAAATTGTAAAAATGGATAATGAATGTGTATTAGTTAGAGAAATGGCGGAGGACCCAGACTTTATCCCTAATAGAGCAGATAAAATCTTGGAAAGTTGGGCTAAAAAGGGACTGACAAAATATTCACAATTCATTTCAAATGACACAATAAACTCCTATGATATTATATCTAGCAAATATGAATTAGAATCAAAACATTTCAATCAAATACACCAAAAAATTAAGAGTCAACCAGCTGATTTGTCACACATTGTACCTGGGTCCAGATCAATGGGACAGTCAGCTGGCGGTCTTCCAGGCAGGGGGAAGGTGTATGCAGACTGATCTGACGTCAGTGGCAGACGGGTTTTGGGAAGACACTTCCTGATCAGCTGCACCGAGGGCTCCAACAGAGGCTCCAGAGCTTTAGTGAACAAACAAGTCTGAGAAGAGAAAGGAAGCCACATGTCAACTAGAGCCTCATTCCTGAATGTGCAACAGCAGTTTCTGAGCACAGACTAATTCATTTTGTAAAAACACAAATTATATTTGAAGAGATAATATTTTTGGACTATTCAGTAAATGTATTTCCTTGTACCTGTGTGGTCTCATACAGCAGTCTCATGCCTCCGTGGGATAGAAAAGCCTGTCTTCCTGCAGTACTGTGGGTGACCTGGTGGAGGCAGCGCAGCAGTGCGTGGCAGATCGCTATGGCAACATGTTCAGTATCTTTGCTGCGCCAGTCTTCGTACAGCCGCAGGAGACCAGAGACGTAGCCCTTAGAGACGACTGAGCCAACATTAGCCTCTGTGATGAAACAAAGAGCACAGCTGTGATGGACTGACTCACACATCTGTCAACACACACACACACACACACACACACACACACACACACACACACACACACACACACACACAAAAAAAAGTCTGAAATCCCTTTAACCAGTGACTGTCTAATACACGGGGGTCAAAAAAATGACCCTCCCAACACTGATTTTACTACCCAGAAGTACACCTTGGGTGTTATTCCTTCTGTGTTACCAATCCAGCTGTTAATATTGGCTTGTCTTTGTTGTTCCACTTAACTATAAACCTTCAGATGTTGGCCAGCTGACTTTTGCAAAAGAAGGTCTTTGTGATAATGCCAATTTCTACTCAAGAATATTTACATCTTTTTGTCCTATTAAGAAAACCATAATATCACCAGCTGATTTAAGAGTTCTGCAATGGCAAGAGAATACAACAACCCAACCCAGATAAGGCTTTTTGGCCCCCCTATGAACAAAGACTGGTCTACTGTGTTTAAAATCAAGTGAACTTTATTGTCATTCAGGCCATACATGCACAGCAGAACAAAATTGCATTTGCTCCTGGCACAATTTGCATCAGGGATGAGCAGCTGCCATACCACACTGAGCTGATGCCGGTGCTGGTCACAGTGTTCTCTGTGGTGTCTCTGAAGAATGTGGTGAGGGCAGATGTGCAGAGGTTTGCTTATCTGAGCTGTTGCAGGATGTGTAGCCATTGCTATGACTTCTTGCTGTGGCCAAGTGTTTGTAGTCCATGTCAGATCATTTGTGATGTGCAACCTAAGGAAGCTGGTGGTTCTGACAGATTTTACAGCATTGCCATTGATGGCTTCTTCCTGAGGTCCTTGGCAATGGTGTAATGGTGGTGGCCTTGAAACCAGGGGTAAATATGGCCTGGCCCAGTGATGTGTTGTATATATGGTGTTGTTCTATATTGTCATTGAAGATCTGTATATTCAAAACAGATCTGAAGTGCTGAAACAGTTTCCTCTGCTGGACTGGCTCTAGTTGGTTGAGAGCTCTGTGAGGATTTTTTCATGTAGAGACCAGTGACTCGAGATGATTTCACCCTCCGCCAGTTAACATAAATGCACTCACCACCATCCAAAGATTTAACTTGGACAATCTGTCTCCTGAATTCTAGGATTTAGCCGGGTGTGAATGCTAAAGTTACCCATTACTACTGCCAGCTCTGTCTGCATTTCAGAAGATATTTGTCTACGTAAGACTCGATTTTCCAGAAGAATCAATTTAATTTTGTCATTTACATCATAGCTGTATTGTTATGATGTTTTGCATTTTTATTATTTTTATCGATAAGGCATTGGTATGGTCTTTATCTCTATATATCTAAAATATATCTTGACAACATTGTGTGTTTGAGGATACAGACTGTATAGGCCAAAGAATTGCAAAGCTGATGTATAGACTCACCAATGGTACTGGCCATCACTAACAACGTGTATTATATTGCGATGTATTACGTCGAGAGCCAGGCTGGAATAAACGCCTTAGATGAGGTTTTTTTTTGTTGTTGTTGTTTTTTACATATTTTGCCAATTTTCGGACAGTACAGGAGGATGACAATGTGGAACCAGGAAGATAGGTTTCTACCACGCTGCAGTGAGCAGGTCTTGACTGGCAAAGTCATTCACATAACCTCAGTCCATCTGACTGGGTAGGTCACAAAATCAGGCCAAGGCAAAAGATCAGTTTGCAATTGAGGAGCATCAAAAGGGGGTCAGGTTTTATGTACTTATATGAGAGTATGATGCTGCTGATGATGATGATGGTAAGGATGAGGCTAATGATGATCATAACCACCAGCTTGTGAATGAAGAAGATCATTAAAAACTTACTTGTGCTCAGCAGAGCCGCCAAGGCATCGATGGCTGCCCTGAAAACAAACACAGGGGACGCTTAGTCTGAATGAATGAACACATTCTTTACAATTCACACAGTGTTTGCAGTGCAGGTTCTCATGTACTGTTGTGTTACCACAGAATATTATTCAACATAAATCTACTGAACAACAAATTAAAAATCCAGTCAAATGTCAAACGGGAACCTATCCAACATATTTCTTGGACTTGTATTGTGATTACTGATAAGTTTTAATCATGACCTTGATAAAGAACAGATATATAACCCTGTGTTTATTGTCATAGAATAACTGATCAAATGAGAAAAGTCCAAGACCTACAGTGTGGGACCAACCTCTGCCTTTATTCGTGTAGTTTTGTGCTTCTCTTCAGAGTGGTTTGTAACACAGAACTCTCAGACAAAACTTAAAGTGGAGGAATTAGTTTTTATACTAACATTAACTGGTGAGTCAATCATCTGTGGACGACATTGTCAACATGGCCCTCCTCTTCATCCTAAAGCACCTGGACTCCTGAGGAACCTGTGCCAGGATCCTTTTTGTGGACGTCTGATCTCCTTTCAACATTGTCATCCCAGCTCTCTCACTAACTTCCTGACTGACAGCACTGGATCCCGTCAAGGCTGTGTTCCACTACTTTTTTCCCTGTATACCAACAGCTGTACCACCCACTAGTCATGAAGTTTGTGAACAACACCATCCTCACTGCACTCCTCTGGGGAGGAGAACGCTAACTTAAGGTGGGAGATTGACCATCTGGTGACCTTGTGCAGCCAGAACAACTCGGTGCTGAATGCTTTGAAAACAGTGGAGACGGTTGTGGACTACAGGGAGAACCCATCCCCACCCGACCCCAGCACCATTTGTGACTCCCTAAGTGACAACGGTGGAGTCCATCTGTTTCCTGGGCACCATCATCACACCCAGTACCTTAAGTGAGAGCTGGACATCAGTTCCCTCACCACGAAAGCACAGAAGAAGATGTACTTCTACTACTACAGCATGCAGGCCTGGTCAAGATCAACCCAAGCCAGCTACCCAGAAAGCACAAGGTGTGTTGCTTCAACTTCACCTGGTATCCAAAGGCAATGTGGCCATTGAAGCCGAGAGCAGGATGGAAGCAAAAACCAAGTCATTCATTTGCAAATGACAAGGACACCCAAGACTCCTCTCAACAGTAAGCATGGGTAACACAGACTGCAACTTCCCCAATGTTCATTACTCCTGGGCACAGGTAAGAGAAGGTAAGGCTGGTGATGGAGCTGAGGGACTCTGCAGTGGAGTCAGTGAGGAACAGCCATTACCAGAGTGAAGAAGGCCTTGAGGTTGTTATATATAAGGTCTCAAGAATGGCACAGGAAGAGTACAGGGTCAAGGTGGTGACACAGGGGCAGCAGGGTTGCTGGACATTGTGGAGGGGAGTGATGAGCTGGACAATGACCTGGGCAGACTATAGGCCAGAATTAGTTTCCACATCAGGGTGACCTATGACTATTTACCTTCACCTTGCAACCTCCATTACTGGCTGGGAACAGAGTAAACCTATGAATCCATCAAACAATACCCCTCCATCAAACAAAGTTTGGCAGCTTGCGGGAATGCTGTCATCCAAGTCCAGCGAAGTTGGCAGCACCAAGAAGTGCTCAAATCAAGGGACCAAATATTGGATCCACTTCCAAAGACAAAGGGAAACCATAGATGCCACCAAGGTGTGACCAGCGCCCAAGCTACTGTAATCGATGCCAAGTTATGAATGGAGGGGCAATGATTCTGCTGGTGATGGATGGTAGGAGTTTCTATTGGACACGAAAAGCATATGCACACCTCAAAAGATCAACTGGTGTGTCGGAGAGAACTGAACGGCCAACAAAGTTCACTCCTGCACATGGTCTTCACTGGAATACTATGAAGACTAAAACATTGTAACCCCAATAAACCTGATGCAAATGAAGACAGTGTGCAGGAATTTTCTCCAATGAGTTTCTATTAGAAAAGAATAGCAGCATATTTATAAAAAAAAAAAACTGGAATAAATGAACATGAAATATTTCATTTGTGGAACTGTGAACTTCGAAATTGATTTTTTTTTTAAAAAAGAACTATGATTGTGAAAGAGTTTATTTCCATCTGTATGAACTGAGCAAGGGTAAACTGGCCCAATACTGAATATAGAGCACTCCATCGATGCATTTGTGCATAGGAATACTCTAGTGTTTGACAGATGTGAGATATGTGACATGATAGAAAAGAAATGATTTATAATGGATGCAGCGATGTTTGAACTTGATGTGTTGGATTGTGGTTGGCAGACAGCCCCGGGGCTGATGGATTGTGTTCCAGTGCCCTTGAGGTCACCGTTACTGTCACTTACTTCGCTTACCGTCACTTCCAGGCCAAGCTGAGTGGCTCCTATTCATCAGGATCAACAGGGAAATATAATTTATTGTAGAAAACATAACTGCAAAGACTTAAAGGTGACCTGTGGTGACCTGTTCATGATGTGATTCAACCACTATGAAAGTGTCCACAGTGTGAACATTGGAGCAATGTAAGCAACATTTAGCTTGTACTGTCCATGAAAATATAGTCAACAGATTTGAGATAAATCAAAATCAAACACTTTTTTGATGATATTTGTTTGATGGAATCATACACTAGACTGTATATGGCTGGAATGCATCCCGGTTGGTTTATTGTATTTCAATGCAAGAAAAATGAAGAGTTTGAACATACATGTGTTATAAACCATTGTTGAAACCTCAAACCCTGTCAGGAATATCAATCAAAGCAAAACGTCCCCCAAGCTTAAGTGGACAATAAGAAGTGCTGCAATGCCTTTCATTCTCACAGACAAGAGGCAGGGACTAACGGCTGCTGACAGTTGAGAATAGCTGGATGGATTTAGTTGTACAGCTTTAGACAGTCTGACTGACTTCACTGCTTTAAATGTCTGGACCGCTGCCGACTGGCATATCTAACAGTCAGCACATCAAAACTATATTTGGATAAATCATTGTGACAGACATGTCTAACTGCTTCTCACACTCAAGGGAAATAGCATATCTCCTGCCTCGTTGCTCTCATTATCGTTCATAGCTGCCAATTCTAACAAATTCTCCAAAGTAGCAGCTGACTTTGAAACCTGGAATCTAAGGTCTGCTTAAATGTGTTAGAACAATTAACAGCTGGCTTATGCATGAACATTATGCAGTAGACTCACCCCGAGGCTATAAATTAGTAATGTCAGAGCATTGATTCCCCCTCACTACCGTGGAGTTCATGTTCTCTAGTGTGGCTGATCAGGGTCTGGTATGCCAGGCATGGAGCCAGGCAGAGAGGCCGGAACTCCTGGTGTCCTTGGCATGCTCCACAGGGTATACTGGAGGATGCTGGCTATTTCAGCCAAACACCAGCAGTTCTGACAAACACTGGTAAAGAGGATGTGCAGTCCAAGAGGAGAAGGAGGAGGAGGAGGAGGATGACGGACCAGTGCAGAAGTTCAGAGGAAGGACATCAATGCATTGAAACCAAGAAGGTGGTGATGATGATGATGATGATGATGATGACGTTTCCCTGTAAACCAGTTTTTGTAAGGGGAAGGTGCAGTACTTCCTTCTTCTGCCAGGTCTGCCGACAATACAGGGGATTTGTATTATTGTTTGACCCTTACCTGTAATATAGTCACAACGTTCATGTTTTTCCTCCAGGTGGTGCTATTGTAATGAGAAATAAGATAACTGATACAAATTTTACTGGACCACAACATTTTTTATATTTAATGAATAGCAGATGCAGTACACACTTTAGTAGATCTTTCCTTTTTGGATTGATGGCTGCCATCCATTACCTAAAACTTTGGTAATTAAAGGGATACTTCACCCAAAATCAATAATTCATCAATTTTCTACTCACCGTCATGCCAAGGAAGGGTTTGGAGAAATTTCGGAGTTATCAAAATGCTTTTGGAGTTCCAGGGGGGGTCCGGCTGGCAACGGATTTTCATAATGGCGGCAGATAGAGTTCATTTTTGAATCATCCAAAACACACACTATGAAACATCCAAATACCTCCATACTGCTCGTCTGTACTGACCAAATGCCGCACATCTTGTGCAGCCACTACTACAACAAGGCTTAAAACAGGGATCAAATTATTTTTTATAACTTTTTCATGTTGCAGCTTCAGGACACTTGGGTCAGTACAGACGAGCAATATGGAGGTATTTGGATGTTTCATAGTGTGTGTTTTGGATGATTCAAAAGTGAGCTCTATCCGCCGCCATTATATGAAAATCCGTTGCCAGCCGGACCCCCCCTGGAACTCCTAAAGAGTTTTGATAACTCAGAAAGTTCTCCAAACCCTTACTTGGCATGACGGTGAGTAGAAAATTGGTGAATTATTGATTTTGGGTGAATTGATTTTTGAATTGATTTTTGATTGATTAGTTCATTTGAATGAAAAGTGAAGCTTCAGGTGTGTGTGAGCAGCGCAGCCTTGGGGCTCTGTACGTACAAAAATCACCATATTTAGGCTACTTCAATAAATAAATAAATAAATAGATTTACAATGAGCCGATTGATTCATCAGTGGTCAGTTTATCCAAACAACGCCTGTAAGGAAATTCTCCGACGTGTTCGGAGGAGCAGAGCCACTAGAGCAGCCGAGCGGCAGCAGCGGCTCACAGAGGCGGCGGCGGCGGTGGCCAGTGCTGACCTGATGCCTGGGCGGTCAACCTCCCGGTGTCGCGGTAAATTGAGCACTGTACAATGAGCGCGGCACGGCGCATTTACTGTTTATTAACAGCCAGGCGCGGTGTGTGTAGCCTACGTGTGTGTGTGTGCGTGCGTGCGTGTGTGTGTGTGCGTGTGTGTGTGTCTCTGTGTCTGAGTCGTGAGACAGCAGGTAGAGGGGCTGACTGGCAGAGATGAGAGATAGTGAAAGCTGTTCTTTTTTTCTGTGAGAGACTGCTGCGGCGGACACAAACCAAACTGTGGCGGCTGATTAGTGGAAAACACTGGTATAGTAACGTTACGCCGTTTCCAATTCAGACACAGTGTCACTGTCACAGCATCAGCTGCACTGCTGTGGAGAGTTGATGCGCGCTCCCGCACCAGCTTGGCTGATGGCTGCAGTAACCCTGACGGCCGCTACGTCCGTTGTATCGCTAGTGAGTTTTATTTCTCGATCTTGCCTCAAGCTCCTTTAAGATGCCTTGTTTTTGAGGAAAAACCAAGCCACAAGAAAGAAGAAACTGACTGCAGAGAGATTAGAGACAGGATTGTGTTAAGGCTCTTAAACATTTCTGCTTCATTAAAGGTTCATTGAAGAACAGTGGCCTCCATCATTTTGACATGAAGAAGTCTGGAGCAACCGGAATAACTCTTCTAGCGCTGATCCTGGACTGGACTGAGAGAGAAGAGAGGAGACCACCGTGTGGAGATAGAGAAAGTTCAAGAAGTACAACTACAATGGTAGAGTGTCCAGAGGAAGCCGCGCCTCAGTCCAACTTTGTGAGAAAAAATAAGCTTCTAATAGGACAATGACCCTCAGCACACAGTAAGAGACAATTAAGAAAGAAATCACACAAATCCATGTACGTAAAGGTTGCAACATCAAACCCAATAATGCTTGAGGTTGTAATCACTGCCAAAAGTGCCCAGGTCCAGACTAAAGTAGTATTTGCATCTAAAACCATCACTAAGTGTCATTTGAAATAAAGAGCTTGTCTTTACTCAGCCAACCGATGCTAATTCTAGCAGCACAACATTCCAAGTAAAGGTGAGGAAGTCAGTGAATGTCACCTACTCATCTCTGGCGGTCTAAGAAAATACATCGGTCGGTGTTATTGTGGAACTGTTGATAACCACGGACACCTTTCACCTGTTGTGAGGATGTGGAGATACAAGTGGCCAGTGCACAGTGCAGAAAGCCTGGGTATACGTACTTGATGGTGTACAGATGTTTGTTGGTATACTGAGGGATGAGGTGGAAGATGGCGTCTAGTCCTTGGTTTTCTCCTATTAGGTTTGCTGTAGGCACTGTAAGCAGAAGGCAGGGGGGTGAGGAAGATCAAGTTGCTCTGCAATGGACAAGTACAGTAAATGTCAACCAACAATGTTCAGCAATAAATCCTCCTGCGTGAAGTTTCTCTGTCAGATGTGGGAAGACTTCAGCACTTAAAATTCTGTCAGCCTCTCTTCCTCATCTTGTGCCTATTTTACCTCCTCTACACTAGTTTCTAGCTTACATACATGGTAACATCAGGGACTTGTTCCAGTCAGTTACAGTATAACATTTAATCACCTCTTTAAGAGTGATTCATCCTCAGTCATGTTTTATAGTCATTTCTTGGCCAACTGCTAACTGGTTTCTCAGTTTTCAATCATCGGTAATGAATGAAGAACACTGTGGACTTTAGATGGAGAGGAGTCTCTATTTACAAATGTGTGCAGGCTTTTACAGACTGAAATAAGCATCGGTCATTAAAATGCCTGCAGTTGACCGCTACAACCTCTCTCACTGCTTCATATAGCCTACAGATGGGTAAATACATACTTCTGTTATGTATGAACTGAGTGTCTGGACGGTAGTTAGTGTGAATGGCATGTTGTCGTTTCTGTGGTTTAAGACACAACACCACGTTAGGTAAAGTTTGTGAGAGATGGTGGTGTTGGATAAATGTAAACAAACAGGTGATGTCTGAAGTCACTGTTAAGTCTGACCTCTTGTTAACACTTGTCTTTTAAAGAAGAAATTATTTACTTAAAGGGATAGTTCAACATTTTGGCAAATTCACCCATTGCCATAATCCCTATAGTCTTTAGGAGTAGGTTCATTACCTTTAATTGTCGGTGCAAGCTGTTTTTAGATTGACAGAGCAGAGACACGAGCTGCACGGTATTTCCACGTTTCCCTCACCAAACTAAATACACAATCCAACAACTCCAAAACACGCTTGTGGAGAAATTGTGACCTGTACATTCACCACGCTATGAAATAATAATGGAACGTTACGAGACAGAGTTGTTTTCGAGTCAAACGCGTAGCCGAAACTACATTTCAGACACGGCTGCTGGGCGGAGTGATTTCAAAAGCAAGTAGTTCTGAGTATTTGCTCCATGTGTCGTAATGTTACATACCGTACTGTAATTATACGTGATTATTTCATAGCGTGGTGAATGTGCAGCTCGCAACTTGCCCACAAGAGTGTTTTGGAGTTGTTGGATTGTGTACTTAGTTTGATGAGGGAAACGTGGAAAGGTAATGAACCTACTGCTAAAACTATAGGGATTATGGCAATAGGCGAATTTGCCAAAATGTTGAAATATCCCAATAAATATTTTGCATATACATCTTTTCCTTACATTAATAAATTGTTGTGTCTAATCTGGCTCTTAAAACATGTTGCTATGAAGAAATACAGGTTAATACCAAATTAATTGTGATTCAGCAATATGTTCTAAATAATTTACACGTCTTTATATGTACAGTAGCATTTTCCATAAAACTGTTGCAAAGTTGCTCACATAAAGATTGATTTTAGATGGAACATAGATGGTACATAAATATACATCCAGTTTTCTATCTTGACACAACACTAAGAGGGGCTGCTGATGCATCCAATAGTAGTCAGGACATCAAATAAGAAACAAGGTTATTGGAAATGTTGCATGGAAAATGGCTACAAAAAATGGTTAAAGGACAATTCCAGGCAGATTCAACTCGGGGCTGTATTTTCCTAACATTTTAGGTCTAAAAGAAGGAATCTGAAGATTTTCAGTTTAATTGCTCCTGTTTTGCGGTAGTTGTGTCTGTCCCCGCATCGCCACGGCAGCAATGAATGGGAGTGGATGCAAGTTCTGCTGCTTAGGCTGTTTACATCCCTCAAAGCCGCAATTTTTTTCCACAGACAGCGTCAGATGGCGACTCAAACATGCACCCAGAAGTTTATTTACTTCAAGCAAGCCGACATGTTTGTAAAACTAGATCTAATTCAAAGTCTCCCGGAGTCTCGCGCGAGACCAAGTTGCCGTGCTCGGTGTGTTCACGGACAGTGGGAAAGCTCCCGTTTGTGTCATAAACACAGGAATATCAACTCTTGACTTGCTTCAAGTAAAAAAAACTTCTCGGCGCATGTTTGAGTAGCCACCTGACGCTGTCTGTGAAAAAAATGTCTTCAAGCAAGTCAAGAGTTGATATTGATATTCTTGTGTTTATGACACAAACGGGAGCTTTCCGACTGCACCTGAACACACCGCGCACGGCAACTTGGGTCTCGTGCGAGACTCTGGGAGACTTTGAATTAGATCTAGTTTTACTAACATGTCGGCTTGCTTGAAGTAAATAAACTTCTGGGTGCATGTTTGAGTAGCCATCTGACGCTGTCTGTGAGAAAAAAATTGCGGCTTTGAGGGATGTAAACAGCCTAAGCAGCAGAACTTGCATCCACTCCCATTCATCGCTGCCGTGGCGATGCGGGGACAGACACAACTACCGCAAAACAGGAGCAATTAAACTGAAAATCTTCAGATTCCTTCTTTTAGACCTAAAATGTTAGGAAAATACAGCCCCGAGTTGAATCTGCCTGGAATTGTCCTTTAATATAAAACTGTGGCAAGCTAAAATATATATATATATATATATATATATATATATATATATATATATATATATATATATATATATATATATATATATATATATATATATATATATATATATATACTGTATATATAAGGTTTCACTAGTGCATATGTGTGAGTATGTGGTGAATGAGTGTGTATGACTGTGTGTGTTGGTACCTGATGAGGAGAAGACTTTGATGACCCAGAGACAGGCTGCAGCCCTCTTTGCATGTGTGGTGTTTTGTTTAAGCAGGTTGACAGTGAGCAACACAGCTCCAGCCTCCAGTGCCTTCACACCAATACGCCGGTCTGCACAGAGAAAAACACACACAATATATTTATGAGCGTGCAGACAGAGTAAGGCCAAACCAGGCAGCATGAATGCGGAACTGCCAGATCTGCAGAAATGATGTGGCAGTCATGTCAACGTAGAGCAGAGTCTCAGAAGAAAGTTTCAACTGGTGCATCCGTCGGTGTAAATGAGGTTAGATTTAAAGTGTTTTCAGTCCTCACCTCTGTGTCCAACCTTGGCCACCAGGTGCAGCAGTGGCAGCAGAACAGTGTAGTTGGGATACACGTTGCGGGCGGTGTTGACCAGAGCCGTCAGTAGGGCCTCACTGCCTCCTTTACTGATCATATAGCGGACACGACGATCTGTACCTGAACACAGACAGGTAGAGGTTACATTGTCTAGTAAGTAAGTTCACTGGAGGTGACGATGACACAGCTTTTTTACAGCGTGAGGGTGAGAAATGATCCAGGGAAGACGCGTCTCAGTAACAGATTTTGAAATTAATGAATACAAGGCTTCAGTGTCTGAGCCTTAAAGGGGACCTATTATGCTTTTCCAGCTTTTCAGACTTTTATATATGTTTAAAATGTTGGATAACGGTTCTAGAGGCCGTGGAAGTGTCATATCCTGAGGTTAATGCATTTGGAGGTAAACCCTGCTAGATGATTGGGATTTCTCTTGGATTTCTCTGCACACCTGTTACACTCGGTTGCACTGACTTTTTTTTTACATGAGCTCGCGTCGACGTCATGGCGTGCCGGACTCCCCTACATGGTCATGCCGAGGTCTCTGCTCCAGCCGGCCCCGCCTCCTCCCATGCTGCTCTGTTGTGGCTGGTGTCACAGCGGAGAGCGGAGCGGTCTACTTCCTGCTTTTTCCCTGCATGTTTTAGCGCTGTAGTGTCACTTTACTAAGTTTTATTTAGAAGTTTACACCGACGTTTCATGTAAGTGAAGCTGTACCTGTGTGAGAAGCGACGTACCGCCGGGGCGACGTTGTTCGCCGGACCGACGTAACGCTGGACCGACGGAGCTCCGGAGCTCCGCAGCTGCAGCGGCTCCTCACACAGGCAGAGCCCGTCTGCAGGCCTCATTGGCCGGGCAGGCGTCCGTGCTCATCGCGGTAGAGAAAACCATCACTAATAAACATACCCGCAGGTTTTTTAGACGTTTACCGCCGTGTGGTTATTCTTTTTAGGAGATAAATGTTGATCTCATTGATGAAATCTTACAATTGTGGCAGTTGAATTAGTTTGAATGAAAAGTGAAGCTGTGAGAAGGAGGAGGAGAGGAGGTGCAGTGCTGCTGTAGTCTATGTGCACAAATCACCACATTTACATCAATAAATAACTGTTTTACAATGAACTGACCAGTCTGCATATATTTTAAATTTATTTTATTAAGTTATATTACATGTTACATGGTTACAGTAGCCTACATGGCAAAGACTACTCTATACCATCTTTGGTTAGGGTGAGACTAGGTCATGGGCACATTTCATTACACAATGTAGACTGGTCAGATGCAGACTGGAGATCTGGCAATTTGCCTACTGCAGATTTAGCTTTTGTTTGCAAACTACATTTTGGCCAAATCAGTAGGCATCGTCATGGTAACGCAATGCTGAGGGAGTGGTTCATTTGCATTTAAAGGGAGGGGCCACTGAAACAGACCGTTTTGCAGAGGCCTGTTTTTGAGAATGCTGTGATGTTTGATCTTTGGGGTATTTTGACCGAAGCACGTCACAGACATGTCTTTAAGACACCCAGGAACTATTTTAGTTTGTGCAAAAAGGAGCATAATAGGTTCCCTTTAAAGGGAAACTTCGTTTATTTTCAACCTGTTATTGAGGTGGCTCCAGTATTGAGCAGGGCAGGCAGCCTGCAGCCCAGCTAACGCTCTTCAACCGGGCAAGTGGCTCCCGTCAAAGTTCGCCCTATAAACCTGCATTTTTTTCACACTGACAGGCTCAGATAGTTACAATGAGTGTCCCACAAAATACTAAAAAGGAGAAATGAACGTATGTCTCTACCTTTAGAGCGTCTCTTCTTTGACTGGCAGTAGTCATCCCCGGTCAAAGTGGCTGCAGACCCTGTGGTCGGCACGGCGACGGTGCAGTGCATCGACAGGAGTGTCAGCATCCATTTGTAGCACAGCTAGCCAGAACTTGTGAAAGCTCTGTGAAAGCTGCACGAAGAGGAGCCCAACATTTTGTTGCCACAATTTGGAAATGCTCCGGTCATCTCTCTTCACCTCAGTCAGTTATCGCGAGATTTCAGAACAAGATTTCTAGCGTGGTGAGATTTGGACACAGATCACAACAAACAGCGACCTCCAGCTAAAGGTAGAGACATACGTTCATTTCTCCTTTCTAGTATGTTGTGGGACACTCATTGTAACTATCTGAGCCTGTCAGTGTGAAAAAAATGCAGGTTTATAGGGCGAACTTTGACGGGAGCCACTTGCCCGGTTGAAGAGTGTTAGCTGGGCTGCAGGCTGCCTGCCCTGCTCAATACTGGAGCCACCTCAATAATTGTATTATCCATCACTCACGTATACAGAAAAACATATGAAAACAGAGCCCAGGTTGAAAAAAAACGAAGTTTCCCTTTAAGTGTTACAGCTGTGTCATTAGCCTTGGTTTATTCTATAATTCAGTAGTTGGCCGTCTACAGTGTTATTAGTGGTGAAGAGTTAATATGATCTTGGCTCACCGGCTGACAGGAGTTCATCCAGAATATTGAGGTTATTCAAAGTGTTTTCCACGTCCCCTTCAGTCTGCAGAGAACAAACACAAAGAGAACACAGAGTTCTGATACATGAGATAACCTTGTCTGAGTACAACCTACATTAGTGTTATATGTGACAAAATAAATCATATTTTTAAGCAGCTAGTGAATAAATTAAAAGGGCCACAGGTGGCAACTGGTCTTCAGGGGCTGTGTGAGTGAGGGGAATAAAATGTAAGAACCATAAAGAGCTGACTGTTACACAAGTCACTCTGGAAGAGTTTCTATGCCTGGGTGTTGAGAATAGTCTGAGGGTCGCTGCAGCCAACTCAATTCTGCAGTTTCAACAGAAAAGCTGATGCGGCCAAACCTCTCCCTCATTAAAACGTGTTGTATGAAAAGACTTCCTGCACTTCCCAATCTTGCTGATATAAATAGCATCATGTGTTCCATGCACAGTCAGTTTAGGTGGCAAACATTCTGCATGTTCAAACGGAGACAAACAGAGTTGTGTTGAGCTCCTGTAATGAGATACTGTTGCTAAACACAGAGGTAACGCCATCTCTGGATATGGGACACGTCTAATGCGCCCATTAATGCACCGGATTATCCTGCCACTGACTGCCGCAGTGAAATGAAATGGAGCAGGTTTGGGTCAGAGTGTCTCTGGCTTAGTGACATGACTCATTCACATTGATATAATGGCTGTGAGAGGCAGGTTGCAAGGTATCACTGAGCATCGGACTGAAATTAGCCTCCTGTTAGAGGGGCATCAATGGAGCAGTTAAATATCCCAGCGAAGGTAGCGTTTATTTTTTAAAATAATATATTTATTATATTTAATGTATGAATTAAAGCTGTTTCTATACTGATGTCCAGAAGCAGCAGATAAGAATCATGCAGCCAAGAGCTGAAGCTTCAGAAGCTGCACAGGCAAAAAGATGAGTGTGGGAGGCATTTGGAGAAGAAGACTTTCAGAATGCTTTTAGGCTTTGTCAGGGAGGAGAACTGCTGACCAGGAGTAGAGGTCTTGTTTGGTGAGAGATCAGAGCACATCACCCCAGTTCCCAGTCAGCTACAGAATAGATTTTAAAGTTCTGCTCCTGGTCTACAAATCACTGAATGGTTTAGGTCCAGAATACATGAATGACATGTCTACTGACTCAGGTCAGACAGAGTTCAAACCAGACATGGTGAAGCAGCATTTAGCTGTTATGTTATGTTGTTACACAACTGGAACAAACTACCAGCAGAACTGAAATCAGCCCCGACTGTGAGCACTTTTAAATCCAAGTTAAAAACATTTCTCTTAACATGTGCTTATGGCTGAGCTCTTTTAAAGAACTTTAAATCGTAATCTTCGATTTGCACTGTAAGTCCTCTTAAAGGTACATTGTGTAAGAATTACTCCCATCTAGCATTGCGGTTGTATATCGCAAGCAACTCAGTCATATTTTTCATGCTGCATTCACGTGAAATCGGTTAGATGGCAGACGGACAAAAGCCGCTGCACGTAACGGCTTAAACAAGCATCTATGTAAACAAGTGGTCCGTCAGCAAGAGGCAAAACAATACATGTGACAATATGTTGTCATGGCGATGTCGTATAGTTTACCTGACCCACGTTTTACCGGCTTTCTCTCGACTTTTGTGACTAAAATGACATCTGGTTTGTTACCGACGGCCGTCTGCCCGACTGCACCTGAATGCAGCATTCACGTGCAGTCCTCACAGTCCTCACTGCGTTACCGCCGTGACTTTTCATAGACGCCACCTCGATACCTGATATGAACGGCAAATTCAGAGCTTACCGGAACACTTCAGTTTGTTGATGGGGTTAATTATTGATGAATGAAAAACGTACTTTTGAACGAAATAATCGATTTTCGTGAATAGATAACAGGAGAAGTTACATAATGTACCTTTAATTGTTGTAATACAAATCATTATTTCATGCAGAACTCATATTTTATGCTCTATTTTAGTCTACTTTTTATTTTATTATATATAGCTATACTTTTTTCCTGTACTTTCTTTATTCTTTTTTCTTGCTTTTAATTGTATGTTTAACGTTTCCAAATTTTACTATTTGGGGTTTTATTCTAATTTTTAAAAGTTGTATGTTTTTATGCTGTTTATGTTTTTTGTTTCTTTTCCCTCTGTTTTCAGTTCTTACTGTTAAATGTTTTGTCTTTATGTAAAGCACATTGAGTTTCCCCTGGGTATGCACTATATAAATAAGATGCCTTGCCTTGCCTTGGTGGTGAAAGAAATCATTTGAGGAACTGACACATCCTCTGGGGATGAGGTAGAGTCTGTAGACTTGGGGGAGGTTGGCAGGGAGTTAAAGGTTGCTGAGGCAGTCAAGAAGCCTGTTGAAGGGCTGCCATGGATGTCACATCTCTTTAGTTTCTTGTGAAGGAGTGGCAAAGTAGCATAGTTCCCATCTCCAGCAAAGAGACCAGAGGGTGTGCTTCAACTCACATCACTCAGCTTCCCTGCAGGTCGTCTTAACAGTGTCTACATCTATAAATGCATTTAGTCGCTGCCATGTAATGACCTATTTGATATTTGCGATAACAAGCAGTTGAACAGGTGTGCCTAATAATGTGGCTGGTGTGCTGCATAAGATGATGCTCCTGAACATGTAAACCAAGTCTGGTTTGTTGTGTATTTTCAATGCCTGGTGGAACAAGAGTTTTGAACACAAACAGACATAATTGTGGTTATAATGGCAGTTTGTTTGAGCCACCGTTACCCGTATGCCTTCCAGAGAGGTAGAAACACATTGCTTGAATAAATGTGCCCAACTCTTTATTACCAGCAAGTCAAACCTAAACGGTTTCTAGGGTGTCGAGTAATATCTATGTATAATTTTATAATGGATAAGCTTGCTTTTTGCTTTTCTTGTGCTTTTCTTGTGGCCCAATCGACATTTAAAGGGACAACGAGGAGTTTTGGAAAGCAAACTGTTTTCATACTACATTTACCATGAGCCTCCGCGCGCAAAGTGAAATTCTTGGACCGGTGCAAGACGGACTTCTTGCCAAGAATGTTTTCATTCATCAAGAATTAAAGTCAGAGGTTGGAAGACGATCACATACCGTCGTAGTTCCGACCATAAACGGCGATTCGGCGGCGTTATTATCATGACCCGCCGGGCAGCGTCCGCAAAACCGAAAGTAAGGAAACGCTGGTCGGCTCGCCCAGCATTTCCACCATTAATTAAAATAACAAAATAACAATAGAGACAAAACGATATATTGATCAAAAATGGAGCCATTAACAAGTGTGGGTAACGTAGATTCATCCACATTAATGTAAGACTTTTTTATAACCAAATACAAACTCCTCATTGTCCCTTTAAGATTATATCCTGCCATAAATTTTCTTCAGTCTCACCAACAAGATCCTCTTGCCATGAGTCTCACACTTTTGCAGATTTTAGTTTGAATATTTGACATGCTTCTATAAAAGGTAAAGTCTGATGTGAGTTTAATTTCTTTTCAATCTTATTCTTCTCAGAATGCAGCTTCCTGTGTTGATCCAGTACAGATCATCAGTGAGTAACCTCTGACACAGATGTCGTATATTTTTTAATTAATTCACTCTATATTCTGCATTGAAGTCTACAGTATATTATCAGATAATATACAGTACCATAACCAAAAGGATATTGTCAGTAAACTGATTATGTTTATTCAGTTTCCTTCTCATTCATTAATTTAGAGCTGATGGTTGTAGGTAGTCATTGATTCTATGATTCATGTGGGGTATGCCTATATAATAGATATAAAAACACAGCAGCCTTATGGTGGTTACATCGTCTGGTAGGTACTGTTTGCTATAGTCTATTCTGCATGGTAAAAAATACAAAAATGTTACTCCTTATGTTTGAGTAACTGGACATCAGAAATGAAGGTGTTAACGTGAATAAAAAGAAAATGGCTGTAGCTCAGAAGCAAACAGCTGTCGCTTGTTTGTTCTTAACATGTTTGGGCCAGTGAGTTCAAACCTCATTCTGCCAGATCTGTGTGATCTGTCACATTTGAAGCTTCCAACTTTCTGCTGGTTAATGAGAGATCACATAGAATATGTCTGTGTTATTATTTTTATGTCACCTCACTTCTCCAGGCTCCAGTATCAACCACAAACCAAATTATGCGAACCTGATCTACAGTTTGCGCAATGTGGAATCGGGGTCTGGTGCACATGCGATATGTTTGATACAGTTATAACCTGAAGCAGCCGAAAGAACATGTGCATGCAAATTACACAAAAGTCTCTGTGACGTTAATGTTCTTTTAATATAATCGCATCACCTCAGCAAGAAACTATACCTCTGTTATTGCACTCAGTGTGCTGTATGTGTGTCCTGAGGTCAGTCAACATCATCACTTTAAATACATTATGGATCTGCATCATTTTGCTGACCTCAACACACAGCTGGTCATTTCACATGGATGTTTGTTTACTATCAAGCCTGAAACATGCCTCTTCATCCATAAGTTTATTAACAGGAATCAAGATCTGCCTATTACTTCACATAATTTCTTTATTCCGACTACAGATATTCATTCCTATCAAACGAGGCTTAGTCATAACAGCTTATTTTTACCGTCTTCCCAAACATCAAGTCATCAATTCAACATTACTTATAGAGGCCCCAAGCTTTGGACTGAATTAAACTTATCACTGCGGTCCATCTCCTCCCATTGCATTTTTAAAAAAGAATCTGCTTTCCACAGGAACCTAATTATCTTTCCCTACTAGCTCTTTAACTATATTTTCTCTGTCATTGTTCTCTTTTTGTCACTTTTTTTTTGTTGCTCTTATTTGCTTCAAGTCCTACCTTGATTCCTGCTGCTATTGATCTTTTGTCTTTTTGTTTTTGTTTAGCTCATGTATGTTGTCTGCTTGTCTCTTGTTTTGTATTATTGACAGGGGTGGAACCTTGTACAAGTTCACTAGGACTTCTTTCCCTCCTTGCGCAGCGTTACGCATTTTTTTGTGCTAAATAAATAAACCTAAACCTAAACCTGACTGTCTCCAGTGTGTGAGCTTTCAGTCTCACCCTGACACACCACACACCTGCCTGAGCTGCGCTGACAATCAAGACATACCAGTTATAGTTATCACAGACCCAGTTGTCCGGGTGTCATAATAGCATACAACTGCAGAACCTGGATTTACTGTTAATGTCATGTCTGCTTTGACCTGGGAAGGATTCAACTCCAGGGACAGGACTAATATCAGATTCTGCTCAGCCACTGGTGCTGATAAGTGATGGGAGCACTGGTCCCCAACAGGTCATTAAGTTGAGTGGGGTGCAACCTAAACAAAGGAATCGTTAGCGTGACGGTAACACTGTTAATGGGTCTGGAGCAGACATGTCTCCCCATCAGTGTGATCACTGGGAATACATTCTGTTCATGCAGCATATATGCACAGATAAACTGCATATAGGTTTCATCTGTGCATATATGCTGCATATATGCAGAGACCACTCCAATAAATGATCAGTTTCTCTGGTTTTACTATTTATAGGTATGTGTTTGAGTAAAATTAATTTTTTGTTTTTGTTTTATTCTATCAACTACTGACAACATGTCTCCCAAAATTGAAAAAAAAAAAAAAATCATTTAGAACTTTTATTGGCTAATGACTAAACTAGTCTAAATATCAAAAATATCAAGTCTTTTCAGACCTTGAATAATAATAATAATGCAAAGAAAACATGTTCATATTTATTCCTAAACAACACAGTAAGAATATTTTAACTCAGGAAGAGTTTATAAATCAGTTTTTGTGGCATAATGTCAATGTTTAATCCCAGCAGTGGCTTTTATAATCTTCCTATAAAACCAGATGTGGTTCAGGTGATGACCTCATCAGTGTCTCATTAAGTAGAATGAGTTGTGTTTGTGTTGGTATTTTTTTTTAAGGGAAAAGAATGACTGTCATACATGTAGAGATGCTTTTAAGAAACATTTGTGAAAGTGGTCTCTTATTTTTTTCCAGAGCTGTATATGAAAACGGCCAATTTTATGTAGGCCTACGTCACATATATTCAAACCTATATTAAAACCTATGGTTCTTTGTGTGGGATTACATGTATCTCAATTTGTGACCTCTATCAGCAGAGTTTGATCTGCTGTCACATGAGATGCGGCTGGAAAAAATCTAGTAAGCAGAACTTGTAAATGGTTTTCCTCTGTGACCTCCATCAACACCCACCCACCCACCCACCCATTCCTCCTCAGAGAGTTCTCTGGAACCGTGCAGATTTGTTTCCACAGTGATCCTGTGAGGAACCTCTGCTTTTATCTTTGAAGAGCATCACTGAATATGACTGGATTGGTTAGTAGCCTTTACTTGAGATGGTGCTTTTGATAATGTTAGAGGTCAACTATCAGAGCGGACTCTGAAATGTCAGCAGATCCCAAATCTACAGGGGATACAGGACTAAATCTAGCCTCTGTGGTCTCATTACTTAATGCCTTCTGTGGGTCAGATGACAATCTTACATACTGTTCATTTAGATACAATGCACCAACAAACGTATGGTATTTGTGTATATGATGAAACTTTTGCTCAAATGTTAGTAATAAATGAAAAAAAGCTGGATGCTAATTCAACACTTGAATTGTTACAGCTTAGCCATGTGGTTAGTTCTGCATTTCTAATACTATGAAGAATACAGTGACACTGTAGATCCCTACCTGCAGAGCAGAGAGGAGGACCTCCACACCGCTGGACGAGTTCGGGGAGGCGGTCATTTTTAGTCTCCCTCGTTCTGTGGCAGACGGACGGACGGACAGACAGAGAGAGAGACAGAGGGACAAACAGACGGATAAGTTACAGTAACAGACAGTTAAAACGGCAAACAGAAAAACAGACGGACAGGAGGGAGAGGAGAGGAGAGGAGCACTGACCGGCAAGGATCGTCGGCCAGGGGAGGCAAAGTACGTCCTGTACATACGTCACACTCACACACGCGCGCACACACACACGTGAAACTTAAAGCATCTGTCTCTCTCGTCTTCCTCTCTCACACCAGCACAGACGTCCACATGCAGCTCTGCAGCTGCGAGACGAGACTGATTGACTCAAAGTGACTGACTGCTAATGCCCACAGCCAGAGTAAGTGTCTGTGTGTGTGTGTGTGTGTGCGCGAGTGTGTGTGTGTGTGTTTGCTGTCTGTAGTGTTTTCCTGTGCATACAATGTGTGATCAGTCTTTTTTCACCCAAACATACAAATCTATTTATCTTGTAGAATAGTGGTGAAAAGTGTGCAACACTGTTGGACACGTGAACATAAACGCATGTGCTCAAATGTGTGCGTTGTTGTGTCTAAGTGCATGCATGTGCCCGTGCATGTGTAACCCTACTCCTGCAGGATAAAGCACTCCAGAAAACATTTGCACTGTGGTGTTGAGAAGGCTGCCACTATAAAAAGGCCTCGACAAGACCAGCGGGGCAGCTGCAGGACACACACCACAGTCAGTGCAGACCTCAGCCAATCCGGGTCTGTGATGGCTGATAGAACATTAACCTTGAAATCATCCTACTTGTCACAAAAGCCACCAAGCACAGACACATAGAAGTGTTACAACCAGCTCAGAATCAGAAGCTGTGAAACCTCTGAATAAACCTGCAGTTTAATAACTATATGTTTACTTCACTTTCATGTGTCACAACCTCAGGTCTCCCAGACCCCCCCCCCCCTTTCCCATGATGTTTCCCAGGGCTCATTTCCTGGGCCACTGCCATTCATCACTTACCTTTTACACATAATTCATCATCACAGCCTCAATCACTATGCTGATGACACACACATATCTCCATTCACACCACAGTCCACAGACATCTTAGCCTAATCCAGTCTGACAAGACTGCATGAAGGATGGCAATACTTGGATGATTTGCAGTTTTTCAACCAAGATAAATCTGAAGCCAACATCATTGCTTCCAGTGGCCCCACTAATGTGATCTTCTCCTTCCTCAGTTATAGCATTGAACAATGCCCTGAAGTGTTTTTTTTCTTCAGAATAATAAATCAGAGGCATGTTATTAATTCCAAGAGAGAAAGTGTTTTCTTACATTGCTCCATTCGAAATATGTAAATATATTACGAATAAATAAAATATGGCCTTCTCAAAAGATAAAATATACTCTGTCAATACTAGTATTCTTCGTTTCCATTTATCATTTTTCATCTGATAATTGTCCCTTGACCTGTGGGGTTCCACAGGGCTCAGTTCTCGGTCCACTCTTATTTAGTTTGCATCTGCCTCGACTAACGACTTTAGTTTGTATCTGCCTTGGGTAACGACTTTAGTTTGCATCTGCCTCATCTAGTAACGACTACAACTATTTTAACCAGGTCCAAAAAAACACTCACATCACCCCAATTCTTAAGTCCCTGCACTGGCTCCCTAAATACCGTAAAACTTCAAATAATGGCCGAGTCCCAAATTGCCGCCGGTCCCAATTAATCGCCGGGTAGAGCAAAATATTTTTTGTATTAAACGCCCATCCCAAATAAACGCCGGGTCAAACATTGTTTTTCTGGTTGCCAAAAATATTCTATGCAAATATAGCCTCCCTAAACACAAACAAATAACCTTAAACGAATTGAAAGGGGTGTCTCGAGACATTGAAGACGGCCGAGGACTGACGAGACGCCTCTGGGCTGGTTGCTCCTGCCCGGTCTGTCCACTCCTCTCATCCGCACTTCAGCACCTGCACCGTGTCGGCTCGGCTCGGCTCACTACTCATCATTTAAATGACTTATTACTCCATTTAAAAGTAGACAATTTACTGTTCTGTTCTCATACGCGTGTTTAGGCTATACGTTGCATTATTATAAGCTATACTTCATTCCCTCAAAAAAAAAAAAAGGACGGAGGAGCGAGCCAACACAGGTGCTGAAGTGAGGGAGAGGAGTGGAGAGACTGGGCGTCCACGGGGCTCTTGCACCTTGTGGCGGATGACCGGGGGTCTCGGTCTCCTGGTAGGCTACATGTGCGGGCCAGGACCGCGGAGGTCAGCGAGACCGAGAACTAGTCTGCCCCGCCCCTTGAGAAACATGTATCGTCCCACCGCAGCCTGCTGCCACGGACACACTATTAATAAAGGCAGGTCCCAAATAAACGCAGGTCCCTAATAAACGCCTGTTGATTTGAGCGATTTAAGCAAATAAACGCCCGGGCCTTTATTTGGTGTTTTACGATAGGCTAGAATTGTTGGTTTTGTTTTTTTAATTAACCGTCTATAAAGCACAATAGTTCCCTCCTAAAAAAAACATCACAGCATTGCTCCCTCCATATGAACTAATAAGATGCCTCAGGTCGTCAGTGAGTGGTCTCCTTGTTGTCCTGCAGGTAAGAACAAAAGCAGGCGAAGATGCATTCAATTACCATGCCCCCCAAAAATGAAATTCATTTAAAATAGACTTAAGCCATTTGTTTTTACAGTCTCTATTCACTAGGTCAGGCACTGGGGTGTTTTATTTTCTGTTTATTTGTATAATCTACCTGAATTTTTTGCTATACTTGTGTTGTTGTGTCATAATTGGGTCGTAGGTCAGGGTTAGTTGCACATGAGTGGTAACTGTCCAGTGATCAGTAAATTAATAGACTGACTCTAGGGGAGGAGTTGAACAGTTTCATGGCAACAGGCAGGAATAATTTCCTGTGGAACAACGTGGAGAATGAGTCTCTGGCTGATCTTGCATCTGACCAGCACGACATGGAGAGGGTGTGAAGAGTTGTCCAGTGTTGCAAGGCCGGCTACAATGTTGCTGAGTGGATGAGCTTATTCAGACTGTTGGCATCCTTTACCCTCAGTCTGCTGGCCCACGCTCTTCAGGGCGCCACATTTCCTCAAAGCTAAGAGCCCAGTGACTGGGTATTTCCTTTAACTATTTGCATTATTTAGGCACAACTTGATACAACATGGCACCACATTTTCACATCTGTAAGTTCCTAAGAAAGAAAATAATTAGGCCTGCTTTAAGTAATCCAGCCAAGTGGTTCAGTTGATTTCCTGTGCTACATAAACTGCAATATGAACACTTTTTTCTACAACACAGCATGTCAGCTGTCTGGCACATCCTTTGATTTATTCAGACATTCCTTACAGAGCTACATCACAGCAAAAGCAGGACTTACCACAGGGTTTAAACTGCATCACAAGTGTCGTATTTAGAAAACGATTGATCATCAGGCCAGTTGGACTTGATTGATAGGCCATAGTTTGCCTGTGGCCTTGCATGGAAAATGGCACATCCTCAGCCTGATCCAGCAGACGTTAAAGGACCTCAGGAATGCTACTATTAAAATTCATAGCAGAAATGCTCAATAAAAGCATGAAACTGCATCAATTTTAAAAAATTACAACACTGGTAATTTGTATAAAAATGTGTGTGAATGTGATACAATTAAATTAAATGTGTCAACAAATTACACAAATTAAAAAATACAGTTGTGGATGAAGGTAAAGGGGAAGTTTGCTGTTACAAGAGGTTTGCATGAGAGGAGAGAGAGATCTCTGGTGTAACATCCTAGGTTTTTTTTTAGTTAAAAATGTAAATGTAGAGGTGTAAAAATAGCTATGTGAGTATAGAGCAATAGTGTGGCTGACAGGTTGACCCTAAGCTGTTGCAGCTGTTCATAAGTGATGGAGATGAGGAACAAGAAGTCCATGAGCTACTACTCATCATCAGTCTTTGTGTGTGACACCAGTTTATATGAAGTAGCCTAGCAGTTTGAGCCTAAATCTGTTCTGAAGTCTGAAGTGTGGAGACCAAAACCATTTATTGTGCCAGACTGTGACTGTAGATTAGCTGTTTATCTCTGCTGTAAAGGTAGACATGTCTGCAATGTAATCAATCACAATTGACTTGTTTTTGGCACCAGTATCAAGTGTGTGCGTGTGTGCGCGTGTGTGTAATAGAGACAGATGGAGTCAAGCTGAAGGACACACTGGCTGAGAATATCCATCCTTAATCCTAACATTCAACCAGTGAGTCATAGCCAGTTTTCCAGCCCACATGAATCCTGGAGTGCGTGGACTCTTCCCATGAGGTCACACACACACACACACAGACACACAATAATCACAACATGGGATCACACACACACACACACACACACACACACACACACACACACACACACACACTTCCAGACACATGCAAACAGGCTTTGCCTCTTCTGTCAGGAAATAGATTGTGAAATTATACACACACAAAGGATTCCCCTTGGGTGAGACACACACACACACACACACACACACACACACAAACAAACTTCCTTTGTAATGAGGGGAGACCCTGTGTGTATTTTCAGCTGTCTGGTTAATCTGTTTCACTGATACCTTCTGACAGTGACACATCTATAATGGTAACAGTGCTCACATTACTGAGATATGCACACATGGTAATACACACTGAGATACGCACAAACAGTAAGAAACAAGGTACTATTTTTATATTTCCAATATATATTCATACTGTATACATTTGCACAAGACGTATCTATAAGAGACACACTTGTGATGTATTACATTTTGAGTTTTGTATTTTGGAAACCTAGCTATACTGTAGTCATCTGTGTACTAGGAAATTTTGGGATACCTGTATTCACTTCCTGTTGAGCCGAGTAAAAGAGCAAACGTGCAGAAAGTGTGAAAAACTGGCGACAAGGATAAAAGGTCATAAAGGTAAACAGTATGGTTCTACAGTTCTTCGAGGCGAACGACATCGGTGAGAACAACATTGCTAAGCATCAATAAACAAATAAATCCATACCCATGTGAGTGAGGTTTTCATCAGGAAGGTGCCCTAAAAAAATGTATTAAAGGGATACGCCAACATTTTTTTTTCGTGTCTTGCCTCACTCCCGAGTCCATGACAAGCAGATAGACACCATCCTTTCGACTGTGCGTGCAGCAACAAGGGAGCTGTATCGCCCGTAATTAGCTTAGCTCAAACGCTGGAAGTGCATATAATATATATATATATATATATATATGTATATATACATATATATATATATATATAATAGGTAGTGTTAGCCTGCCTCCACCTAAAGTCATCAGAGAAACTCTTCAGCAACTCTAAACGGAAACCGGCGGGCCGATCTTCGTCTCAGAGCTGACAAAACTCTCCGGTAAGGCATCTTGAGCGGTCAAATGCCGGTAACGGGACGAGATCGGTCAAAACGGAGGGTTCAAGCAAAGACGGTTTATTTTGGTTCAAGCTAGCTACATCGAGGGTAAGTTAGCTTCCTATTTCAAAGTAAAAGCACAAATTCTATCGGCATGGTTTTCAGTATGTAAAGGGCAACGGGTGTTTTATTTTGTGAAAGTAACCGGAAGTGCGTTGGTCACAACGGCTAGCTTGAGTAGCGCCGAAAATAAAATTGTAAACAGCTGGTATTTAGACAAATTAACAACACACTGCTGATCTAAACGGCTACTTTCTAGCCTAAAAATGTTTGAAATGTGGATAAAGTGATATATTTACAGAGTTTAGAGCTAAAATGAAATCAGCTTCTGACTGCTGATTTCGGCTCGGGTAGGAGGCAGGCTAACACTACCTATACACTTCCAGCGTTTGAGCTAAGCTAATTACAGGCGATACGGCTCTATCTCCCTTGTTACTGCACGCACAGTCAAAAGGATGGTGTCTATCTGCTGGTCATGGACTCAGGAGTGAGGCAAGACACGGAAAAAAATGTTGGCCCTTCATAGGAGGTCCCCAGGAGGCATCCCTACCAGATGCCCAAACAATCTCATCTGGCTCTGATCGACATGCAGGAGCAGCGGGTCCCTCTGGACAACCAGCCTTACGTTGCCTTTCTGTTACTCTTCCAGTCATTCTGTGTCTCTGTTCAACCTGCTGATGACACTCTGTGACGCTCTAAGCTCTGTGGACACTTGATGTCAAAATGTGAACGGCATGATGAAGAGGACTGTTTACAAACTGTCATTCAACCAGAACATGTAGTGGTCGATTCATTGATCAGACACTTGTGATTTTTGTGGTTAAAGCAGAAGTAAGTGATCCGGTCGTTTTCGCTAATGCTGCGTTCCAGGCAGGCTTTTGAAATCGTAAATTACAGCTTCAAGTCACAACTTACGACTTTGTAACGTTCCAGGCAACCCACTCGTGTTTTTCCGACCTGTTTTACCGGTGAAAGTCACTATAACGGCCACTCGTAACTTCTGACCCGTGAACTCGTACCAGATCGAACTGGTACCACTTCACGGTCGGAAAAATACGAGTTTCCTTGAACGCACCATAACAGTCCTCGTCGCTACGTCACCACATTCACGGCGTTCCTTGGCTGCACACACAGCCCTGCATGCCGTTCTCTCTCCTCATTGGATAAAAACTGTAGGATACGATAAATGTTTTCTCTTCGGCTCAGAGCAGAGCAGAGGGACTGAGAGACCCGTGTTTCAGTCCAAACACTCTATGTAAGTGATTGCTGTCGGAAGATATAACTATTTAAGACTTATATTAACACAAATATATCACTCACTTCTGCTTTAATCACCTTGTTAGAGAACATCATGTTATGTAATAAGTACTGAAACACTGAACAGTTGGACATGTGCATTCAAAAGTTTAGAGCAGGTCAAATTAAGTTCACCTGTAAAGGTTATAGCGCATTTTAGGTGCATTCTGAAATTTCATCCAAAAGCCGAATATCTCTAACTTTTTGTGAATAAAGTAATAAAAGTAACTTTTCAGATTTACCCACAAATTGCTCTTTGAAGAGCTCGTCTTCCTATTTCCCGACATAGCCTACACCATGATGAAGCCACAGAGAGCAACCTCTCTCCTCCATCTTATCCTTAGTGAAAAGTGCTCCTCTTTTATGATGGGTGTCTCAACAACTGCCTCTTTCAGCATGTTTTTAATACAATGAATATTCACTTTTGCAGCTCCTCACACAAAGCACATTATGGGTGTACTGGTCAAGTTTTTCCATGGAACTTGCATCCAGGGTAAAGCTGATGATCCCTTGGAAATATTAATTGATATAATTAAAAAAAAAAAAATGAGATAAGAAAAACATTAATGCCGCTTTTGCTGACCAACTTTAAAAAGTTGCAAAACATTCTAAGAGCAAAGCAAAGTAAATAAAATGTTCTGTTAGTTTTGTAAAGTTAAAACTAGCTACAGACATTTGATGCTGCTGAACTAAACAGAAGAATGACTACTTTGAAGACCAGCTAGCTAAAACTCTGCCATCTTCACAATCACTGATTCATCTTAGGCCAAGCTAGACAAACTCTTGCACACTGTGATGATCTTAGCTGTTGTGATTCAGATTAGGCAGAAATTGCTATTTAGAGAGTATGTTTGTTTTTTAATGTAATCCAGTGTGTGTTGTTTCACTTTGACCTTGATGGAAGTCTTCTTCATTCCCAGCTTGATCCAGGTAGAGTAAATATCACAGTGAATTCTAAATGAAGGAGGATCACAGCCTCTAAAAATACATAGAAAGTTTAGTGGCTCTTTCCCTCTGCAAGTCATGGACCCGAGCAGAGGGTAATAGATCAGCTGAGTTATGATGTCCGGTGACACACACACTTTACTCTCTCGTGTGACTCTCCGTGACATCTCCATAGTAACATGTGTGAGAGGCACACATGCCTGATCAGCAGTGAGGTGGTAGTAACTCTGGGGTTGAGGTCAAACCACTTTTCATTCCATGAATGTTTCAAGAGTAAAAAGCAGTGTAAGACACATTTCCCTCTTCCTGCTGCTGTGATCATGGACCTCCTCCGGTGGCTGTGAACATTAACAGCTCCCTCCCAAACATAGAGCCGGGTTCTCATACAGCAAACTGACTGTCAGGTTATTTAATAATTCAATATGGTGGAAGATGATGGAGGTGAAAGATGTGCAGAGCCGGTCCAGACTTTCTAGGAATGAGGTATGGAAGTGGTGAGGGAAATGTCTGACATCATTGTATTACTGTTTGTTGGAGTTAAAGGGATACGCCAAAAAATAAAAGTTCATGTCTTGCCTCACTCCCGAGTCCATGACAAGCAGATAGACCCCATCCTTTCGACTGTGCGTGCAGTAACAAGGGAGATACGGGCAGAGCTGGCTCCCCCCTTTTAATTTGCTTAGCTCAAATGCTGGAAGTGAACGCTAGGTAGTGTTAGCCTGCCTCCACCTCAAGTCATCAGAGAAACTCTTCAGCAAAGACGGTTTATTTTGGCTCAAGCTAGCTACATCGAGGGTAGGTTAGCTTCCTATTTCAAAGTAAAAGCACAAATTCTATTGTCATGGTTTTCTGTATGTAAAGGGCAACGGGTGTTTTATTTTGTTAAAGTAACCGGAAGTGCGTTGGTCACAACGGCTAGCTTGAGTAGCGCCTAATTCGTCGAAACAAAATTGTAAACAGCTGGTATTTAGACAAATGAACGACACACTGCTGATCTAAACCAGTGTTGTTTTTGGCAGGCATTTTAGATTTAGTCTTAGTCTTTTTGACGAAAATACTTATTAGTTTTTGTCAATTTTAGTCATTTCTATATGTGATAGTTTTAGTCTAGTTTTAGTCGACGAAAACTCAACAAGGTTTTCGTCTAGTTTTAGTCAGTTTCAGTAAAAAAATAAAAAAAAAAAGTCTTTACAAATTAATTCAATAAAGGAATGGTTTTACACATAATGTTTCCACCCAATGGCAAATACTTTATGGTCTAAGGATTATGCATTAGCCTACACACATAAAGTGGTAACAGTAGTGCATTCAGTTTTTTTCTGCTGGTTATACGCACAATAAGCAGAAATGTCGTGCATTTTGAACGTCTGACCACCCGTCAGCGCCGCGGAGCGGCTGCACTGCGGTCACCGGAGCAGCTGATCACAGCCTGCTGCTCTCTGCCGCTCTAATCACAAGCACCGGGCGGCGGCGCACCGCGGCTCGTCTCAGCAGCTTCGTTCTATTTTTGACGGAGCCGTTGCTAAATCGTGTGAAGCTTATGACAATCCATAGTATGGAACTTAGAGGCGATCACAGCCCGACCACTAACATTTACGTCCGTTCTCGTCTCGTCAACGAAAACTCACACACGTCTCGTCATGTTTTCGTCATCAGAGAGCCATATTTATCTCGTCACCGTCTCGTTATCGTCATGAAAAAAAGGGGCGTCAACGAAAATATTTCGTCATCAACGAAAACAACACTGATCTAAACGGCTACTTTCTCGCCTAAAAATGTTTGAAATGTCAATAAAGTGATATATTTACAGAGTTTAGAGCTAAAATGAAATCAGCTTCTGACGGCTGATTTTGTCTCGGGTAGGAGGCAGGCTAACACTACCTATACACTTCCAGCGTTTGAGCTAAGCTAATTACCGGTGCACCAGCTCTGCCCGTATCTCCCTTGTTACTGCACGCACAGTCGAAAGGATGGTGTCTATCTGCTTGTCATGGACTCGGGAGTGAGGCAAGACACGAAAAGAAAAATGTTGGCGTATCCCTTTAACAGCACTGCAGTCAGCCTCTGAAAGTACATGGATTTTACATTTAGTGTCCTGTCTCCTGAGCATCTATCAAACATACCTGTAAGAACATCTATAGCTATGTAATAAAGGACAGAAAGAAACCTGTGAACAACAGGTGGTGCAACCCCGGTCATCTTACACAGGGGAAGAGAGGACCTGCTGTTTGGATATTTAAGTGTTGGCAGTCGGTCTTCAACCATACAAGCATGTACTCGCTCACATTGTCACCTCTGTGGCAGCAGTACAGACCCAACACCCTGATGCATTGATTGCAATATCTGCAATATGTAAACCCTGTCACTCTCACTTGCCACCTGACCGACTCCAACTCAGCACGTTGACTGACTCTGCCACAAGGGAAAATAAGACACTTGATCTGTTGTATGCAAATGTCAAGGGGGCTTAGAGGGCTACAGCTCTATCATCACTTGGCAGATCAGATCATTATAATCTGTTTTTTCTTCAGCACTCCTATAAAACCTCACACTGAGGCAGGCTTTAAGTTCAACCAGCTCATCCAAGAGACCAGAGCCCAGTGAGCCTCTAAAGGACAGTTTTGAGTGCTTAGATAAGAATATGCTGCTGAGGTCACCAGAAAATGATGACAGCGAGGATGCTGACTTTTATGGAATAGTTAAAGGGACAACGAGGAGTTTCTCCATCGGCAGATCGAAAAATTCCGTGACTATAAAAAAAAGTCTCATATTAAAGCAGAAGTAAGCGATCCGGTGGTTTTGGCTAACTTCCTGTCGGCAGATGGAGTTAGCAGTCCCCGCCCTCGTCCCTACGTCACCACATTCACGCACATCCCTTGGCTGCACACACAGAGAGGACCGCCCCTTTATGCCGTTCTCTCTCCTCATTGGATAAAGGTTGTAGGATACAAGGAAAGTTTTCTCCTCGGCTTACAGCAGAGCAGAGTGACTGACAGACCCGTGTTTCAGACCATACACTCTATAGAAGTGATTGCTGTCGGAAGATATAACTATTTAAGACTTATATTAAACACAAATATTCCGCTTACTTCTGCTTTAATGTGGATGAATCTACGTTACCCCCAAGTGGGTCCATTTTCGATAAATATATTGTTTTGTCTCTATCGTTATTTTGTTATTATTAGTGGTGGCGGAAATGCTGGGCGAGCCGACCAGTGTTTCTTTACTTTCAGTTTCGTGGCGAGTCATGAGAATAACGCAGCCGAATCGCCATTTATGGTCGGAACTACGACGGTATCTGATCGTCTTCAAACCTCTGACTTTAATTCTTGATGAATGAAAACATGAGTCTGTCTTGCGCCGGTCAAAGAATTTCACGGTGCGCACGGAGGCTCATAAATGTAGTGTGGAAACACTTTGCTTTTCCAAAACTCCTCGTTGTCCCTTTAAATGTACCATATACTACATTAACTTCATTATGGACACTGAATTACTAGCAAGGACTGTACTCTGCTTTCTTGACACCACCAAAACCACACACACCCACCCATCTCAAAAAGGGATGGGGGATGGATCACTGCTTACCTGACAGGAGGACCAGTACATCACGCTGGGTAACTGTACAGCAGGCACCACAGGGGGGACACTATAAATACTTAGAAGGGCACCTGGACAGTCCGTGAACACAGATGCCATCTACTGGAAGGGACAGAGCTGAACTGGTTTTCCTCAAGAGCCTAAAGTCCTTTGACATTTGCAGTGAGACACAGCACATGTTTTTGTCCAGTGTACTGTTCTTTGCTGCAGTCTGCTGGAGCAGCAGCATATCTGCTCTGGAGACTGAACTGTTTTTTTTTAAAGCTGGTCTGTGACTGGCTGGAGTCTGTACTATAATCAGTTATCCATTGCATTGTAGTCTAGTAGTTGTTTTCTAGTAAAATGGCCAAAAACTTGATGGAAAGTTAGTCTTACAATGTAATATCTTTGTCAGCATTTGTTGTATCTACATTCAAACAGGTTTATGATTTTTTTTCTAACTTTCTTTTTCTGTCATCTACAACTGACCTGAGTTTTACAACACAGCACCTTTAGATTTGTGACTGTACCTATTTAAGTGGCGCAGCTGTGCCGGCTTAGATCAGCAGATGAACTTTAACCCACCTGAGGAGATTTTCACTGTCCTTTTATTGATGTCAGCACTTAACGACATCACAAAATACCACAGGGTTCATACAATGGAGAAACAAGTGTCTTTGCCAGTTTCATACCAGCGCAGTTTTCATTTCCCCATCTACCACCCATGCTGCTTAAATAGCAAGTACACACGCAAGTCAATGGGTCAATGGGTCAATGGTGCAGTATTTCACTGTTATTTTAAGGACCCATTATCAAGAGGGTAATGTGCTCCTACATAGGCAGAGACAAAATGCTCATATACTCTGTTAGTCAAAATGTTCTAAAAAATAAGTTAAAGTGGTCTAGAACTGGGCCCGATGCGTGATGTGGCTTAAAGGGATAGTTCAACATTTTGGCAAATTGGCCCATCGCCATAATCCTTGTCATATGGCGCATTTCCACTAGCACGGCTCGGCTCGATACGGCTCGGCACGGCACGGCTCGGCTCGGTTTGGTTGTGTTTCCATTACAACTGAGTATCACTAGTGCCGCCGTGACGTCATTTACACGGCGCCGAGCAACGCTCTAAACTCTGTAAATATATAACTTTAGCAACATTTGAATCACTTTCAGGCGAGAAAGTAGTCGTTTAGATCCCCAACATGTTGAAAATCTGACAAAATACCAGCTGTTTACAATTTTGTTTCAACGAAGTCGGCGTTACTAAAGCTAGCCGTAGTGAGCAACGCACTTCCGGTTATTTTCACAAAATAAAATACCCGTTGCCTTTTATCATAAGGAAAGCCATTACGATAGAATTGGTGCTTTTACTTTGTAAACAGGAAGTAAACCTACCCTCGCTGTAGCTAGCTTTAAACCGCCGTTTTGACTGCTCTCGTCCCGTTAACGGCATTTAACCATTCAATATGCCTTACCGGAGATTCTACCAGCTCTGAGATCGGCCTGGTTCATTGTAAAACATTTATTTATTGATGTAAATGTGGTGTTTTCTGTGCGTTCAGACCCCAAGGCAGTGCTGCTCTTCTTTCTAACCACAAACAAACTGCTGCTACAGCCACAATTGTTAGATTTCATCAATGAGACCAACATTTAAGAGTTTAACCAGCCGGTGGTAAACCTCTAAAAGCCATCGGGTAAGTTAATTAGCGGTCGTTTTCTCCTCGGAGTGACGGTGGTAGGCTGGCCAGCGGAGCACGTCAGGAGCCGGGCTGCTGCCTCTGTGATGTCGCGGTCGCTGCTCGGACCTGGAGCTTCACTTCTCCGAAAAACATCGGGGCAAACTTCTAAACAGCCGTCGTTTGGATAAACTAACCGCACATGGGGATCTAAACAGTTACTTTCTCGCATGAAAAAATATTAAAACTTAATAAAGTCACGTAATAACAGAGCCAGTCTCAATATTAGAAATTCTCTGGTAATAACAGGCTTCAGGCTTCAGCAGGAACATTTCTGTTGTCGGTCGTCGCTTCCAGTGACGACACTCATCGGCCAATCAGTGGAAGGCAGTCGGCTGACGTCTCGTTTTAGTAACGCTTCGGCTCGCTTGGAACCAGGGCTGAGGTGATACCAAAAATGTACCCGGTTGCAGGTACTGCGTGCTAGTGGAAACACGCAATAGCGCGCCGAGCCGTGCCGTACCGAGCCGAACCGTGCTAGTGGAAATGCGCCATTAGTCATAGCAGTAGGTTCGTTACCTCTAATTGTCGGTGCAAGCTATTTTTAGAACGGGCGAGCCGAGCCGAGCCACGAGCTGCTCAGAGCTAATCTACGGAAGCTAATGGGATTTCTTGGTTCGAGGTAAATTCATGCAAAACCGCTGATGCATGTTCCCGTCGGGGGCAGTTTTTCAGCAAGCAGTCTCTGCATTTGCCTCGAAAACAACTCTGTCTGGTAACGTTTTGTTATCTCATAGCGTGGTGAATGTGCATGTTTGGAGTTATTGAATTGTGTATTTGATGAGTTTGATGAGGGAAACCAAGAAATCCCATTAGCCTCCATAGCTTAGCTTGGCTCAGCCTTTCTAAAAATAGCTTGCACCAACAATTAATAATTAAAACAAACCTAATCTTAAAACTGCTGAACTATCCCTTTAACTAGTTATGGCTGCTGAGGATTATGATAATTGTTTACCTGTTGCGCATGTGAGCTGTCTTTATCATCACTGCACGAGGCAGCACAGATCTAATGTGCATTTTGTCAGAGTTATAGTTAATTAAAGATCATGTATCCAATTATAGGAAGTTCTTCTAATATGTCCATGCCTGAAATGAGTGCATGTTTCCCGTAAAAACACGAAGCTAGGGAGGCACATGTTGCGGATATTGATTGCTCTTCGGTAGCCAATCACGTTGACTGTACGATGAGCACCTTCTGCGGGTCTGCTGCTGTGGAGGACTTCTCCCCCTCACCTTCACATCCAAAAGATGAAAAAAGTTTTGGACTGAGACCCATGCAGGCTGATTCATCCTAGAGTCGGAGGTAGCAGTTATGCTAGCAGGGGGAAGATGTAGGTTCATCCCTGCAATGGAGTTGATGCTCCACAGAGTTGGAGCACCAAGAGGTGTGCATCACTCCAATCCAAGATTATCTGATACATTCACAGTACAATATGGTTCAAGGACAATACATTTTAATATGGAACAGTTTGGTAAATATTCATTCAATAGAATATGATACAATTCTATTCAGAACAATGTAATCTGATACCAATCCTTGTTTAAAGGTTTATCTATTAAATAATTATATTGTTTATGAACATGAAACTCTTGGAACGTGCTCTCTGGTTGGCTGGATTTTCCATTCCATACAAACATGGTGGCGCAAGATGGCGACACTCTCTAAGCAAGACCCTTGCTATAGCTGTGTCTCAATTCAGCGGCTGCAGCCTTCGGAGGACCCAGCCTACGCGGTCTACGGAGGAAATGGCTTCAGAGGCACCTCCGGTCGGTAAATGGGACGGTCTAGCCTTCGGTGCATTTCCTGATTGCGTCCGAATGTAAACAACGTCCTAACGTTAAACATTTGAAAGTGGCGCTTGCAACGGCTATTCTGTTCCTCCGTTCCTCACCTGTGCGGCCGGCAGAGCCCGGCTCAGCGGGCGACCATGCCTCCGAGCCGGCGGCAGAGCAGAGGAACGGCGCAGAGCTGCTAACGTTCGATAGCATGCTAGGTTGCTAATAACAACAACAACAGCACGCAAAGAATAGGGACTTTAAGCAACGACGGATTTTGCCACGGCTACGGCACCCGGAAATAGATCTTCGCTCCGCTGACCGAGACTAAGCCGTTGTGCCGGCGTTGCCTGCCATCGCCAGCTGATCTACCACGGCAAATCAAGCGTTCTCACATCTCAGGCGAGTGAATCAAATGGTTTTCGTTGTATTTCTGAAATGAAAAGTGTTAATAAAGTGACACACTAACCCAGGGGTTTTCAAAGTGTCAGAGTGAGCCCCCCTTATGAAAAATAAACAGCTTGCAGCTGTTCGTCCAAATTTGACGAACCGGGAAGAGAAGCTTCGAGAAGCTTCCGCTACAAAACAAGCTTGGAAAATAGACTTATTTAATTTTTTTCGGAACAATTTCGCATTTTGGGGCTTCAATACAAGACGGACATTAGCCTACATACGAGCAGCATGGAGGTATTTGGATGTTTTTTGGTGTGTCTTTTTGTTACCAAGATAGTTGGTATCCATTTGCAACCATTATATGGACATGCACTGCTACGCCGAGAACCCCTGTAACTCAGAGAAGCCAAAGAGGACTCTGAAATTTCTCCCAGCCCTTAGTCGACATGAGGGTGAGTAGATAATGAGTGAAATTTCAATTTTGGGTGAACTATCCCTTTAAAGTCCCAAATCTTGGGATACAGGAGGCCACAAAGCAGGATAGTTGTGGTGCGTCCTCCTAGAACAGGCAAAGGGCAGCTGCATTCATCGGCTGCATTTGGAGGAGCCTTCAAATTAAACTGAATTGAGACAGGCCTAGTCCCAACGCTGTGACATAATCGGCCTTCAAATGCAGCCTCTGAAGGATGCAGCCACTGAATTGAGACACAACTTATAAAAGAAAGGCTATGAAAACCAAACAGATTTTATTTTATAACGATTATACAGATTAATTGGTAATATTCAGAATTAATTGGTAATATTCAGATTTTGCCAATAAACCTTTACATTATAAATGAATGTAAATCAAGCATAACTCATTTTCTCTGCGCCGATTTTGTCCTTCAGTTCAATGCATGATGGTATGTATGACTCTGTTAATGATCACTACTACTTTTCATGATGCATTGTGGGATATGTGTCAACTACATAGGTTTTGATATGTCTCACTTTACGTTTGGACTGCCCTACAACATAGCAGCCCATGGACTGGACTATTCAGGCAGTGGTGATGAGTGACACCATCACTTTGTTGCTCTGTTGAGTTTCATTCACAGCTGCACTAAATGTCCTTCAGCATCATCAGGTCTCTCGTGTCTCATTAGATGGTTGTGCTCCCCCGCTCCCCTGTGCTATGCCTCTGATCTGTCACCCCATCCCTCTGCACAGAGCCAACACACAGAGACACACTCACATTCAGGACATAGCGGGGCCACATAGCGCAGATAGCAGCAGCACCGAGCCTGAGCTGTGGTGTGCCGACAGCGTGCATTACAGACGCACAAAAGCTGATTTCCAAAAGAGTTTGTCTTTGTCCTCTGCATCTCAACATTCACAGCTGTCAGACTGTGTCAGTGACGGGGATGCCTGTAATAAGGAGGCTGGCTGTCGGCCACGTGATTCCAACCGTTGGAGAAGAGGCTCGGATTTAAAGTTAAATATCACTTTATGTTGAAACACAATCAGAGCCGACACCTGTCTGAGCTATAGAACACGGTGATTCGGCCGCAAACTAAGATGTCTGGTCGAGTCAAAGCTTCACTCAGGAGAAGTGACTCGTGCCAACTTCAATCTTATCAGATCAACTCTGCAGCTCTGTCTCTCAATACACAAATAGATGTGACTAACACACTCGCACATGCACACTGTCAGACTGAGCCTACCTGTGCAGGAGGCTCGGTGTCCACCCTCCAGCTCCCTCAGAGTTCCATTCCAGGTGAAATTATTTTTGCCGTAACCAAACATAATGAGTAGTTTCCACTAGTTTCTCTTGTGCAGGTGTATGTGTGTGTGTGTGTGTGTGTGTGTGTGCGCGCGTCTACAGCCTGTCTGTCTGTGTGTTTACCTGTCTGCCTCTTTCAGACAGAGAGACAGTAGTACAGTGCTGAACCCTGAAAGCCTGTCTGAGTGTGTGTGACTGCAGAGAGAGGAAGTGTGTGAGCAGCTCTTATAAGCACCTGGCTGAGCTGTAAAATGCCCCCGCGCCTTTTGCCTGCCTATTGGTTAGAAGTCTAAATGTCAATGTTGGGTGCATGTGTGTGTGTGTGTGTGTGTTTGTGTGGGTGCGCCTGCGTGTGTGCAGAGGAGTAGGTGGGCTGAATGTATAGCTCCTGTGTATATGTACTGTATATGTGCGTCTGTAAATCAGTGCTGTCAACAGTATGGTCAGAGAGAGAGAGGGAGAGAGAGAGAGAGAGAGAGAGAGAGAGAGAGAGAGAGAGAGAGAGAGAGAGAGAGAGGTCACAGGAGAGAGTGGAGGGAATGCGTTTGTGGATTGGATGCATTTGTCTTTAAAGAGATTCCAGCGCCCCTCTCACCCCAGCAGTACATGAATAGTGCAGCGTTATAAAGGCCACACGTTAAAATTAAGTAACTTGTACATTTGTATACACCAAGTCGGCAACCAAGGAAACGTCACTTCCGGTCAGAGCCGTGGGGGAAAACAAACCGATTCCCCCATAGACATACGTGTAAAAACGCAGCATTTTAAACCTTTGTCTAACGCTTGTCCGCTGTCATGTTTTAGTTTAAATCACTTGTATATATGCTGACCAAGAGCTATATATTAAAAAACTCATCACGATCCGGGTCGATTGTTGTCTGTACGTTTTAAAATATTGTGTCTTTCACAGTCAGTCATCCGTATGTCTATGGAGGAACTGTTTGTCTTCCCCCACGGCTCTGACGTTTCGGTGGCGTCCCCTTGGTCGCCGCCGACAGGCTCTAGACACTCGGAGACAATGCCTAAGAGTCGTTGTGTACCATTTTGCACCGCAAATAAATTGAAAAACCACAACCTGAACTTTTATATCTTACCCAACCGTGTAACGGCTCTGACCGGAAGTGACGTTTCCTTGGTTGCCGCCTCGGTGTAGGCGAGATGTAACTGACTGTGAAAGACCCAATATTTTAAAATGTACGGACAACAATCGACCCGGATCGTGATGAGTTTTTTAATATATAGCTCTTTGTCAGCAGATACAAGTGATTCAAACTAAGACATGACAGCGGACAAGCGTTAGACAAAGGTTTAAAATGCCGCGTTTTTTACACGTATGTCTGTGGGGGAATCGGTTTGTTTTCCCCCACGGCTCTGACCGGAAGTGACGTTTCCTTGGTTGCCGACTCGGTGTATAACAGTTTTATAGAATTATAATTAATTCATGTATTAATTGACTGAAATCCAATCAAGACATTACTTGTTGATACAGGGGCTTTCTGATTTCTACTACAGAGGAACAATACTGCACAAAGACTAGAGTCTGAATACAGGAAATGATTAACTGTATTCTAATCATTACTAATTTTATTTTAAGGGATAGTTCAACATTTTTGGCAAATTGGCCCATTGCCATAATCGCTATAGTCATGGCAGTAGGTTCGTTACCTTTAATTGTTGTTGTTGATTGTTGTGAAATTGTCGGTGCAAGCTATTTTTAGAACGGCGGAGCAGAGCCGCGAGCTGCTCAGAGCTACGCTACAGAGGCTAATGGAATTTCTTGGTTTCCCTCTTCAAACTCATCAAATACACAATCCAACAACTCCAAAACGCTCTGGTGGACAAGTTGTGACCTGCACATTCACCACGCTATGAGATAATAACACAACGTTACGAGACAGAGTTGTTTTCAAAGGAAAATTCATGCAAAACCGCTGATGCGCGTTGCCTTTAGGGACAGTTTTTCAGCAAGCAGTCTCTGTATTTACCTCGAAAACAACTCCGTCTCGTAACGTTCTGTTATTATCTCATAGCGTGGTGAATGTGCAGGTCACAACTTGTCCACCAGAGCGTTTTGGAGTTGTTGGATTGTGTATTTTATGAGTTTGAAGAGGAAAACCAAGAAATCCCATTAGCCTCCGTAGCGCAGCTCTGAGCAGCTCGCGGCTCTGCTCCACCGTTCTAAAAATAGCTTGCACCGACAATTAAAGGTAACGAACCTACTACTACGACTATAGCAATTAGGCCTATGGCAATGGGCCAATTTGCCAAAATGTTGAACTATCCCTTTAATATGATTATATGAACAATACCATTTGCTATTATTCCCTTTTATTGTGGGGCTTTTTTATCCTTTTGTTTTTGCTCTGAGATGTTCTATACAGTAAACCTTGACCTAAGTGTTGAAAAGGAGCTCTCCACAGCGAGACCCTCAGCAGCTCTCAGATCAGATTAAAAGGCTGTATCATTTCATTACTGCTCCGACTAACAACAGTGTCATCAGGAATGTCCCACTGCATCAGTGGACTGTTTGTGTGCTGCCTCTCTGTCTAAGCAGACAGCTCTGTATTGTAATGTACATGCACCTTCTGTCTCTCTCTCTCTCACACACACACACACACACACACACACACACACACACAAATGAACCAGTGAGTCCTGGGCTGCCATCATCACAGTAACAATGTAGAGAAGTCAGTCATGTGAGAGGACAGTGACATTGACATGTCTGCAGCTCAGGCTCACCACTGTTAATGCCGACGGAACAAATGGTACAACTCAATGAAGATGGCGGAGATTACAGCTGTCTTACCACAGAGACATTCCACAGTATTTGTGATATTTTAAAGATATTTGATGACTAATAGTTAACTAATGACCAATGCAAATAATCCACACAGTCATTATTCACAGCCACAGTAACCCTAGTCTAAAGGCCCTTACACAGCAGGAGGGGATGTATTTTTTGTGAGAGTAATTAGCACGTTAGGATTTTTTTTCAATCTCTGGTTTTCAACATGACTCCTTTCACACAATCCACGCATGTTACGCAGCAAAAATATGACTTTTTTTTTTTGGAGTGAGGTTGATTTTTCTGAGCTTTCGTCCGGCAGCTACAGTAAACGCATCACCAATCATGTTGTGTGGAAAGGAGGTACATCACAACCCTACACAACATCATGACAACAATGTCAACAACCTGCGTCTCTCACCACCTTGTCTTATTTGACAAGGGACACAAACATTACAAAGGCAACTAAATGAAGGACAGTGTGTGGCGAAGCATCAGTGAACAGCTCGGCCGTCAGGACAGTGATCAGATAGTGAGCTGTTGTGTTGGAGGAAGGACAGTTGGTAACAAGACGATGCTTTTTATGCAAGCTCACAGCACCGCACGCCCAACTTCACCTGCACTCTGTCATTGGCTGGGGAAAACACACCGACTCCGCCCCCAGAAACGTCCCGATACAGTCACCACCACACGTGAGTCGAAGCCCATCTGTGAGGAATTCTTTTGTATGATTCTATATTTGGTTTTCACACTACATTATGAGCCTCCGCGCGCACGGTGAAATTCTTGGACCGGCGCAAGACGGTCGAAAGCGAAAACATTTGCCAAGAATGTTTTCATTCATCACGAATTAAAGTCGGGAGGTTCGAAGACGATCAGATACCGTCGACCATCAACAGCGATTCGGCAGCGTTATTCCCATGAGCCGTCCGCGAAACCGAAAGTAGGAAATGCTGGGCGAGCCGACCACTAATAATAATAATAACAAAATAACAATAAAGACAAAACGATATATTTATCAAGTGGGTAGATTCATAGTATTAATATGAGACTTTTTTATAACCAAATACAAACTCTTCATTGTCCCTTTAAAGCAGAAGTGAGTGGTCTGGTCGTTTTCGCTAATGCTGCGTTCCAGGCAGGCTTTTGAAATCGTAAATTACAGCTTCAAGTCACAACTTACGACTTTGTAGCGTTCCAGGCAACCCTCTCGTGTTTTTCCGACCTGTTTTACCTGTGAAAGTCACTATAACGGCCACTCGTAACTTCTGACCCGTGAAGTCGTACCAGATTGAACTGGTACGACTTCACGGTCGGAAAAATACGAGTTTCCTTGAACGCACCATAACAGTCCTCGTCGCTACGTCACCACATTCACGGCGTTCCTTGGCTGCACACACAGCCCTGCATGCCGTTCTCTCTCCTCATTGGATAAAAACTGTAGGATACGATAAATGTTTTCTCTTCGGCTCAGAGCAGAGCAGAGTGACTGAGAGACCCGTGTTTCAGACCAAACACTCTATGTAAGTGATTGCTGTCGGAAGATACAACTATTTAAGACTTATATTAACACAAATATATCACTCACTTCTGCTTTAAGTCAAATGACTGGACTACTTAATCTGTTACGGGGTGTTCCCACCAAACGCGATGACGCTTCATCGCGCGTCGAGATTACATGTAAAGTCAATGCAAACACGCGATTAGTCGCGTCATCACGCCGGGCGATGCGATGGACGCGATAGCGCGGCGCGATGGACGCGTTGGCCGCGAAAAATCGCTTCCATCGCGTCGCCCGGCGCGATGACGCTTCATCGCTCGAGTTGAAATAATTGAACTTTTGCGGCGAATTCGCGTGAAGACGCGCCGCGACAGCCAATCAGCTTTGAGATCGTCACCGACGTGCTGACGTACGGACGTACTGGTGTTCCCTTGGCAGTTTAGTCAGAGCGAGTCTATTGACAATATTAGAAGTTTTCTGGTTTAGTTTAGTTTATTATTCAGATCCCCATTAGCTGCAGCAAAGCCACAGCTCTTCACTGTTGCTTTTCCGGTGCTGTTACAAACGTTTGTGGTTTGGAGATTCGGACCTGAAAGCCCGTTATCACTGCTGTTTTCAACCAGCGGGCGCTGCGAGCCGGCCGCCCCGTCCCAAAGCACTCAACAGGCGGTCAGTCACACAGTAGTTCACGGAGCTGTCTCCTCCTCCTCCTCCTCCTGCAGCCAGAGACCCACACCGCTGTTCCTCTCCCATCTACAGGGACAGGAACAGTGCAGCGACGGTGGTTATCTCAGCCAGAGAATGAAATAGTGGGAGTAATGTTGTTGTTTGGGCGGGCTCGTCGCGCGACGCGATGCCGCGACGAGGCGTTTTTTGCATATTGAACCAGCGTCAAAACTGGAGCGTCTAGCGCGACGCGATTTCATTTGACGCGCGATTCAATCGCGTTCATCGCGTTTGGTGGGAACACGCCGTTAGATTTATAAAAACCTAATACTTAAAGGGACAACAAGGAGTTTTGGGAAGCGAAGTGTTTTCATACTACATTTACCATGAGCCTCTGTGCGCACGGTGAAATTCTTGGACCGGCGCAAGACGGACGTCTTGCCAAGAATGTTTTCATTTATCAAGAATGAAAGTTGGAGGTTGGAAGACGATCAGATACCGTCGTAGTTCCGACCATAAACGGCGATTCTGCGGCGTTATTCTCATGACTCGCCAGGCAGCGTCTGGGAAACCGAAAGTAAAGAAACGCTGGTCGGCTCGCCCAGCAGTTCCACCACTAATGATAATAACAAAATAACGATAGAGACAAAACGATATATTTATCAAAAAATGGGCCCATTAACAAGTGGATATGTAGATTCATCTACATTAATATGAGACTTTTTTATAACCAAATACAAACTCCTCGTTGTCCCTGTAATACTGCAATGTCACAAAAGTATCCATTAGAAACTAATGCACATTGAGAAATAATACAGATGCCAATGCCACTTAACACTTAACAGCTTGAAGAGACAGCGAGCCTGTGTGTGTGTGTTTGTGTGCGTACGTGTGACCTAAACCCTGTTAAGACCTGATATTAACATCTTCTCTGGCTCTGATTAACATTTAATCACAGGCCATGAGGCCAATGTTTTAACTGTGACAGTCTTTCACAGTCTTTGTTCATCAGAGACATAGATGTGTCCTGCCTGTCCTCTCTCCTGTCTGTCAGCTGACAAGAAGGTTTCAGCAATGTTGTGTTGGATCATTTGGAGACAACACCGTCCAGTTTGTGAAGTTTACTTCCTGCCACGCTCTTCCTCTGCACTAATCTGAGTTGACATGCACACAGCTAAATTAGGTGCAGTTGCTACACTGACACAATGTAAAATATAGCTCAATATTCATAATGTTCCATCTGGACCAACCTGAACTTTAAGTCTTTTTCCGATGTGGTGTTAGTACCTCTGTTTCAGTGGTGAGTCTGAATGGTTCCAGCTCGGCTTGTTTCCAGGGACACACACGTTGCCAGCGCTCTCTGTGTCATTGCAGCCGCCTGCAGCAAACAAGTTTATTTCCTACCCTCCACAGACATAGAGAACTACAGGGAGATAAGTTTCCTCCTCTATCGCTGCAGCCAAGGAACGATTGCTCCGACAGCTATCAATATCTGAATGATGGGGAGTGATAGCTGATCCATGGACCTGTGCCATCTCCTGATACGGTAACCAAGGCATTCTCCTATTCAGGGTTGAATCTTTGGCTCGGCCACAGTCTGCTCCTCCCTCACCTCACCCTGTAAAAGGTACTTCATCTGCATCAGAAATCTAATCTCATCTTCTGCCCCTGTCATTCAAAAACACACGTTTCTCCACCACACTGATGACACCCAATGTTTTCCAAACAAGTAGAAGCAGTGACAAACCTGAACAACTGCTTTCTGACCGTGCTCAGGTGTCTGTCCATCAGTCTGTGCTGCCATAGGAAGCTGCAGGCAGCCACCTACAGACAAACACAGCCAGCTCCTGCCCCCTGTTCTCCCTCAGAGCCTGCTCTCCTCAGAACAGGTGTCAAAAAGGTTCTCAAACACCACACCAGCACATTGGAGCTCTCTTCCTACCTCTTTGTATTAGGTGTGGGAGAAAAAATCGATTCACATAAGTATTGCAATATTTTTTTGGACGATTTTTAAAATCAATTTCTTTTTTATATTGTGCAATGCGCATTTGTTGGCCTTTTTTTACATACAGAGAGTCCAGGTTTTGAAAAGGGTTTTAGTTCACTTTATAATGGAGTATGTTAAAGCAGAAGTAAGCGGAATATTTGTGTTAATATAAGTCTTAAATAGTTCTATCTTCCGACAGCAATCACTTCTATAGAGTGTTTGGTCTGAAACACGGGTCTGTCAGTCACTCTGCTCTGCTGTAAGCCGAGGAGAAAACTTTCCTTCTATCCTACAACCTTTATCCAATGAGGAGAGAGAACGGCATAAAGGGGCGGTCCTCTCTGTGTGTGCAGCCAAGGGATGCGCGTGAATGTGGTGACGTAGGGACGAGGGCGGGGACTGCTAACTCCATCGGCTGACAGGAAGTTAGCCAAAACCACCGGATCGCTTACTTCTGCTTTAATTTATAGACTCCTACAGTATTTGTGTGCAGATAAATGTTAAAATGTAGCAGTTTATCTCAGTCTATATCTCATTTTGTCAGAAAGGTTTCAGAAGCCTGTTTTTTCTATACTGTTTTATTTTTGCCTCTTTTATGCAGTCCAGGCTTTTGAAAAGAGAGTAAACATATATATTGCTGCTGAATAAATCTTAAAAACTGATTCACATGTGATGTGTATTTTATGGGGAATATGGTTCCTGGAATAGTCTGTAGACAATCATAATCATTCAACTGTTTCACTGGTGTTAAAAATGCAGACTAAAAATCAAGAAAATCGTCAATATCGTAGAATCGCAATTTAAATCGAATCGGCATCCAAAAAAATCGTAGAAGAATCGAATCAGGAGAAAAGCGTATCGTCCCAGCGCTACTTTTTATAATCTCACTGTGGATCTCACTGTATAATCTCAGCGTGATTGCAGGTGTGTTTTGTGATCCACCTTGTCCAGAAGACTCTAGTTTTCATAGCCCCCCTCCCCCCGGATCAAATGGGACAAGACTTTGCTGCCATGCCAGTTCTTAAAATACTGTCGATTAGTATTTGCTGGTGTTTGAGTATTTAGTGGCTGGAGCTCCTGAGGTGGAAGAAATCATACTGAGACATTCTTGTCATCTACGAGACTTAACAGAACATCATCTTGGCATGTGAGCCACGCTCTTGTCCAGTCTCATGTTGCCTTCAGTTTCACGTTTGACTCAATCGGTCCGGGTTTGGGTCTCAAGTTCCTGAATTTGACATTAAAATTTGCATATAATGAAGGGCAGCCATTATTGCAGGGTTACATAGCGATACAACTCAATGCTCATGCTCCAACATCGGAGAGAGATTAGCCTGAAACAATATTAATAAGAATGGCTTACACTATACATAGCAATCTACAGAGGAACGCAACACTGAGTTAAAAAAAAAAAAAAAGGCCTGCTGGTTCCAATGCGTCCTGCTCCTGCTCACTGGGATAAAGTTACCAGCTGTAAAAATAATTTCTCCCACTGAACCAAGTTTATGTTAACTGGTTGCTGAGCAACAATGCGTCTCTCTCCAGGTACCTTATGTCAGTGAAGGTTTTTAATCACGATGTTTTCACTTCCTCTATATTTAATTTAGTTTTAATATACAGAAGACTCTGTGGACAGTGACGACACGAGTTATGCAGGTGTGATCCTCATGCGTCTTAGGTCTAAGCAGGGCTTCCTTCATCCTGACACATTAACAAGCGCTGTTAATTCTTGATGCAGAAATAATTTATAGTTGTCCCTCATCATTAAACTTCGGTGTCAAACCCTGCCCTCTCTCCCTCTGCCAGGAGGACACGGTTGATACTTCTTGAAATAGCCTTCCTTGTAACCTAGCCTGAGTGAAAATACCCCTGCTTCATCACTTGCACTGGATCCTTTTCAAGTGGATCGAATAAAATAGTGTGTACACCGACTCTGAAGACAGAGAGGAATGATAGAGCCGGGGTGAACCAAGGAGCAGCACTGAGAAGAGCAAACAGGACTTAACTCAAACACCTTCATTTAAAGGGCTACTCAACTCATTTTAAACTTCGCAGACAACTAATAAGGGTAGGCAGGTCGAAGTACCTGCTCAGATGAAACCATCAGTGGTCATAAATAAGCGTTGGGCCATTTTGGTGTTGACTGCAACTTCTAAATGGCCTAGAAATGCTTGCACCAGGCAAACCTAAGAATATAACTCAATAACTCAACTCAATATAATTCTACTATAGAACTATAATTCATGTTAAACTTAAAGCAGAAGTAAGCGATCCGGTGGTTTTGGCTAACTTCCTGTCAGCAGATGGAGTTAGCAGTCCCCGCCCTCGTCCCTACGTCACCACATTCACGCGCATCCCTTGGCTGCACACACAGAGAGGACCGCCCCGTTATGCCGTTCTCTCTCCTCATTGGATAAAGGTTGTAGGATACAAGGAAAGTTTTCTCCTCGGCTTACAGCAGAGTAGAGTGACTGACGGACCCGTGTTTCAGACCAAACACTCTATAGAAGTGATTGCTGTTGGAAGATATAATTATTTAAGACTTATATTAACACAAACATTCCGCTTACTTCTGCTTTAATTGTGTTTTTAAATTTAGCCTCCCCAAACCTGGTGTAATAATGCAGTGTTTCCCGTACCTTTCTGTTGGCGGGGCAGCCTGCCATCGCGAGCCCCGCCCCCCTTGAAAAACGGGGAAACTAGGAGCCAATCACGGTCCGAGCTGACCTGTTGGTCTGACTAGTCCAAAACAGTTGGAGCACTCCACCTGAAGCACAAGCTGCAGACGAGTCGACCAAACTGCGCTATTCTCCCTCTGCCATCCAGACCAATCACTTATTTTTCTTTTGTAGAGATTTCTTGTTAAATGTAAAGTGCGTTAAAAATAAAATGTATTATTATCAATTTATTACATGAATGGGATGCAGGCTTCAGGGCGCAGAATCACGGATGTGCGTGTCTTTCAGAATAAAATCGAAGCTGAGTCACCCCCCCCCCCCCCCTCCCTTATACCCCGTTGCCGTAGTCACACAGAAATCATCATCAGGCATTGCTGCTTCCCTCTCAGCCTCAGAGTCTGCAGTCCAGTCTAAACTGCTCTCTGCCCTCGGCTGACACTCACAAACACTATGTCTTGTGTTGGTAGCACATACTCATTCCAGGAAAAGATGATTGTAATTCTCTACTCTCCTCACTTGCCCAGCAGTCACTATGACATCTCCTGGCTGAAAGTGCCTGCTACACACAAGACTATTTCTCCTGGACTGAGGTTGTCTCTATGGATCTTGATTAGCTTCTGAGCCTGTCCTGCAGAATCAACATGTACAGTAATGAGTGAAAAATCTCAGAGTTATAGTGCAGCTTAGTGTTACAAAGGGGAACACAACAATGTAATGCCAACTTTCTCACTTGTTGGATCACTTTTCTTTTACTCTCAATCTACTCATCCGTAACTTTGAGATAGCTCCTTTAGTTGATGTTGTCATTAGCAGTGTAGAAATGCTCAAACCAGAAGTACTAATGCACATTCACATATTCAGGAAGTTGAGAGACGCTACATGTGCACAGAGTGGATAACAAATTCTGGAGTGGAGATATTCAATCATTAAAGTAAGTTTGAACAAGTTCTTGCTCTGTAAATGAGCCTCTATTAAGGTCAGTACAGTCAGTGGAACTCCACCCAACCAGGGCGCTAAGAAAAACAAATGCATCTTCAAAGTAATGCTGACTGAGCCCCTGACATGCTGCGAGTGAAAAATAGTTGAAGATTAAGCTAGCTTTTCAACTCAGCAAGTGTCGAACGAAGCTGAGTTACGAGAAATCTTTGGCTGATGCTGCCTCTCATATAGACTTTCTCTGACCACGCACAACACATGTTGAATGTCAAAGCATTGCTGGTGTATTAGTAGCATTGTGCCCAATGTTTGTGTGTGTGTGTATAGTACACACTATACTAACTTTTGTGAGTTTAGTGAATAACTTTGGTATAGGGCTCTGTGACTCACTTTCATTTTATATTTTATAATTAAACTTTCTTGTGTAGTTTAAACTATTATTTATTTTTTAACTGCACAACATGTAAAAAACAGTTTGAGACAAGCATCATATAGTGGAAACTGTAATCCTTGAGTCTTTGAAAACTGACATTGTACCTACCTACAGTTACTCTGGTCAGATGCTTCATGGAGGACATATTTTTTACCAGCATTTTAGTATTACCGTGGCAGTTGGAGGATTGCAACAGTATGAAAAAATATCACAGTTTTACAGAATTATTTTCAGCCAATATGTTGACAAATAAAAACATGCCGATATCATGCCTTTTTCGTTAGGGATTTACTATTATTATTTTCAATTTCTCAACTGCCCCACATACTAATAGTTAAGCCTAAGTTTGTCTTTCAAAACTTACTTGTAACTAAGTTATAAATGTTCAGGTTTTCTACTATTTGCTAAAATATCTCTTACCTGGGGCGGTGTGTGGCGGTGCGTCATTCCCCCTCTCTCTGCCTCCCCCTTTCCTGTCTATCTCACTGTCTATCAAATAAAGGCAAAAACGCCAAAAAATATACTTAAAAAATAAAAAAATAAAAATCTCTTACCTGAATGTAGGCCATCCAACAAGCCCAGGGTCTTTACAGTGAAGAGGAAGCTGACTCATGTGATGAGGATGAACTGCCATCTTCTCCTCCCCCTGAATTTGGCAGCCATTCAGCAGTGGCCCTGTTGTATCAAGTGCCCCTAAACAGGATACAACATGTCAGTATCTCTTGCTGCAACAGGCAATAAATAAATGTCATCTGTACAATATGGGAGTTAATGCAAGCACAGGCTAGCTCCTAGAAAGCACTTTTTGCTGTTAGCTTTTAAAGAAACAAGCCTGACCTCCAATTCAACATGTTAGACATGAAATAGCGGATAAATTAACATCTGTCTATTTTTGCAAACTTGCAACCATTTAATATTGTTTGTGTTAAAGCAGAAGTAAGCGGAATATTTGTGTTAATATAAGTCTTAAATAGTTCTATCTTCCGACAGCAATCACTTCTATAGAGTGTTTGGTCTGAAACACGGGTCTGTCAGTCACTCTGCTCTGCTGTAAGCCGAGGAGAAAACTTTCCTTGTATCCTACAACCTTTATCCAATGAGGAGAGAGAACGGCATAAAGGGGCGGTCCTCTCTGTGTGTGCAGCCAAGGGATGCGCGTGAATGTGGTGACGTAGGGACGAGGGCGGGGACTGCTAACTCCATCGGCTGACAAGAAGTTAGCCAAAATAACCGGATCGCTTACTTCTGCTTTAATTTTTCAAAATTATTTCATATTGGCCAATATTAGGCTACATTCAGGATAATGGCATTAATAATAGATCAGCAATTAAATTGAACTACTGCCTTGTGTTTACTTGCATGATTATCCCATTGGGGGGAACAGGGTAAGATGAATACTTTGTGTGTACTTAATGATCAACACCATTTATTCATAACAAAGTGTGAATTATCTTGTCAGTGCATTGCAATCATCCTCAAAACTCAATCTGTGCCATTTTCTGTCCCATCTGCTTCTTTTGGATCAGAGCTACCTCACAAAACCAGAAGAAAGGGTCTGTCAAAAGATGTAGCATGAAGAGCAAATACGACTGTAGCTCAGTACTTACGCAGGTATACTGGTTATTTTAAAAATAAGTGTGTCATGGTTTTTCAGGTGGGTGTTAACTTGTGTTCGATGTAGCTGTATTTGTTGACTGTACTTGTGCATTCAACAGTGTTCGTTTTATTCTCAACAGCTTGTTTTTCATCACAAATAAATTGGTCCACCAACTCTGTGACAAGCATCTTGAGGTGTTCCTAGCTCTCCTAGCTTTGTAAGAGGGTAACACATTACTCAAGTGTCACCCAGGCCTCTGGTAGAGATGGTGCTGGAGGATCATGTGCAACTGCCTTCCAGGAAGATATATGTTTGACAGGAAGCAGATGCATTCAGAAGGTCCCAGAGTCCCAATCCTCCTGTTGCTACTCTGCATCATAATAACAAACTTAACTACCAGTACTTTCCCTTGTTGTTTTGAGAGAACATACCAATTCTCAGTTTTGATGTACTATATTTTCAATCAATCAATATCCTTTATTTAACCAGGTAAAAAACTCATTGAGATTTAAAACCTCTTTTCCAAGAGTGACCTGGCCAAGACGGCAGCACACAAACAGCTCAGTTGCACATCACACAAGACTCAAATAAAATACAATCACACATTTCAGGAAAACATGATTAAACAATGCAATCACACACATTTTAGCTTCTGAAAAACTGAAAGAAGCCTATACAACTACTGATGCACACATGCAGACGAAGCTTCCCGTGGCCAGTCGGACATAAAGGGCCCTGTCTGTTTTGGACCAACTTCTGAGCGGCCACTCTCAGGCAACCGTCCAAGTGAAGAGTGGAATCTTGGGCCACCTCCGACCAACTGGCACTGACATCCATCCAATCCTGAGATACAACACTGCAATCACCTTACCTTTCTCTGGTGCACTATTGTGAATGCAATATGTTATGAATACCTTAAAAAGAATTTCTATTAAATTGCTAATGTGGTGGTCATTTTGTTTTTATCTTTTACTGCAGAACTGCAGTGCAGATCAAGTCTTTTATGATACAGGTATTCTTTAACATACAGTGTTCAGTGTACAGTTTGTGTTGGAGGTTTTGTTGCTGAACTGTAGCACTTTTTTGTTTTGCATTTTCTTAAATGCAAAACTTATTGGCTTATGACTTATTGGCCTCACCTAAGACCATTAGAGCACAGGTTGGGCCTCAATGGGTATCACATTTATTGCCAAGTTGGGCTCTATTTAAGGTCCATTCTAATCCCTCTTGGTACTGATATAGCCAACATATGGGGTTTTATAGGTTGCATGTAACTCAACCAGTTGGGTCCCACCTAAATCCCAGGCAGGCTCACTTGAAGCCCTTATGGACAAAAAAAGGGTCTACATGGACAGACTAGCTGGGCAGCAAGCAATTAACGATCTTAGTGCAGGGAAATCTCTGGGGGGGAGATGGATTTCCAAAGGATTTCTACAGGACATTCTCAGAATTGCTGGCTCCAGGATTGCTCAGTTTTTCAGGATGCGTGTCAGAGGGTAAGCCTTCTGGAGAGTATGGATAACACTGAGTCATAAGTCGGGTAAAGACCCACTATTGTGTGGCAGTCTGTCCTTACAAACAGGAATATCTCCCCCATGGACCCAGACAGGGCTGGCCCCTCTCCCCTCTTATGTTTATTCTAGCATTGGAACCTCCAGCATCCGCCATTTGTGGTCACATTTAGGAGGCATGGCTTCTTCTTTTTCATAGATGATATTATACTCTTGTTAAACAACACAGAAAACACAGTCCCACAGATATTATCTCTGAGTCTTTTTCGGAACTAGCATTAAAGATTAAGTGGTCAAAACCTAAAGCTATTTAAAGGGGAACTATGCAAGTCTGCTCGCTTTTCCGCTGTTTTGGTTACGCTCCTCTCCCCCATGTGCATTTGTTGACAACGAAGCTGGCGAAAAATCAATAAATGGGAGTGCTGGATAACGTTACATAACATATACGTTGTTACGGCGTGTATGTTTGTGTAGTCTTAACCGTCAAAGACAAAAGAATACAGGTTACGGAGTGCGTTTGTGTCGCGGTGTGCAGAGATGAGAGCTGGGACACCGAGGCGGTGGCCAGGTACTACACTGATGTTGCAAGGTTGGTTTTCAGCCGGGAGACACCAGCTGGAGAAAGGCTCATCTGACAAACATGAATTGAGGGGTGCAGCTTATGTTCTTATTTGTAATATATCCCACTGTTTAAGACACTGCACTGTCTACCTGTGAGGGATCACTCTTTACATGCAGTCTAACACAGAATACAGGCCTGAGAATCTCAAACTTTATCGCATACTGGATTGATCAGAGCTGGCTTCCCTTCAGCCTGACAGTGAGTCCCTTCCACACTGGCTGGAGAGCAGCTCTCCTGATGTGTGTCACCATCCATCAACACCATGTGTAACATGAGCTCTTATTGAGAGTCGCTGCACTTGTCATGCTGTACATGGCTGAAATAGCATTTTCCACATGGGCTGAAACCCAAGCCTCTCTGCAGGCACACTCTTCATCTCCAGTACACACACCAGCAATTCACCGGTTGTACTCTGGTAAACAGCACGGCTGTTTGTCACAGCACATGCACAGGCAGATAATTACCAGAGCTTTCACATTCACGAGTCATTTATCATGTCACATTCACCGGTTTTCCCATAATCAGATCTTTCCTGTCCCATATGATCTGTGGCAGCAAACTACCTGTTGGCAGCCGTTAGCAACCAACACTGTGATCACATCTCTTTATGAAACTATGGATGGTTATACACTGAAACAACAGACCAGACTGCTCGCTGTTACTGTGTACAGAGCATCAGAGGGAGGCAGAGCCATAAGACAAAACTGTCTGTTGTTGCCATGTTCTTCTTAACCACTGAACTACTATATTTCTAAGCCCAAGCACACCTTTACAATACCCTGTATAATGCTAGAGTGGCAGGTGAGCTTAGTACATCAGAAAAAAGCTTAAAGTCGATTAAGTTGATTAAGTGCTGGAAATAATCTATATGAACAGTACGTCAGGGGGCGCTGGAATGTTAAATGGTGTCTTAGTGTCTAAAAAAACACATTTTGCCGCCTGTACCAATCCACACTGGCACATCACTCTGCTTCTATCCTACTGCATCTCTAAACCAACACACAATCTATATACACCATATAGCCTACTGCAGGTAACACAATGACTAATGGCTACTTCACACAACCCCATGTTATCACTTCAATATTTGATCTTTCTATGAGTTTTGTTCTAACTCTCACTGCAGCATCTGAACCAATGTAAGACTTTTTATACGAACATGTGGACAGAAGACAACACTTTACAGTAATACAGTTTTTCTCAATTGCTAAAACACTAAACCCTGTTGTCTGAACCAAATGCTCAGTTGCCTGAACCCACTGACTGAATCAGTCACTCTTTTGGCAAAACCATCAGCACTTTTCACCTGTTTAGACACAACTTACCAACACATTTTCATTGTGATGCACCTGTGTTGCATAATGCTGAGCACAGGTGGCAAAAGTCAAACACAATTAAAGCACGGGTGTCACCGGTTGAACACAACAACTCAAAATTGATCACACTTGTGGCTAAAGATGTGAGGGAACAAATATAAACCAGTTCAGGATGAAGTCCTGTGGCCTGACCCAGTACGGAGAAATGATGCTGTGGCTGAGTAATGCACTTCTCATTTCTATATTTTTTTTTACGTAGGCTTACTGTATACAAGTGCTAAATGCACAAGATTTCTGTTTGTTTTTGTACTGTACAAGTGCTACGTGTAAATGCACAGGATTTCTGTTTTTTGTACTTTTTTGCTATGCATTTAGCCTACAGTGAACAATAAACATGTATTTCTACAGCTTCATGTGCTGAGCATTGTGTTTTCTATTTTTCTATGTAGTGCAGGGATGGGGGGGGGGGGGTAGGGGGGTGCTCACCATTAACAAATAAGTACATTACAATATCACGGAAAGGCAATTTCCAGTAGTTCAACCCCAACCAAGTATTGAGTGCATATAGATGGACATAGTTTTCAGAAGGCCAACATTTCTATATTAAAAATGCTTTAAAAAAAAAACCTTTGCAATATTTCCATTATACTGATACTGATTTTTAGGTCTTCACTGAATGTTAGTCATAATTATTACTATTAAAATAAACTGAATACGGTAAATAAAGACATGGGATGTGTCATTCAGTGTGTAATGGACATATAGCTAGGCCTATATAATGTGTTAGTATCACTTTAGCCTACTTGAACACATTCTACATCGCGGAGGTGACGTCTTTCCACTCAGGGCTTCCTTCACCTCTGAAACGGGGCAGAGCTCCGTGGGAGACACCTGCCTGACACAGCAACGTAGGGAACCGTGCATGTCCGCGGCGCACAGCTCCACATGCACGGGGGGAAAAACGGCGTCGCCGTCGCACCGATGTACGCGGATACGCGCCGCTTTAATGAGCGCGCATGTCGCGCGTCTACATTGGAGGTCGGCTGTTATCAGTAAAATCAGAGACAACCATGAATGAGTTCGCCTCAGTTTCACGTGATTGTCACTGTCAGCCTGTTAGAAAAACATTTTACTGACCCCAGCTGAGACGCTGAGACCCCCCCCCCCCCCCCCCCCCCCCCCCCCCCCCCTCTCAAAACAAAAACTCTTAGGATCTGAACGATTCACACAAGTCACCTAATTGGTCATGAAAAAAGCAAGTTTCGCTTTTCGGCGCGCTGTTTGCATCCATGGTAGTGTTTAGTGACTGCTCAGTAGTGTTTTTAATTTTGATTGACTCGGGGCACAATTTGACAACATAGTTCAGTTTTGAGCACAGATTAAACTGTTTTGAGGTGAAAATTTGGTTTTGCAATAGGGGTCTGAGGTTTTGTGAATGTAGATTAAAGCAGATATCAGCTTCACGGCCGTTTCGGCTAATGCTGCGTTCAAGGCAGGCTTTTGAAACCGTAAGTTACAGCTTCAAGTCACAACTACGACTTGGTAGCGTTCCAGGTAACCCGTAGCTCGTGTTTTTACCATCCTGTTGTCTGTGAAAGTTCCCTATAACGGCCACTCGTAACTTCCGACCCGTGAACTCGTACCAGATCGAACTGGTATGACTTCACAGGAAGGAAAAACACAAAGTACGAGTTTCTTTGAACGCACCATGAGTTAGCAGCCCCCGCCCTTGTCAGGCATCAATTGGTCCTCGTGCTACGTCACCACATTCACGCGCACCCCTTGGCTGCACACACAGCCCTTCATGCCGTTCTCTCTCCTCATTGGATAACACTTGTATCCCACAAGGAAAATTTTCTCCTCGGGTTACAGCAGAGCAGAGTGACGGAGAGACTCGTGTTTAGGCTGAAATACTTCATGTAAGTGATTGCTGACGGAAAATAGGACTATTTAGGACTTATATTAACAAAAACATTCCACTGATATCTGCTTTAATGTAATGTAAATTGGGATTTGTGTTGACAGTTTAGAGAAAAGGAGAGCAGCTTTCGAGAAATGTGTCTTAGCAATCAAGAAAAACTAGGGGGGCACTTATACAACAGGAAAACACACAACCCTGTTCACCCTCTATGGCTGACTTCAAAAACAACTCTGAGTCTCCCATCCAGAAATAACCAGATGACACAGCTATTGTGGTGTGGATCAGGAACGGGCAGGAAGAGGGGTACGGGTATCTGACCTTGTGTGCCTTCAATGAATAGAGCAACAAGAACTGTGTCCTTCTGGACACTTTCAAGACCAAGGAGATGATCAGCAACTCTCAGAGGTCTAGGCCCACCCTTCAGCCAGTCAGCACTGAAGTGGTGCCTGCTTATAGATTCCTAGGTGTGCACCTGGACGGTAAACTGGACTGATGCCTGAACAAAGATGCCATCTACTGGAAGGGACAGGCTCTTTTCCATCAGGAGGCTACAGGTCCGTTGTCATCTACAAAGACATACAGCTCCTGTTTTATCAGTCACTGGTGGCCACTGCACTATGACCTGAACGTCCTGAAGACTGGACATGGTTATAAATATATATGTGTGTGTGTGTGTGTGTGTGTGTGTGTGTGTGTGTGTGTGTGTGTGTGTGTGTGTGTGTGTGTGTGTGTGTGTGTGTGTGTGTGTAGTGACATTAAACCGTGTAGACAGGTTGTATTGTTTTACATTCAATAGAGTGAAGAAGCTCAAAAAACACAAAACACTTGAACACTTATAATGTTTGAGTTGCAACGCTGATAGACAGCTTGATAGATGGTGCCATGTCTTAAAGGGATAGTTCAACATTTTGGCAAATTGGCCCTTTGTCATAATCCCTATAGTTTTAGGAGCAAGTTTGTTACCTTTAATTGTCGGTGCAAGTTATTTTTAGAACGGCGGAGCAGAGCCACGAGCTGCTCAGAGCTACGCTACGGAGGCTAATGGGATTTGATGAGTTTGATTTGATCAAACTCACCGAATACACAATCCAACAACTCCAAAGCGCTCTGTTACCCGTGACCTACACATTCACCAAGCTATGAGATAATAACGGAACATTACGAGACAGAGTTGTTTTCAAGGTAAATTCGTGCAAAACCGCTGATGCGCGTTCCCATCGGAGGCAGTTTTTTGGCAAGCAGTCTCTGCATTTGCCTCGAAAACAACTCTGTCTCGTAACGTTCCGTTCGCGCCTATGTGGTGTTTGTGTGTCTGGTCTATGTTCCATAGGGGTCCAAGATGGAGAAAGATGAAGTACACGTGTTACTTCTTCAATTTGATAAAAGGAAAAAGTACGGGTAACTGTAATTCAGTGAATAACAGCACTGATACAAAAAATGTTACAACACCCTTTCTCCCCTACATGAGTAATATAAATATATATAAATATAAATGCACTTTTCCTACTTTCCAGCGTGACCCTGTCCATTGTAGATGTCCAATGCAGCTGGGAGCTGTCTTGTCAGAAATCACTGGCATTTTTCCAGCAAAAATGGATGAAGATTGGTCTCATTTTCTGTTACTGATACCGATACCATCTTGTCACTTTGTCAGAACGGTTGGTTGACTGACAGATTCATTTTGCAGATGGAATGTCCTGTGCTGACATGTGTTGACACTTGAACTGAAGTTTGTTTTAGCTTTGGGAAATAAGAGAGTTATGACCAAACTAACAGTGATCACATTATAATAGACAATAGACAATGAACTAAAGTAAATGTCAGTTCCCCCTGTTAAGTTTCCACCTCAGTTATTACAGAACTGCATATAATACTGTGTGTATGATGTATGTTTATTTTACACTAAATTAATGTTAGCTTTAATTCGTACATGACACTTTGCTGTGTGTAGAAAACAGAAAATGATGTGATCTGACCTTATGCTGGGTTGTTCACTGAGGGAAACGTTTTTCATTTCTCAATATGGGCGAATGTTGCCACCTAGTGGAGAACATTGGATTTTGCCAACAGCCAGGGCCCATACTACACTGATATCTTTGTGTAGCCTAGAGGAGCATCATGTAGTTTTGCATTGATTAAGTCAATCTGAAGAAATATGTCAGGTAAATGAGTGAGATGCATTAATCTCCACAGTCTTAAACTAAAACATGTGAAATAGCCTACACAATATGGAAATATCTTGCAGGAAACTTCTACTCCTGTCTGTCAGAGAAATTTAGCCTAAAGCATTTACTGGTAACCTAAGCAATGCATGTGAACTATAAGTCTCTCCGAGGGTAATATGTAGTTATTTTTTTATGTTTTACACAAGTTATCATTAATCCTCCATAACTCTAAAGTACGCATGCACATTTAATTCATGTTTCACAGTTACCGATAATGTTGACCACAGCAGAGCTCAGCACTGCAGAGACAACAGCCAAGTGTATTCTGCTCTATGGAGATAACCCCTCCACTAACATAACAGTGCTATTTCCTGTTATTTAGGGCACTGTAAGAGATGGCGGTGATGATAGGAAGAATGAAATTGCTCTCTGTTCAGTGAAGCAAACTCTGTAATCACTTCTTTAAGAAGGGTCCTGGGCTGTTTAATTACGTCTATTTTTGTTGATCACGGTTACAAGTAGGCCTAATTCCCAAATTATGTTGTTAGGCATCAATTGTGATGCAAGCAGATAATCACGGATGCTTCAGGACAGTCAGACTCTCATATGGTTTTAGTTTGTTCTGGCTTCAGAGAAATGTTCACTTACCTCCTCGGAAAACCATCGTAGGTTCTGTACAAACATGTTGTAAACACAATACACATCACAAATAGGTACACTTCCATGCATAAATTTGCAAAGTTGCACATGATTTTCATTCATCTTAGTGAACAAAAATGCCCCGTTAAACTGTGATTTGGCTTATTTTAACCCCTGTCTGTGGACATAGGGAGAAATGTAGCTTACGTTTGTTTTTACATGTATTACAAATCCCATTATTAACCTTTTTCTGCTTCCTGATTTTTTTTTTTTCTGTTGCAAAGTAATAGGCAGGGGCTACAGGTAACTTTAGCTAACTTAAAGCTAGTTCAGTTTTAGCACAAACATTAGCACTTTGCGCTTTCACAACACAAGTGTTTTTTGCAACTTACTCATTATTTTAGTGATTTTGTTTAAAACATCAGCTCCAAAAAGCAACGACGAGTTTAGTCCTTCACCGGGTGGTTCAGTGGACGCCACAGCGCTGCGTCTTTACGGTCAGTTAAAACGAATGCTAACGTACTGACTGGAGGTTGCTAGCGGTTGCTAGGTAGCGAACTAGGTAATTGCTAAGATTGATTTCACGTGCACTTTCGTCAAGTGGCGGGGGGGGGGGGGGGGGGGGGGGGTTGTTTAAAAGACTAATTATGTGTCATAACATAACGCAGTGACGATGTCTTTGGCACAGTTATGTATACTGTATTGTATTCTTACAGTGCACTGTCCCTTCGATAGCTCAGTTGGTAGAGCGGAGGACTGTAGTGGCTGTATAGCTGAAATCCTTAGGTCGCTGGTTCGAATCCGGCTCGAAGGAGACCTGTTTTTTTTTTTTTTTTTGGTTAAGTGTCGAAAATGCGGACGGTGGTCTAGCCGGGAAATAACGGCTACATTTACCCTTAATTACCACGTTATCCCATGGATGTATTATGCGTTATCCTCTCTCATTTGTCCTTGTTTCTTATTGTAGAACGCCAAAATATTATTAGTCATTATGAAAACATGTGCAGGCTTGTTATCGCCTTTTAAAATTATACGACACGAAAATAAATGTGAGTATGGTTTCAAAATAAGAGTAGGCTAGTATATATTTTTTTTTAAAGTAGCCTTCTGCATACAAAATACAGCAAACTAAAAAACGAATGTTGTGACCACCCTTTGAGTCTATCTAAAGAGTCTAATCATCTAAAAGCCTAAAACGTCGTAGCTAAAAATAAAAAATAAAAATACACAATGTAGCTAATGTTTGCTAATAGCTAATCACAGCTGCAGGAAGTCACGCTAAATTAAGCTTTGGTTGTTCACTGCCTTTGTATCATCAGGGTTACTGTCAATATTGCAGTTTCAGCGTAATCACATTATTCCCTTTGTAAAGTCCACAATTAACTGCGGAAGACTAAATTTAGCATTTGGGGGTTATGTTTGGGAAAAGGTTTGGGTTGCAACAACTCTAATCAGCTGGGTGTCCCACTAAATTCAGTTCAGTTAAACACATGTGACAAGTCTTTAATGTAACAACTGTATCTGTGTCATACAGACTTTTGCCCCCTGTGCTATTATCTGTCATGTGTTGTTTGTGTAACCTTTGAATTTGTTGACCAAAGCTGCCTTTACAGGTCCATGACTTACCACCTTATCTTCCTCAGGTTTTCTCCCTCTGCACCTCAAGATGGCAGAGTAGCTTCTCAGCCCAGACAGGTAGGTGTTGTAAAAACAGTGTGCATGCAAAGCTAAAAAAAAAAGTGAGAATTCATAGTTTGGAACAGTTTCTGATGGTTTGCTAAGGCAACCCTGTGTGAATTATAGCTCAAATGATCACTGAAACAAATATCTGGAATTATGTTTGATAAATGTTTAATTGTAAAACCTTTTCTTAATGTAAATGCCAACATCATTTGTAGATTTATTCCTTCCTCTGTCATAAATGTTTGAGTTTTAGACTGTAAATTGGATAAATCAGGAAATATTTTACTTGTAAATGCCTTTTGCTGAGGTTGCATTTGCATTTGTAGGATTTAAAATAGAGAACTCGTGGGATATTGTTTTTGTATTGCTGTATTGTTACTCAGGTAAAGGGACTGATGACTTTGTCTACCACTGTCATGATGAGGTATATTGAATTGAATTCTATCAACTACAAACATATCCTAATAAGCAGAGACCAGACTCACAAATTCAGACTCAAATAAATCAAAAATTTATTGTTCTCGTTTTGTGTATAGATGACAATCATTTGAGATTTCATATAATTAAATTATGCAATAAAAATAACATAAATTCGACCATAGTTTGTGCTTCATCGTTAGAAAAGATTTCATATGAAAATGGTGCAGTGGCTGAGGTAGTCATGTGGCAATAACAACTAAATTAGGTACAATTGAAAGGGACAACAAAAGTTAAGATAAATACAACTCTAATGCACAGTGGTGTAGAACAGTGTATGTGAAATTTTAACACCCAGGAATTACCTTTAAATATGATATAGGTATGAAATATACACCCCACTGGCCACTTTATTACACTTGTTCAATCTAATGCAATCCAGTTCAACAGATCTGTTGCAGTTTCAACATTTTACAACCAACTTCTGAGGAGTTTAATTTCAAAGTTTATTAGAGGTTAGTAATAGTGGTGTACTGGACTACATATGGTAATGGTATGGAAATGTTTGTATTGTTAAGTGGATGTTTGTGTTTTTTTTTGCGTGGCAAAGCAGTTTCCCCTTGGGGATCAATAAAGTTTTCTAATCTAATCTAATCTAATCTACATTATAATATGTTTTTGTTATTCATCCCCATGTTTCTGGAAAATGTAACATTATTATTTGTTCAGCTGGTGTATGGGATTGAATTTTATGGAAGTCACAGATAAAGTGGCCATTGAGTATGCACATGTGTGTACGGTATGCCCACTTCTTATTATAAACACATCAAGGATTACACATTTTAAACTATGAACAGTCTACAGTCATCAAAACAACATTGCATCTTAAAATTAATTCTCAATCAAAGTTTCTGTTTGGTTTTTCATTCACAAATGCCTCGAATATTTCTTGCTCTCTAAAAAAAAAATTTGACATGCATTCACTCATGACGGACACGCTTCCTTGGCGATGCTGGAGGATCCAGGGAGAAGGCGGTAGGAGAGACGGGACGGGACTCAGGGAAGTACTCTGTCTGATACTTGTCAATGTAAGGTTTGGCCACATTCCACACCTGAGGTGAAAACATAAAGATGCAAATTAAAAAATCCTCACTTCATCTCAGCCCCTGTGGAGCTTTTATGTAAATGGACTGTAAACACATTTTATAATCTCTGTATTATGGTCGCCACTTGCCTTCTGGTCAAGTAGGAGACGGTGAACAGCTTCAATGTCTGGAGACATGAATCTGTCTTTCATCCACGGTCTGTTAATGACAGCAGTGTAGAGAGAAGGAGCGAGTCAGAAGTGGAACAGTGGATAAATATTAACTATCTATGAATTCAATGGACCGACAGTTGTGTACCTTGGCCACATCTATTTGACTTACTTGACCACACTGCGTACAAGGTCATAGACCTTCTCCAGTGGAGTGGTGGTACGAAGTGGGCGGAGGAACTCAATTCCCTGACAGGCGGCCAGCAGCTCTATAGCAAGAACTAATCATAAAGAAACATGACTTAGATTTAGCTAAATGGATATTATTGGTGACTAGTGGTGATGATCTCAGTTATAAATTCACTACTGTTGGCATATTACATGACAATCCAGGCATTTGTGTTAAGGTCACAGTGCTGCTGGACACAATTAAATAGATTATACAACATGTGAGGTTTCTGAAAATATTAAACATGGCATAATAGAATAACAGTAATATTAAAGGACAACTGTACTTTTTAAAGCTCTTTGTTTTGTACTGTTGTATCTTACAATAAAATGAAGGAGAAAATAAATTTGTCTACAGAAGTACTGGTTAGTTATGTTTTTTACCTTTAGTTTTATGGTTAACCACTGTAGCCACTCAATCAGCTTTGATTTTAGACCATGCCAATGTTTGCTTAGCTTTATCCATAGTGTACACTGGCAGGGTTTTCAATGATGTTACCTTTGCACTTTTTTGTTACACAGTCACCATGAATGGTCCAGTTAGTGTCTTTGAACCATATACAGTTGCTGATTTAACAGTAAAATGAGGAGTTTGCAGATCATTGAAGATAAGAACAAAAATCTCAACGGTTACATCTGTGTACCAGCTTATGCATTTGTGACTATTTACGATTATAGTGACTTTGTGTCACAAGTTAAGTTATTTTATTAACTCTCTATTTGTTGGTGCTTATATTTACCCATAGGCTTACAGCAGCCACATAAAAAAAAAAACATGCAACAGTTGATTACACCTAATACTTTGGAAAAGTTATAAATACATTACCATGTTAAATTTTTGACGTTCATATATGTCTCAAAGTTGAACAGATGCACTCTAATCACAACTGTCATATTATTATTTACTAATAACAACAAGGAAGAACCAAACCTTGCTCCACGTGCTCTATGACCCTGAGGGCCTTCCTAGCAGCCCAGCCTCCCATAGACACATGGTCCTCTGTGGCAGCACTAGTGGACAAGGAGTCCACAGAAGACGGATGACACAAAACTTTGTTCTCTGAAACTGGACACAGGATTAAAAAAGACATCAGAGTTAAGGTTCATACAACAACATTTGGCAAAGAGAGACATATGAATGATCTAATTCTCTTCAACTTGAAAAGACCTTTTTTTGTGAAAAAAAACTTTAACAGAAATGTATATTACTTATCAAAACCTATTGTACCAACCAAAAATCTATTTTATAAAGCAGGTGCATCATAATAATTTTAAAGGGATAATTCAACATTTTGGCAAAATCGCCTATTGCCATAATCCCCCATAGTCAAGGGACAAGTTAATTACCTTTAATTATGTTTTTTTGAGATCTGCGGGCGAGAGACACAAGCTGCTCAGCGAACGGTACAGGTCCCCTGTCCCTCATCAAACTCATCAAATACACAACCCAACAACGCCAAAACACTCTCATGGACAAGTTGTGACCTGCACATTCGCCAGGCCATGAAATAATCATGTGTAATTATGTAACATTGTGACACATGAAGCAAATATTCAGAACTACGTTCTCTTTTGAAGTCACTCGGCTCAGCAGCCATGTCTGGAATGAAGTGCCGGCCAAGCATTTACCTCGAAAACAACTCCATCTCATAATGTTACATGATTATTTAGCGTGGTCAATGTGCAGGTCACAACTTGTCAACAAGAGCATTTTGGAGTTGTTGGATTGTGTATTTGATGAGTTTGATGAGGGACAAGGGACCTGTACCGTTCACCTCCATTGTGTTGAGCAGCTTGCGTCTCTGCCCCATGGATTTCAAAACAACATGCACCAATAATTAAAGGTAATGAAACTACTCCTATGACTATAGGGATTATGACAATAGTTGAATTTGCCAAAATGTTGAACTATCCCTTTAAGTGCATTACTTATGGTCATGCTTTATTTTGTTTTATGCTTTTGCACACCAACCCAAGGAAGCAGCAGTGCAGTGGGCAATCATGAAGCCTGAGTTGAGTCCTCCCTCGTTGACGAGGAAGGCAGGCAGCTCACTCAGAGAGGGGTTACACAACCTCTCGATCCTCCGCTCACTGATAGAGGCCAGCTCATGGACGGCAATGGCTAAAAAGTCCAGAGCCTAAGTGAAAAGCAAAGGATTGAAGAGTGAAAGAGAGAGAAGAACAAAATCTACAGCAACTAACAAATGTGTGTCCTATGAGTCACGAACCTTAGCTGGATATTCTCCATGGAAATTCCCACCTGAAATGGTTTCACCTCTTTCCGCAAACACCATCTTGTTCGGTTGTTAAGAAAACTATGTTGCACAGTGTGACATCCAATAAAATCCAACAAACAGTTTGTGGCAGGGTCCAGAATTTGTGGTTGAACCAATTAACAATTTAGAGTGCAGAGATTAAAAGTGGCACATTTGGATTCACAAAAAAGACTCAGCCTCCAGTTTGCAATTCAGGGAAGGATACAGGGTTGTCAGTGGCACTGTTGATTTCTGTATTGATGATGTTCTGGACAAAATTTATTGTGTCGTTGGTGATTCCATGAACCTAGAGGACAAAAAAGGTTACGTTCAGACACAATGCTCTGCTTAATATGGCATCTACCACATGAGTTTTTCCTTTTCCAAACTCAAGGCTTGGAGGCCAGAGGGTGAGAGTGCAAAGCCCTCTGGGACAAACTTGTGATTTTGGCATATATAAATAAACTTTACTTGAGGTTACCTGAGGACAGCATCGCATGGTGTAGGCATCCTGGACTCTGTCACAGAAACGGTGGCTCTCTGGGAAAGAAAAAGAAAAAGGCAGCAACACCAGATGACACACATTAAGTTCTGCATGTTTGAGGGTGCAATTTAGGCACAATGTTCCCAAAAAGCTATACTTAATTAAACTGTGTGGTGAAATACACCCTCTGCACTCATGCCATCTTAACTATGTACAAGGTGTGGTACCAGAGGCCCAGAGCCATAGTGTTCCTGTTTTAGAGTTTAAAGGAGTCATCACCTGGTTTTTTATGTATCCAGTCCCCCTTGAATTGCTTCGAATCAATTCTTAAAACTTATTAGAGGGGCGGTGCGTGGCGCAGTGGTTAAGGCGGCCGCCCCATGTAGAGGCTACAATCCTCAACGCAGGCGTCCCTGGTTCGAATCCCGCGTCGGGCAGACATTTCCTGCATGTCATCCCCCTCTCTCTGCCTCCCCCTTTCCTGTCTATCTCACTGTGCTATCAAATAAAGGTGAAAACGCCAACAAAAAAAAAACTTTAAAAACTTATTAGAACAAGCTCTATGTTTGATTAAAAAAAAATTTTTCTAACACTTTTTCATATGGCAGCTTTCTCTCGTGAGAGTAAGCGTGAGGTTTTGACTGGTCCGGATGTTCATTGCATTAATATGTAATGAGGCGCGCATTGATTGGACGCAGGAAGGACAGAGCCGGAATGGTGGCTGGCCCAGTGGGCTACATACAGGCTGTATTGGAAACCGAATACTATGCTGCTCTCTGTCGTGTACCGTAACCATGTTATAACTTCATAAAATAAAACAAAATTTAATCGGTTCATTGTTAAACATGTATTTATTGATGCAAATGTGGTGATTTCTGTTCGTAGGCTACAGAGCCCCGGGGCAGAGCTGCTGCTGCTCTGTGTGAAGCTTCACTTTTCATTCAAACAAACTAATACGACTGCCACAATTGTTAGATTTCATCAATGAGACCAACATTTATCTCCTAAAAAGAATTTAACCAGCCGGCGGTAAACTTCTACAAACCTGTGGGTAAGTTAATTAACGATCATTTCCTCCCCCGGCATGACGACGTAGTTTGGCCGGCTAACGAGCAGCTGCAGGCGGGTTGCTGAGGAGCCGTCCTGTGGTGGAGCTTCACTTCTCCCAACGCGGAGCAAACTAAACAGCCGTCATTTGGATAAACGAACCGCACATTGGGGATCTAAACCTTTACTTTCTCGCATAAAAAAAAGTAAAACTTAATAAAGTGACGAAATAACAGCGCTACAGTGGGAAATAAAACAAAAAGGAATGGCGGCGCGGCGGAAGTCGGGGTGGTGGAAGAGAGGTGGGTTTATGAAAGCAGGTTCCTATGGTGACGTCAACACAGGAGCAGAGTCAAAATCTCATCATTTTGCGGTGTGCAGCCTCATGAGCTTCTCTGGCTTAAACAAAGAGCCCAAACCAAAAAACTCAGCCACTTTTAAACCCCAGATTTTCAGGCAAGATTCCACTGAGGTCCAACACCAATAGTAACAAGGAAAAATGTGATTTCTGGGTGATGACTCCTTTAAGTATTCCTTCTTGAATCCCCAATAAACATAGATAACATGTAACTGTCCCACAGAGTGGGGCCCTATGCCAAACAAAGGTTCTGATATAGGAGCATACTGCCATGAGGTGCTTTGATATGTCTAATTATTTATGATCTGTTGCTTTTCTGCTTTAGCATCCTGACTGTCCTCTGACCTGCAATCTCAGATGGATGGTGATCAGAGTCCAGCAGTGAGCGGAAGCGTTGGGCCACCTCTATCTGTCCTGGGTGGGGCCGCAGAATATGGATGTCTGCATGAGAGGAGACCAGAGAATGAGAAAGGATTGACAAGATACAGGATCTTGATGCTGGAGGAGGTACTGGTAAATACTATCGTCTAGGTTTTTTCATTTTGCTCACCACTGTCAAAAGCCTTGGTGGTTCCCTTTAACACCTCCAGGGTGAGAGCAGCGACGATGTCAGCCTGCTGGGCGATGGCCTGGGCCCGCTCCACTGCCTCGGCCCCCAGAGAGGTGATCATCTGGGTCCCGTTGATCAGAGCAAGGCCCTGAGAAGGAAAAACACACATATTCTGTGCTGCCTTATCGCTGTTAAAATGTTTATTCATGTTCTTCTGAATTCCTTTAAAACACCTTGACCCCAGTACTTGAGTAAGAGTACAAATACTACTGGTCAAAATTTACTCCTTTTAAAGGTACTTAAAGCAGAAGTAAGCGATCCGGTCGTTTTGGTTAATGCTGCGTTCCAGGCAGGCTTTTGAAACCGTAAATTACAGCTTCAAGTCACGACTTACAACTTTGTAGCGTTCCAGGCAACCCACTCGTGTTTTTCCGACCTGTTGTCTGTGAAAGTCACTATAACGGCCACTCGTAACTTCTGACCCGTGAACTCGTACCAGATCAAACTGGTACAACTTCACAGGTTGAAAAAACACGAGTTACGGGTTGCCCTGAACGCACCATAACGTCTTGTCAGCCGATGGAGTTAGCAGCCCCCGTCCTCGTCATGGATCTATTGGTCCTCGTCCCTACGTCACCACATTCAGGCGCATCCCTTGGCTGCACACACAGCCCTTCATGCCGTTCTCTCTCCTCATTGGATAAAACTTGTAGGATACGAGAAAAGTTTTCTCCTCGGCTCAGAGCAGAGCAGAGTGACTGAGAGACCCATGTTTCGGTCCAAACACTCTATGTAAGTGATTGCTGTTGGAAGATAGAACTATTTAAGACTTATATTAACACAAAAATATTGCTTACTTCTGTATCCAAAAGTACATGCTTTTAAATTTACTTTAAGTAAGAGTAAGAGTAAATTTCTTATTTTTCACATCAATCAATTACTATATTTTTTTCTAAATGAATTGAAGGACATTTTAACTTTTGTTTCTGAGAATTAACTCTTTGAAACCAGCTGCACTGATGTGCTGCTTTTAGGGGTTGGGGTTTCCTTCTTTGAGAAACACAGCTTGTGTCCAATAGTATTTTAGAAATCCTAGAAATTAACTGGAGTAAAAGTAAAAATATTTGTCTTGGAAATGTATTCAAGTAAGAGTAATAAGTACCAAAGAAATCTAATACTCAAGTAAAGTACTTAAGTACAGTACTCAAGTAAATTTACTCCGTTACTGTCCACCACTGAGAGCATGTGGTTGGATTTAAACATTACCTCTTTAGGCTTTAGTGATACTGGCTTGAGTCCATGGGCCTCCAGGACCTGGCCAGAGATGAAAGGAGGAAAAACATGTAAAAGGTCAAGGGTCATCAAAAAGCAAACATGTTTTCCTATTGGATCATTCAGTCTTTCACTTTCAGAGGTGAAAGGCCCATTTCCTGCAGCATCATTGTTGTACAACCATGAAGAAGTCATCCTGGTCTTACATATTTGGCATCTGCCCATCCGCTCTTGGGAGACCACATTTTACCCTCTCCCATCAGCCCCAGGGCCAGGTGAGAGAGGGGGGCCAGGTCCCCACTAGCACCCACGGTTCCCTTCTCCGGGACGAAGGAGAGGCAGGAAGCTGCGGGGGCAAAGTTAGTCAGAGATCAAGATTCATTCAGAGAGTCATAGGACAGTCAGCTTCTCCAATACCAACACCCCACATGAAGATATCAGTCAGTTATCTCAGTCAACTGAAGCTGATAGGTCGGGTCGGCTCAGGTGAAGTGAGGTTGCCGGGGGCAGCAGACACTTACCATTGAAGGCCTGGATCATGGCATGAAGGGTTTCTAGAGAAATCCCACTGTGCCCTTTGGCCAGAACATTGATCCTCAGAGCCAGCAGCATGCGGGTCCTCTCCGGGCTCAGCGGGTTTCCCACACCTGCACACCACAGCGTATCAATGATGATGCTGACATAAATGCTAAATCAATACCCACATGAAACTCAAAGAGGTGGCCGAATTGGGGACGCTGTTGGTTGTACACAGAGTAAAAGGTGGACTTTTACCTGCGATTATGCAGAACTTACTTGTATCAGTTTCACAGGACGACAATCACAGAAGAAAATGTAATTTCAAGTACCAAGCACCAAATTGCAAAGACTAAGTTAAAACAAATGTGTTTTTCTGTCAAAATATGGAATTCCTAAAAAAAGATGTAAAAATATTTTTCAGTTTAAGAGGATTTATAAGCAAAAATAGGGAAATTATATAAAAATATGTCACGAAAAAGAATAGTTATGGATTTGATTTGTATATTGTTGGCTGTAAACCAGTTCATTATAATGGCATTTCATCTGATATAAGATTATTTTGTTTTTGTTTTGAGAAAGGGACAGATATTAAAAATTCTCTTCATCCTGCTCCTTTCCAATCCCAGGATTGGAATGAACAAATTAAATGAAAAATTAAATCCACAAATAAAACCCTGGAGGAGTTAAAATCTAAACAAGAAAGTAAATTCAACTTTATTTAGACTTCTCTTACCTGCTGAATGTGACCGCACCAAGTTCTCCTGCAGCTCCCTGTGGGGAAAAATGACATGGTCATAAATCACTGTATGTACAGTTGACAAAGAAATAGATAGTAAATATTGTATTTACTTGAGTTTGCTGACAGGAATGACGGTTCGGGCAAATTTGCCAAAACCAGTTGTGATTCCATAGACAACTGACGGCACAGAGAGAGAGACAGACAGGTGAAAACATGAAATCGTTCATTCCTGAGGACTGTAGCTTTGCAGCAGCTGTTTAACACTCAGATCGATGCATTTAGTGTCTTTGCAATGAGTCATTTAAGGTCTTTATTTTAAAATTGATCTGAACCTTTGTTTTCTTTAACAATGGTGTCCAAAAGTTCTCTGGCTTGCACAACTTTTCTCTCTGCCTCCGGAGTCAGCTGAAAATGTTGAAAAAGGGAATGATTACATTAAGTCAAAGATTATCACAGACAGTCCGTGACAACAAATACGGTTTGTTGATCATTACCTTTATCTTGTAGAGTCCCCTGCCTAAATTGACCAAATCTGTCGATGTCAGGCTGTTGCCATCCAAGGCTAGATACTGCACAGAGAGACGTGTTAAATTAGACTGAGAAATATGTGACTTGGCTGAAAAAATGGGAAGTGAAGTGAATACTTACGTCTGCAGGTTCTTTGTATGCTGCTGTCCTGTTTCACATATTTTGATTAAGGAGAACATGTGGAATACTGTGCCTATCTCATTATTTATCAGAGAAATAACAAAACCCATTGGTACATCATGTATGACCAGATTTAATCTATTATCCCAGAAGTCATTGTTATGCACAGTTTAAAACCGTGCAATATATGGACTGTGAAAACCCTATTCAGAACCCACAGCTCTTAACACCAGTGCCCAGATATGGCATTATGGCACAAAGACACCCGTTTTGAGGATACAGGTGAGAAACTCCAGGCTCACATGGGATGAAGTCAGGAGACATGGTGTCTCCTTCAATAGCTGAAAGTACAATAAGACAAATTGTCTCTCATTGGTTGATTAATTTTTAGTCAGGTGACAAACTTTTGCACAATTACGCACAAATTACGCACAGCCAGTGGCCAAAGATCTCCATTGTCTCCTAAATGTGATGACTACAGATCTGATATTTTTCATGCACGCGATCATTACCAATCTCCACAAAGTCATTATCCTCCAGCACATCCTCGATCGTGTCATCCGCGTCCAACAAACCCAAACCCTGGCACCTGCGCACGACGAAGCGCGTGTCCCTCACAGCAGCGATGCCTCCGTTGTCCGGTTTGTTCTTGACGTAACGTTTGAGCGCCTCGAGTCCGAGCCAGCCGATGGTTTTGGTGGTGTCCCGGCACGGCACCGCCAGCCACTCGTCTCGGATGTGGACAGTAAAACGAGGCATTGCGCTTCAGCGGGACTCTGCAGCAGTGAACGACGCTCGCCGCTCCGCAAACCACCACCTTCAGCCTCACTAAGTCTGACCACCAATCAGACGCACCGCTGGAGAGTCCCGCCTCGCCGGAGGACCACTGACCTCAGCATGATGTTTGGACATAGTGACCTGAAAGAGTTAAACGTGAGGACTGAAGTTAGTGATACACTTTGTAGACATTGTTTGCATTGGTTGTCTGGCAAGTAAATCAGTTATTGACGTGTCTGTGGTAGCCGCCTGATGTGATGGCAGGAAATCTGATTCCCCAAAGAAAACACATTTCACAAAATATATCAATACATTGGAAGGGACTCTCCTGCTGCTAGTGGTGCCTCCACGTACTCCCAGAAACAGTGTGGACATATGTAGATGTCACAGGACTAAAGATTATGAACACTAAGGTCAATTTGTTGAGTCAGCATAATTGGGTGCAATAATTTATGGGTTTTTCTGCAAGTTCATCACCAAACTTTCATATTCTGGTCACAGTCTGATTTAATTTAACTGGTATAACTGGATAACTGATACATTTAATTATTTTAAAAATTGTCAACAAATGGCAGTTATTCGAAAGAACATGATTAGTTCATGTAGCTTTGTTTACTCAAAACTGTCGCATCTCTGCGTTTCTATACGATATTTTCAACAGTCTCTTCAGGGATGTAGTCTATCTAGTATCTCCACATTTTACTTTGTAGAAGGGACCAAACAAAAATGTTCAACATTTTAGTTTTTAGTATTTGTGTTTCATGCAAACGTTGTAGTTTGTTGTGTGTTTATTCACCCGTGTTAAAGGAGACATATGATGCCCCCTTTCCACAAATTAAAATAGTTTCCAGGTGTCTGTGACATGCTGTGGTCAAAATACCCCAAGGATCAAACATCACAGCTCCTTTCATCCTCTCAAAACAAGCCTGTTCAGAACTGCTGGTTCCAGTGCCTGTCCCTTTAAATGAAAATGAACCACTGCTTGCCCCGCCCCTTCTACCGGTCCCAGGCATATACCCCTTTCCCACTGGTCAAAAAACCTGTTTAAACCCGCTAACAATCGGCTTTTGGTGGCAGCGGGAAAGGCACAACGAGTCGACGCGGGTCAAACGACTCGGCAAGCGACGCGGGTTAAAATCGCCTTTAATCGGCTCGGCTCTGATCGGCTTGCAGTGGGAACACCAGACCCGGGTCAACCCGCTAATTTACGTGATGACGCTGAGCGTTACGTGACGCCACATCATCGTGCCGGTCGCGTCTCATATCACGTACCAAAACAAAGCTCTGCTCTCATTCGAGACTGGGATCAAAAGATCAAAGAACACTGACCAAAACGACGCCTGCCTCGGCGGACGGACCTCACACTTCGTGGCAGGCGGCTGTGGCATGACACTGTGTTTCTTGCACCGTGGATGAGAGCGGGGCGACTGGTTTATGCTCTGTCTGAAGGCTCATTTTGGTCAATGGGAAAGGGGCCAAATGCCGATTGTTAGCGGGTCGACCCACGTTTAAAAAACCTGCGTCGACCCGCTAATTTTAGTGGGAAAACGGCTATAGACTGTAAAAAGAATGGACCTAGCACCCGTGACGTCACCCATTGGTTTGGGGGAGTCTGTTTTGTGCTCCCCCACAGTGTTCACGGAGGTGGAAACTATCGGTAGAGACCAAAAAAATAAAAGGCACCAGGCTGTAAATATGTTTTTTTAAGCTGTAAAGTCAGCTATTCTAACATGGGGTTCAATGGAGAGTTGCTCCCTTCCAGTCCCAGCCCCCAGAGGCCGCCGGAGAACTGCAGCTGTTTGAATGTGGAAGTGGTCTTCACTTGTAGAACCCACAACTCCCCCCTTGGTCCCAGGTAGAGGTGGTATTATGCAAACTTGAGTCCTTACATCACTGGAAGACAACTGAGGGAACAGCTCTTAAAACCATGTGGATTTCAACCTAGCAGCAGCAGCACCATTCATCCTATTAACCATTTTTTTACCGTTGCAATGAGTCTGGAAACATTATTTCAAAGCAGAAGTAAGCGATCCGGTCGTTTTGGCTAATGCTGCGTTCCAGGCAGGCTTTTGAAACCGTAAGTTACAGCTTCAAGTCACGACTTACGACTTTGTAGCGTTCCAGGCAACCCGTAACTTGTGTTTTTCCGACCTGTTGCCTGTGAAAGTCACTATAACGGCCACTCGTAACTTCTGACCCCAACTTCTTGTCAGCCGATGGAGTTAGCAGCCCCCGCCCTCGTCGTGGATCTATTGGTCCTCGTCCCTACGTCACCACATTCACGCGCATCCCTTGGCTGCACACACAGAGAGGACCGCCCCTTTATGCCGTTCTCTCTCCTCATTGGATAAAGGTTGTAGGATACAAGGAAAGTTTTCTCCTCAGCTCAGAGCAGAGTGAGAGACCCGTGTTTCAGACCAAACACTCTATATAAGTGATTGCTGTCGGAAGATAGAACTATTTAAGACTTATATTAACACAAAAATTCTGCTTACTTCTGCTTTAAGGCCGATAAGCAATGTTTCTTTAAGGAGGCGGCACCATGACCTGTGGGTTGGGTTTAGTATGACCACGGTTTGTATCAGTGCAGGGTTGATAAAATCAGATCATGCATTCATCAGGATCCCACCTGATTTAGAGGCAGACATGTGGGCCTACTTCCTGCTAACAGCGCCACCTTTAACCAAAACTTTACCTAGGATCAAGTGACTCTTATAGTCTCGATTAAATTTGCTTTGTCAGATCCTTTGAAGTTTGTCTTGCATCACACACCGTGCAACAGCACATAACAAACACTCAGCCGCTCAGTAGAGTACTGTTACTGACAAACATCTGTACTATAGTCAAATATTACAACAACAGCTGCAGTGCAATCACTTTTCATCACTTCCATTAATTACATATATTTAGCCTGTCACACCATGCTCTGATTGATCAAACTCAGCAACAAAAGCATTGTCATTTTGGGCTGTGTAAAGCGTCGTAATAGCAAAAGCTGAACTTCATCAAATACACCACAAGAGGACCCATGCAATGCTGCAAAAACACTCAGTATTTCTGCCTGAATGTATAACCATCCCTTGGTGTCACCTGCACTGTGGTCTAACCTGAACATTTCTTTGAAACATCCTGGGTTCAGTGCCACTGCAGTGCCAGCTGAGGACTTTTTTTTTTCACATGTCATCTGTCTTTGGTCCTCCTCCTCTTTCTCCTCCTCCTCTGACAGATAAAGATCTATAAAGGCCCACATAACGTAACTCGTGCTCATAACCATTGATTATAGTGCTTCATGCCCTGCACTGAGACCATGGACTATTAAATTGACATGCAACAACTTTTTTTTTTTTTTTATCACAGCTATGTTTACACATTCAAAATACCTCAACAAAAGAAATACAATCCTGTGTTATTTCTTTCTTTTTTTTCAATTTCTCCTACAATAATTAAGGCCACAAAAACATGCTAAGTCATGTCAGTTTTATCTGGCTCCAAATCACAACAGAAGTTATGTTAATCCAGTTTTCATATAGGTAGAGCAGGTTTAAACCACACTTGTTATAACAAGTCAGTAACCTACATAATGATGATAACCTCAATTGACACAAACATTTGCACAATCTATTTGCATAACCCAAGTTATCCCCTCTCTAAAATCGGTATTTGCTTATCTTCATGTCTCTGACAGAGACAATAGATGTGACAGGAGTGCAGGGCCGGCCCCTGGCATAAACACTCTATCTATGCGGTTGTTTAGGGCCACAGCCGTTAGGTGGGGGGGCCACATAATCAGAAAGGTAACTCATTTAAACATCCTGAGGTGGGCACGTGCATGCTATGAGCTTTATATGTAATTTGAAGTCAATATTCAGCTTCTTTTATCTCACATTTGAGACATTTGGTGAAAATAGAATGGCAGAATGACAACATTTGTGCTCAAAAAGCAATCTTACAAAATGTAATTTTAGACTTGTTTTCTACACTTATATATTACTCTGTTCATATCCTATTTGAAGCACCAAAACAGTTCATTCTCATGACTGAAGGTGTGTTTTGAAATTTTGAAATTTTTCAAAAAGCAGACCTAAATTATTTCTTTATACGGTGTTCTAGGACAAATTGGCATCAATGTGCTTACAGCAGAGGTTCTAATATTTAGACATAAAACACTTGAGTAGGGGAGACCGGGGACAGTAGCAACAGGGGATGGTTGCAACATGTCATTTTTCTCCAATCATGAACAAGCTAGAGTGATGATACTCACACTGCACATGCTTAGTTGGATTCCCCCCCTTGCAGAGAAAAATCAGTTGAATTCAAAAGATGCTCCAGGATTTATTGCATAAAAAACAGTTTTTGAGGTATTAAAGTATTTTTTTCTTGAGCTTTGTTTTTGTTAAAACTGTTGTCACTCTTTTTGTGATTCTGCTCAAACTTATATGGTTTAAAGGAGTGACATGTTAACTTTGAGGTGATATGATTAGCATGTATCAAGAGCACTTTGTTTAGCTAGCACATGGAGTTTAATCATGGCTGACAGGACGTCCCGTGCAATATATGAATATAAAAACAGACCACAAAACAGTATTTTGACATTAATTTTTCTTTTTACTGTTTTATTGCTAATATTAAAATGATGAGAGAATAAATGACAATGGCAATATAAAAGTTATTCCCTCACAAATTGTTCCATTCATCCTATGTCACACAATTTGAATATTTGACATCTGCACATTAAGTAATTCCTCCTCATCTAGACAAATCTATACTGTAATTGCCATCTGATCAAAGCTGATGAATAAATAACACTATAGAACTTACATTTTTGATAATAATCCTTTTACTAGACATGAAATATATTGTATTTGTAACATGTTGCAACTGTCCCTGGCCCTGGGTCAGTTGCAACATCTGACTCCTTACACTCAAATGCAAATTGTGAAGAATGTGGATTCTGTAATCATCTATTAATTGTGTTGACTATTAACAGACAAATGTAAGTTTATTGTATAAAAATTTGGTTTGTCTAATCCAAACTGTCTCTGAGTAAGAGAGCCAAATGCAAAAAGTGTTGCAACTGTCCCCGGTCTCCCCCATTGTTACATCTGCAAGTATCTTAAAAAGAAAAAAAGGGCATAAACATGTCTGTATTCAGTTTTAACCAGTGATTTGGTGTTTGCGCTTAGAGTGGGCCACAAACAAAAATCCTGTTTAGGGGCCAGCAAAATCCTAGGGCCGGCCCTGCAGAGTGAACCATTAGTTTCAAAGCTACTAAAGTGTCGCTACATCCTGCTGCACGTTATTGCTTTCGGTGTCGCACAATAGCCCGGCAGGCAGTGAAAGTAAACAGACCTCAACTCACATGACTCTTTAAGGGCCCGTGGTTGGAAATGTTTGAAGTAACGAGGCGTGCCTGAAAGCACCACGCTCGCTCTCACTCTCTGCCTCTCTCTCTCTCTCTCTCTCCCCGGCTGATGATGTCAGTTTACGGGCCGTAGGAGTTTCTGTATCACCATGTGTGCTGCCGATCCTGTGTGAGCACTGACTGAGCAGGCCAGGCCTTACTGCTGCTGGCAGCCAGCGGGCAGGCAGGCAGAGGAGAAGAGGAGGGGAGGAAAAGTGTGTTTACACAGACGGCAAACTGCCTGGGGAATCGTAGGGGAGAGGAAGTCAGCCGGCTCTGTCTGCCTGCTCCAACTTCCTGCTCAGAAAAAGAAAAAGCCCAGGATCCTATTTCAGTCCAGCACAACTGTGTTAGAGCAGAAGTAAGCATGGAAAAACAAGGGATCACACAAGCTTCACCGTAAAGTTTCACGGAGGTGGAGAAAAGAGACACAAGTCAGAGATCGCAGGTAATGTAAAGATTAAAAACAGTTGTTTCTGTGTGAAGGGCGCTTTGTTTGGCTCGCAGACACTTCCATTTACGCGTGATAAAGTTGGATCTGAGCGGGTTCACACTTCATAAAGAAGTGTCTTGTGTGTCGAGTGCGTTTTGAAAGTTTTCTTTTAAAGCAACAATAGTAGCGATTTCAGTGTTGGACACACATTGAGTCGTCTTCCGGTCCGAGCAACATCTTGAAAATGAGTCAGTGGGGCAGAGCAGCGATCCACGGCTGTTACTGCCGCTTTGACTGAAGACCTGAGCAGAAACAAACAAAAGACGAGCCGGACAGAGAGAGGGAGAGAGGGAGAGAGAGAAGGAGAAAACCAACGCAGAGACCGAGGCTATGCTGTTTAGAGATGCTGCTTTTTTCTTTCTTTTCAGTTTTTTTTATGAGTCCCTGTTGAATTTTCCACCGTCTGCGAACAGGAAGAGAGCAGATTTAGTCATGGCTAAGTAATGTCTGCACACACCATCTAATCTCATTAGGAGTTTCCGTTCAGCCAACACACTGGATGGCTTTGTGCGCACTGCGAGGCTCCTCGGTCTGAGCATCCGCAGCACGGCTGCCTCATCCCGGGACAAAAACCACCACAATGTCCCTGTGATGTTCCTAGAAAGAGTTGTTGGAGCCTCCCATGGCTGCAAGTCGCCTCATTGTAGGAGGCTGTGATATGGGATTTTTATCAGTGTGGGTGCAGCCTTATCATGGTTATATTCATGCAGTGTGTCAGCTGTGAGGTTGCTATCACTTTGTTGTATTTGTGTGTTTCCTGCTGCTCAATGTCTGAGGTGTGTGTGTATGTGTGACCTGCAGGAAACTTTGAAGCACCACTGTGCTATTTGCAGCATCTTGCAAAAAAAAGGTGAATGTTTAGAAGTCACACTGGCCTTAATTGTAGAGCTGACAGCACCAGCAGCACTGGCACTGGCACTGGCAAGCTTTTACTTTTTTATTTTACTTTCAAAGTGTTTAAAAGCCAAAGCCAGAGCGTGTGGGTTAAAGGGTGGAACCGTGAAAAGGGGACAATGATTTGATCTTTTGACCTTCTTCCTCTGGGATTTCTGTGGGAAGTGTGGCAGGATTGGGGAAACGCTCCCCTGCTGTGGGATCCCCTCTCCTCACCATTTGTCCTTGGAAGTAGAATAGGAGGAAGTCCTGACTTTGACAGGTTTGTAGTTTCACATGGCAGATAAAAAACTCAGGGGATAGCTTGTGTCGGAAGTGAGTTCAGGCCTCCCTCCCTCCCTCCCTCCCTCCCTCCCTGCCGTCTGGACACAGATACCGTACGCCGGTGGTTGAAAGGCCAGTTTGTTATCATTGTTTTTGTGAGCATCACTCACTAATCACTCCTCACATCCACAGATAAGACCAGAAAGAGCACGCAGTGACAATACAGTCGGTCAGGTAGGAGTGTGAAAGAGTTCAATACTGTTGCCCAAACCAAACCAGAGGGACGAAGGGATGGAATATAAATGTGTTTCTTTTTGAAAGCCCTTATTACTTTAGTCCAGCAGCAAAAGAAGAACTTTGGAAGAATAAGAATAGTCCAAAACTATTATTTAAAAGCTAAAATATCAGATCAGGTAATAAGGAAATCAACAACAAACCTGGTCAGACATTTACTCAACAGTCCCAGACTCATCACAGTCTGTAACAACTCTAGTCTAATGATGGTTTTCATCACTGATCAAAGCGTTTAAGAAATTCTCTTTCCCTAAAATGTGAGTCTCCCCGAGCCTGAGTTGATGTTGGTGTCTGATCAAAAGCCTAAGACATCAGTCAGTTTGTAAGAAAAAGAAAGAAGAAACAAAAAAGACAAATCATCATATTTGTTGATGATTGTGAGGAAACAGGTCACGTTGAGCCTCACTGTCGTTGTTTCTAAATATCATATCAGTGAACAATTATCCAAATTGTCGCCGGTTTATTATCCGTCATCCGACTGTCTCGATTAATCGGCCGACTGTCTGAGTCTGCGGTGACGGAAACAGTCCCCCTCATTATTAATATGTGAGCTCCTCGCAGGCAGACAGGAGCTTCGAGGCTGCACATTCCTCTATTAAAGGAATAACCCACCCTGGGCCCGTCATACTTCCTGTGGAGAGAGGGCCAGGTTGAACCGCAGCATATTTCTGGCTTGAGCTGTTGTTCCTCCTTATATTTTTTTTCTCTTCTGCTGCTGCTGCTTGCTGCTACATTACACTACACTCTTTAACACACACTGTTCTATTCATCAGCGCTCCACTCTGTCTTACACCACATGTTAAAGCTCAAACAGGCACGTCCCTCCTCAGCCACTAACCTAATTTATGTCTGTCTGTGAGGATGTATGGAGAATCATGTAAAAAAGAAAAGAAAAAAAAGTATTTTCATTAAGATGTAACCTCAGTTCCTCTTGGTCCAGACAGTCTCCTCAAATACACAAGCTATGGGTTTTCTACAGTTAGTTTACACAGGTAACAGCAGCTGTAATGAAGAAGCTGCTGAGCTTGTTTCTCTTGGTGGTTTGAAATTTCTGCTAATTATGTCATGGCAACATCTGGTATATATACGTATATGTCGGTGGTTTTTGGTGCTTTCTCAATAGAAACTGACACCTCTGAGCAGCTACCACTTTTGTCTCGTAGTGAAAACGGTCACAGGAGGAGAAAGACCTCAGACACCATCACTTATATAAAGGATGATGAAAAAACAACAGCTCAGATGTTGAATATCCTGCTCCGTTCTGTGTCAGTCAGACACCGATCATGTGATGTGTGTGTGTGTCTCTCTGAAGGTATGGACAGTGCCATCACCCTGTGGCAGTTCCTGCTGCAGCTGCTGCTCGACCAGAGTCACAAGCACCTGATATGTTGGACGTCGACGGACGGCGAGTTCAAGCTGCTGAAGTCGGAGGAAGTGGCCAAGCTGTGGGGCCTGCGCAAGAACAAGACCAACATGAACTACGACAAGCTGAGCCGAGCCCTGCGCTACTACTACGACAAGGTGAAACCAGACGGGGAGCTGTAGCTACTTCTGCGCTCTAACCGAAAAGGACAGGAAGGCCTGTGAAAGGACCAAAGTCCCACAGCAGAGACTTTTTTGTTGTGCTTCTCTCTCTAAAAGCCACAGTCTCTCCCCCGATAGACACTTCCACTTCCTCTTTCTCATCAAATGCACAACAATAGAGCTCCGGTTATGATGTCGCACTGTAACACAACACTGTTTTTCAGCCCGAACAGTTTGCTTTTGTCCAACTTCTCTGCTGAAATCTGTTCATGTTGTGTGTTATTATATTTCAGATTAATATCAGCTTCTGGACATGAGAGGTTATTGATCAGGGAAGTCAAACTCATTCTAGTTCAGTGGCCACATACAGTGCAATAAGATCTGAAGTGGGCCAGTCCAGTAAAATAACAGCATAATAACTTATAAATAATGAGAAATCTAAACTTTTCCCTTTGTTTTAGTGCAAAGCAGTACAAGCAGGGCCTACATTACCAAGATGTTTACACTTAAAGGGATAGTTCAACATTTTGGCAACTTGGCCCATTGCCATAATCCCTATAGTCATAGCAGTAAGTTCGTTTTCTTTAATTGTCGGTGTAAGCTATTTTTAGAACGGCGGAGCAGAGCTGCGAGCTGCTCAGAACTATGCTACGGAGGCTCATGGGATTTCTTGGTTTCCCTCATCAAACTCATCAAATACACAATCCAACAACTCCAAAACGCTCTGGTAGACAAGTTGTGACCTGCACATTCACCACGCTATGAGATAATAACACAACGTTACCAGACAGAGTTGTTTTAGAGGTAAATTCATGTAAAACCGCTGATGCGCGTTTCTGTCGAGGGCAGTTTTTCGGCAGTCTCTGAATTTGCTTTGAAAACAACTCCGTCTGTTATTATCTCATAGTGTGGTGAATGTGCAGGTCACAACCAGGTCTCCTAAAACTATAGGGATTATGGCAATGGGCCAATTTGCCAAAATGTTGAACTATCCCTTTAATGAACTAACAAAACATTATGAACAACCTGAAATTTCTTGAGAAAAATGACATTTCAATTAGGCTCCTTCTGTCATCTATGTCATTGATTGTGTTTTGTCTGTGTCACAGAACATCATCAAGAAGGTGATCGGCCAGAAGTTTGTCTACAAGTTTGTGTCCTTCCCGGAGATCCTGAAGATGGACCCGCAGGCGGTGGAGATGGGCCTGGCCTCGGGCCGCTTCCCCCTCCAGGAGGGAGAGGCTCCTGAGCTGGAGGTAGAGGAGGAGGAGGAGGAGGAGAGCGAGGAGGAGGCGGCGCAGAGGAGGACGCTGGCGGCCCTGGGGGCGCAGCAGTGTCGCAACGACTACCTCCGCTCGGGCCTCTACTCCTCCTTCAGCATCAGCTCCCTGCAGAACCAGCCCGAGCTGCTGCGCGCCCTGAGGGAGCGGCACGAGGAGCCGCGCTCCGTCATCCGCTTCGGCACCAACGAGAGGAGCTCCCCTCCCTCCGCCAAGCCCGAGTCCTACGCCTCCCCCAGGCCGTCCAGGCTCCCCTCGTACTCCGAGTCCCCGCCGTACCCCCACAACCACCACCACCACCACCCGGGCCGAACCTGGAGCCCCGCCGCCAGAGAGGAGGAGGAGGAGGAGGAGCAGGAGGAGGAGGAGGACTCCGACCTGAGCGCCCAGCCCCTCAACCTCTCCTCTGGGCACAGGGAGCGAGCCCTGCAGCCTCCTGAGAGAAGAAGTGGTGGTGGTGGTAGAAGTAGCTGTGTTAGTAGTAGTAGTAGTAGTAGTCATAGTAGTGGTAACCAAGGAGATGGACTCCCACCAAAAAGCAAAAAGCCCAAAGCTCTGGAGATCTCTGCTCCGTCCCTGCTGCTGGCGGGGAGCGACATCGGCTCCATCGCCCTCAACAGTCCAGCGCTGCCGTCTGGATCCCTCACTCCGGCCTTCTTCACAGCACAGGTCAGACACACAACTACACAAAGTACACAAAGCACCACACTGATCCCTCCTTGTTGTGAGTCACAAGCTTTAGAGCAGTGGTTCTCAACCTTTTTTGGCTCGTGACCCCATTTTGACAGCACTAATTTTTGACGACCCCAATCAAGACGCGTCAGCTCAGATATTTTTATATGCTGCATTTTATTTGAATTTAAAGCAGAAGTAAGCGGAATGTTTGTGTTAATATAAGTCTTAAATAGTTATATCTTCCGACAGCAATCACTTACATAGAGTGTTTGGTCTGAAACACGGGTCTGTCAGTCACTCTGCTCTGCTGTAAGCTGAGGAGAAAACTTTCCTTGTATCCTACAACCTTTATCCAATGAGGAGAGAGAACGGCATAAAGGGGCGGTCCTCTCTGTGTGTGCAGCCAAGGGATGCGCGTGAATGTGGTGACGTAGGGACGAGGGCGGGGACTGCTAACTCCATCTGCTGACAAGAAGTTAGCCAAAACCACCGGATCGCTTACTTCTGCTTTAATTCATATTCGAGAAAGTGAAAGTATAGAATACAGTTGTTTAAGATCGGGTGTGGTGTTTTTAATCATAATTTTAAAAAGAATAGTAATTATCAGTAATTTTTATCAATTACTAGACATTCCAGGCGACCCCATAAGAATTCTAGGCGACCCCACGTGGGGTCCCGACCCCAAGGTTGAAAAACACCTTCAGCCCAACACCCGCATTTTCTATTTTTTCCTGAAACTGGAGCAGCTCAAGTCCAGTGTATGATAATGTTCTAACATTAAATGCTACAAGCAGTAAACTGCTCGAGGTTTACAGCCGAGGTCGCCAAAAACTGAGAAATGGTGTAAATGTCATAGAGAAGAGGAATGAAGAAAATGATTAACTTGCAGTTTTCCTGCTGGAGTTGAAGTAAATGAAGCTTCAAAGATTAATGCAAAGAGTTCCTACACGTGGCCCAGCTTTTGTTCAGACAGAGAGTTTGTTAGTCATCAACAAAGGCAGCACTGGAACAAAGTGTGTCTGATGTATTACAACACAATAGGCTGCTTCAAGGAAGTGGTGCTTTTTATCCGAACAGTGAGAAAAAAGGTAGAAAGGAAGACGGACTGGTTGGGCCGAGGTTCGTCCAACAGTGAGATAATGACCCGAATCAGCAGAAGAAGAGAACCAGACAGTGGCCGCACACACACACACACACACACACACACACACACACACACACACACACACACACACACACACACACACACACACACACACACGGTCTCCAGACTGGAGCCCCACAGAGCTGGTTCAGGATGAACTGGAGAGAAGGTTAAAGAAAAACAATCATGACACATTTATGGGAACTCCTGCAACAGAGTTTGGACAAACCGGCTGAACAATAATTGATTTCCAATGGAGAGACTCAAGAACTCTCAAATTAAATTTAGGATTTAAGATTCAAATTATTTCAATGTTTTTTGCGCTTTAATTTAAAAAACACTGAGACGCTGCAGGTTTCTGGAAACCGGTCTTAAACTCTGGACCTGCAGTGCATGCTGGGATCAAATCAATACTGTTGGCACAGAGCGGACGTGCACACACGGGCCTCGTATCTGTCCAGTCATGTTTGTTTACACTACACACCCCCGCTGCTACTGTACAACGCTTTTTTCTTCTTTTTTTTTTTATAGCTTCTCTTATTTCTGCTTTCAATAATTTAGGACAAATAGAGATCATGTCTCTGCCAGCCACAGCTGAAGCCCAATAATAATCAAATCTCAGAAAGAAAGAGAATCATCTGTGTGATGCTATCTGTTTCCGTCCCCTCCGTGCAGTCAGTGGTCTGGCCGGCGATTGGGGAGATGATGGGATCTGTCCAAAGTATGATGTCAGTGTCCCTGAGTATTCAGAGAGCAGCAACAGACATCTGACACAGGCTGGCAGACGGCGCTGGAAACACTACCGCTATATTTAAGTAGTCTCAGAGACAGAGGGAGAGGTATAGAGAAGGTGAGGAGGGGGATCGGAGGGTAAAATGTGCAAAAAGGGCGCAGGAATTTTACAGAGTTTAGAGCAAAAATGCGAATTTTGACTAATTTAATGAGTCACTGTTTGTGTTTGTTTTGGGAAATTACTGCCAGAATGTTTATGTGCTGCAAATAACAGACTTTGTAGAAGTAGCCTACGTCCACACTCAAAGCAGAGCGAGACGAATGCGTGCAGTAAATCCAGCAGTTGCTTTTTCTACCTCGTTTGATTGTCCAGTCTCCAGACAGCATAACTGCTACAAGATGGACTCAGGTTCAGAGACAAATTCAGGACTTCTCTTTTTTTTTTGGTTTGTTTTGATCTCTGCCATAAAACTCCCAGAAGGCAGCGCTGCCGGCATCGACTGGTATTTAATAATCTCTCTCAGTTAATATTGTGTTTACATTGGAGCGGCTACAGAGGGGCAAGAAGACACCGTCAGACATTAACATAGATTAATACGGCGCTCACACTGTGTGTTTATCGGGGCACAGAGAGCGGGATCAGAGGAAAACAAGCGATTTACAGAAATCTTCTCCAGCTTATGAGAGCGGGGAAGAGGCCCTAAGTGATGCCATATGCTCCAATAATTCCATTAATAATGGGAGCAGGGCTGGTCCCTCTGTAACACTGGCTCACTTCTCTGAGGTGACACAGGGGAAAGCAGGGGGGGGGGGGGGGGGGGGAAGACCAGGGGAGAGAGAGAGAGGGAGAAATTGATTTCATATGTTTTCTCTCTAGTTGGCGTTCCAAGTGCTTCAGGATCCCCCCCCCCCCTCCTCCCCTCCTCAAATCTACAACAACCCCCACCGTCCGTCCAGTCCACCTCCCCACGTCACCCCTGTATTCTGGGGGAGAAACCACAGACTTCCTTCCTGCTCCGTCAGTTTATTTTTCCAAACGCCAATACACGTCCATTTACCATTTCAGCATGTTTTGCATTAAACCAGCGCCTCGAGAGAAACGGCCCAAACCATCTCTGTTTGTCTTTAAAAAAAAAAATGTTGTTGTCTTCACTGGTTGGTCTTATTTACACGAAGCCTCCCTCACGCTCTTCCCTTTGTGTCCCCCCCCTCCTCTCCTCTCCTCTCCTCTCCTCTCCTCTCCTCTCCTCTCCTCTTCTCCCTCTCCACAGACTCCCTCTGGTCTGTTGCTGGCTCACAGTCCGCTGTTGTCAGGCATCCACTTCTGGAGCAGCCTGAGCCCCGTGGCCCCGCTCAGCCCCGCCCGGCTGCAGGGCCACAGCTCGCTCTTCCAGGTAAGAAACCAACGCACATTACAGTAAAGGTGTGGACGTGGTGGAGAGAGAGAGAGAAAGGGTGGGGGGATAAAAATAGCAGGAGATGAGAACACAAGGCGTGCTGACAGGATTATTGTTCCCCCGGTTGTAAAGATGAAGAGGAAGTTGTGAGTCTGTGCAGGTGAAATTAGCGCTGCGGCAAAAAAAATACCTGATCTTGCCAGGAAGATTAGAATCACACAATGTCTGACACACAAAACGTAACTGGTGTCTTTTGTGACCGATATGGAATCATTTGTTTCTTATTTGTCACATGAAATAATCATTGACATTTAATTTGACTCTTAAAGCTCCACTTTCAAGCAGGGCCGTTGTATAGGGGAGAAAGGTGATGATAATTCTAGGGGCCCAGTGCCCAGTGGGGCCCATAAAAAAATAGTAGTCTGATCTTTGTATGACTGAATTATTCTGCTTAGACCCTGACTAATACTCATAGTAATGCTGCATTAGCATCAGAAAAATGTAGGCTAAATAAAAAATGATAATACATACGTAGTCTAAGAAAAAAAGACAAAAAAAAAACTGGAAAAGTTAGGGGGTAGGGGCCCACTTTAATATTCTTTAAGGGGGCCCAGAATTCCTAGCAACGGCCCTGCTTTCAAGTAGAATAGATTTTGATCGTGTAGATTTTAGTTTTTATTTCCAACTAGGTATTTACCTGACCAAGTCTTTAAAACAAGATGTTTTTGAACTGTGCAAAATGGCAGACGGCAACGGTGGTGAAAGGAGTCGACTTAGTGAGCAGGTCCAGCAGAGGTGTCCTGTTTCAGTGCTTGTGAGAGGGAGAGGAAATCCTGTGAATACTTCCTGTTTGAGCCCAGGGGAGCCAGTTTGAACAGGGTGGACTGGTTTGAGAGCTGCTCCTCATTTGTGAAAAACACACACATACACCACACCCCCTCCGCAGGCACACACACACACACACACATATAGTATACACTCAAAGACCATACCGGATTCTTTGTGCACAAATAATGTTGACTTCTCCTTCTGTTGTGCTGCGGAGGTGCAGGGGACAGAGACGAAAAGGAAGAGGCACAATGAATAAAAAAAAAAAAAAAAACAGGAAACCAGAGCGGTGACAAAGCTGCTGTTCCTCACCGGAAAGCAGCTTTCATAGAGCCTCCGTCCCCTCCTCACTCACTCTCAGCCCCTTTCTCTTCCTCCACAGTTCCCCAGCCTAATCAACGGACACATGCCTGTCCCTCTGCCAAGCCTGGAAGGAACACCCTCCTCCCTGCTCCTGTCCCCCGCCACCCACAAATCCTGATCCAGGATCTGTGAAAAAAAAAAAAACCTGCCATCTTCATCCATCTCCAGTTGAAAATTTCTCAAAGTGGTTACCACCATCATCATCAGCAGCAGCAGCGATCTCCTCTCCGTCTTTGCTTCAGAATCGTCCTACGAGACAGTATGTGACCTCACTTTTTTTTGTTGTTTTTCCTTGCACTTGAGTTGCTTCAGATTCCAGTGGGTGAAAGCACTTGGTTTAAAAAAAAAAAGCCATATGCCATGATGTCTGTAAGGCGTCTGGCTCTTTGTGATAAAAAAAATACAGCACATTTCCACATGACCCTGTCCAACGATGGACAGTAGTGATGCGTCGCTAGCTGCAGAACGCTAGCCAGCCGCTCATTCTGCGCGGAGAGCTTGGTTGTTTTAATCTTGTAAAAAATTTAAAAGAAAAAATAAAAATACAAAAAAATAAAATCTTAAATGTTCATCACAATGTGAAACTTGTTGTTCCACGTGTGAGGTATTGTATGTAATGTATGCACTATGCTTCTCAGATAGTACCGGCTGTGCCTTGTTGTCCTATTTTTTTCTCTTTTATTTCAGAATATTTTAATGAAGACGAGATTTCAAATCAATGATGAAAAAAAAACCTTTTTAACACTTGTAATGTTCTTTTTTTTATACTGGACTTGGTATACAGTATGTATTCTGTATATTTTTTTGTATTGTGAAGAATGTCTTGTCATTTTCAATAAACAAAGCATTGAATGCTTGAAACACAGGTGCCTTTGAGTTTTACAGCTGCTACAACAAAACACAACACCAGGGGGGGGAAAAAAAATCCAAACCAGCTCATGTGAATTCTGTTTAAACTTTTAGATTTAATTTTTACTCTGGAAAAAAAACTCAAATATGGGAGGGCATCTGCAATGAAATCCCACACCAATAACAATTATCCACAAATAAAGTTAAAGAATGTCATACAAAACATCTCTTGTAACACTGTTAAATAGACTGACTCAGTATCTTATTGACGAGGGGCAGGACTATAGCTAGTGCTCCCTGAATCAGGAGTTCAGTGGCTGTGTGCTTCCTCATACAACAGAGCAGGCATGCAACACAATGATGGAGGCAATCCAGAAAAAAAGGACCTTTTTTTTTTTTACATGTGATGGAGATGGGAATGGCAGAAAGGAGAACACATGTGTAAAGGCAGCAGATTCCAACACTGGGAATTCACATTGCACCTCCTCTTTGTAACAGACCAGAGAAGAAAAAAGTGTCAGACTGAGGCGGGAAGAACAGGGATGAGGAGGTTGTTCACTAGTTAAATATTTAGGATTTCTGAAGAATTTAGGAGGCCTATCTAATCCTGTAATGCCCTTGTTCATAATTCCATGTTGCCCTTTTCCTGCTGCATTTGTTCATTGGTCACGACAGAGACCACAGCATCCTGGAATGATCTGCCAGCATCTGACAAAAATGATTTTTTTATTTTTTTTTTCTGTAATTTGCACAGAGCTCGGCACCACTGCTCTGGCATTAGCCTCCAGTTAGGATGAAACTGAGTTATTACGTCAAAGCTGGCCTCAGAAACCTTCAGAGTAAATGGTCACAAATGATTTGTGCAGCTCAGAGCAGCAGGTCACAATGGAACCCCGTTGAGCTGCTTCAGAAGCAGCATCCCTCTGTCTGTCTGCCGGTGCCTCACACTTACACCCGCTCATGCCGAGCCACCGAGGAGCCTTGAGGTGGATTTTATGTATGAAAATGGAAATGATGACAAAAAATATATATCACTAAAAATACCACCACTTCAAGAAAAAAAAAAATTAAAAATCTATATACATTGCATGTACTCATTAAAGTGACTGAGCCCGTTAGAATTCTAGACAGTAGTTGAATTTAGCAGCAAATTCTCTTCTCAATAAATATAGATGTACAGTATATAAACGTCTCTTTTGGGCCAGGTTCAGGATGAACCTGGGAGCGAGTCGCACCGTGGACAAGTTTCCCAAGTAGTTTGGGGGGATGTGATGATGATATTGATGATGATGGTGATGATGCTTCACGCCAACATCCATCTTCAGTTACTGATCCATCAGCGAGGCTGTACAGCTAGGAGATCCTTCCCAAATGATATATATGTATAAAAAACACAGTCCAGGGAGTCTAAAACAGCATGCTTTGTCTTCTGCTCTTTCCGTTGCCTGAAGGGGGAAGAAAAAAAAAAAGGAGAAGCATAAATGTTGCTGTTTTTATTTAGTTCACAGCTCTTCATAGTCAGACACTTACACAACTGGCTCCATGAGCTGACCGAGTTGCTGACTGCGCCAAACTACAAAAGCTAACTCATCACCTCGTACAGTATGTTTTTCTCTAACGTCAAAATCGTCTCCCCCTTGCGTTGCTCCTCACCTGACTCGGGGTACGACGAGTTCCGGTAGCCGGGGTCTCTCTGCAGCTGCACCTCCTTCATTGTGAATATGGATATGCCTGCCAGAGATAAAGAGTCGGTCAGAGCCACAGAAAATCAAATCTTGCCAGGACAATAATGTCTTTGTTATGAGGCTGTAACTGATCCTCACTGTACACTGCAATATCCTTCAAGTTGTACCTAGCCGGCTCTGCCAAGTCTGCATTACTGCGTTGCCATTTCATTACTCACTCTCTGGCAGTGTGTGCACACGTGGCCCCAGGCTCCTGAAGTACGACTGTCTCATTGCTTCATCAGCAGAGATCCTCTTTTTCGACTCGTACTGAAAATTAAGGGCAGTGAGAGAAAATGCGTGGCTATTAAGGAACGACGACAAAACAAAGAACGGGGGGTGAGCGCTGTGAGTGCATGTGAATGAGCTGGCCAGCCTCGATGCATTTCCTTCCAAAAATACTGCTCTGACATAGCTGCAAAGTGTGTCACACTGTTTTTAACGTGGCATTAATGCCCCGACAGATACCGAGACACTCACTTTTAGGAATGACATCAGCAGGTCAATGCCGTCAGTGTCCAACCTGTGGGGAGGGAGGGGGAGAGAGAGAGAGAGAGAGGAGTGAGGAGGTCAGTAGAGGTGGGGGTGACTCACAGATGCTGGCGAGTGTAAGGAAGGAAACAGTCAACTATTCCACAGGATTTCCTTACAGGAAGCGACAGCGAGCACACACTGCTAACTAAACAAACCAATAATACTAATGTCTAATTCAGTAAAAAACTCCACACACAGCAGCAGCAGCTCTTCTCTTATACCTGGGTCTGATCAGATACAACTGCTCACTTCCATCCCCAATCATTAGAGGGCTAACAAGAGAAGGGAGGAGTGTTGAGTAACTTTAAAGGGCGTGTGACAGTCAATACTCAGACAAATACAAACATGTATAAACACTTGACATAACCAGATAAAACGCTCTATAGTGCATTATATCTGAAGTACAAAGTCCATCTGTATTCAGAAGATGAAGTGACGGTAGATCGTGGATGTTCCAGTCTCACCTGGGTGCGTGGTTAATAAGGGGCTGGGCCTTGTATTTGGGAAACTTGTAGGACTTGAACTCGTCGATGGAGGATATCCCAGGCCAGCTGTCTTCTGTGGGAGTGCCTGTGAGGGGACATTCAATCGACACTGTTAGAGTCGGGCTTTACCGTGACAGCTGGGAGGGAGGGGAGGGGGGGGCTTGTTACGCTGCCACGGGGGCAACATGCCGGGGTTAATGCGATTAAAGGCTCCTATTTAAAAACTTGAGGGCTTCCCCGTCAGCAGGGGGCAGCACTGACCTAGCAGCCTGAAGATGAGGTGCAGCTCGTCCTCCACCGTGGAGCCTGGGAACAGGGGCCTGCCGGCAGCCATCTCATAGAATATACAGCCCACACCCCTGAGAGGAGGACACACACACACACACACACACACACAGGAGGAAGAGGTCAGGAAGAGATAACAGTGAAGCTTCAACACACATCTAACTCAACAGGTCTTCTGAAGTTAAACTACCACCAACTTTTTGGATCAAACTCCCTGAAATGTGCTTGAACTGGCCGGTTTTTATCTGTCTCGTAAATGAAATGTCAAAGCAAGAGGCAGGAAGTGATTTGGGAGAGCAGCGGGACACTGAGGTTTGGCAATACCATTTATAGTCAAACTCCATGACAACGTGGGAGGTTGCCTGAGCAACATGTGACACATCAGAGTCTCACCTGTCGGCTCAGAGGAGCATCAGCTGCAGAGGAGAAGCTGCACGCATCTGTGCTCATTTCACTAATCAGTGAAGCAGCTATACACCAACAAACTATAGGGATTATGGCAATGGGCCAATTTGCCAGAATGTTGAACTATCCCTTTAATAAAACTATAAATTCAGAGCAGGAATTTACAAGGAGTATATTTGCCTCTGCAACTTCAGCGCAAGTGAGTGTGTGTATGCAGTCATATGGCCATAAAGAGAGAGTAGCCAGGAGTCTGATCAGTGTTTTCTAACAGTTGTAATCACCCGGTTGCGTGATGCCCACTCACCACATGTCTATCTGTGTGGAGTACTCGGAGGAGCCGAGCAGCACGTCGGGAGGCCGATACCAAAGTGTTACCACCTCGTTTGAGTATGTTTTAGTGGGCACAGACTTGGCCCTCGCCAGGCCTGTGGAGCAGAAACATGAGAAATTAAAACTGAATAAATATAACACACAGGTCCAAGAGGTCTGGATTGTGTTATGCAGCATTAGTAAAAATATAAATGGATACAGCCTCAGAAATGTAAAGCGGGTGTCACTCTTCATCTAAATGGACTAAATAATGAAGTGTTAACACCAGGACTGTTATTATTTTTACCAAAGTCGGCTAGTTTGAGTTCTCCTCTGTCGTTGATGAGCAGGTTTTGAGGCTTAAGGTCTCTGTGGAGAACTTTCCGTCTGTGACAGTACGCCAAGCCTCGCAGGATCTGGTAAAGGAAAATCTGGAGAGAGACGTTTCTGATGAGTAATGATGATCATATTGGTGAATTCAACACACACTCACACTGTGGTGAAAAAACATGAATGACAAGTGAGCTTCCTCCTGGAGTATTAGCTTATTCAAGAGAATTGTTTCCTTGTTTGGGGGAAACCTTTTGTAATCGTGGGAAAAGTGTACTTCTGTCTCTTTCAAGAAGCACTTCCTCTGTTCATAAATAAATATGAATACATCTAATTATTTCTCATTCTAAAAGGAGATGTAACTACTTTCTAACTTTGGTGCAAATCAACTCAAACTGATTTATGTGGAAAAGGTTAAGAAACTAAATGTAATTTCCCCCCCTCACTGTCCAGACTCCACCACCAGGGGGCAACCTAACAGTGTCTCTGGTATTGACAGCAGAGACCACTGAGTCTTGGAGGTTGATGAAGCTGTCCAGGGGCAGCCGGCCGCATGCCGACACTCACCTTGACATTCTGCATGCTCAGGATGTTCCCACAGTCGTCCATGTACTGCTTCAGGTCTTTGTCCTGGACAACAGAGAGAGAGACAGAGAGGCAACAGCAACAGTTGGTAAGCAAGCTCTAATCTGCACAGGGTTATGAATAATTATGATGTAAAATCCATTCATTTTTAGCAGAAGAAGGTGTGAGTCATGCAGACGGTGAGGGCAGAGGCTTTGTTGCTCTCACCAGGTACTCGAACACCAGTGTGAGCGACTTTTCTGTGTGGACGATGTCGTGCAGCGTCACGATGTTGGCGTGTTTCAGGTCCTTCAGTAACGACACTAGAGCAGGAAGAAGACAGAAGGGACAGATGTTAACGGTGAGGATGTGATGGCAGTCATGAAACATGAAGATTACTCTGCTCAGTTCCTTATCACAGCACTGATGATTATCTTTTTTCAAGTTAAAAGTGGTGGTTTGTGAGAAAATGTGAATCCTGATTCTCGTTTCCTCTGCTCTGAGGTGTGAGTCACTGTCTATACCTAGAAGTCACTTGAGTTCAGAATTAGACTTCATAGGATCCTTGAGATGGTGCTTTATCATTTTTTTTAACATGACATGACATTCTAAAAACTCCTGCTTTTCTGCTTTGTTTTTTATGTTGTCTGTGTGTTTTTCTGAATGATGATATTTCTTTTCTTTTTTTTTCTTTCATTTTCATTTCTCTCTTTTTGGTGACATCTTCTTATAAGCCACTTTTGTGTTTCTTTTTAACTTCACTGCCGCAAAAAAAATACATTTATTTATTATAAATAATTACATTTTACAAAACACATGATCTAAATTGACTCTGATGTCGCTGGGTTCACATTAATCAAATCAAGTGATGTAAATGTATAAAACCAAACATAATCTCAGGAAGCTTAAACCAACCTACAAGTCAGTCAGGTTCTAAAAATGAAAAATATAACATACAAATCTAAATGAAGGACTTAAAGATGGACGGGAAATATATCAAATGAAACAAATAACATGCTCCCTGAGACAGAAAGACATATTCATAACTGGAGCCCTGCCATGGTATATTATATTACAGTGAGGAACCCCTATATAGCCTACATTTAGAATCAAATCAAATCTATATCATTAATCTGATACATTTAATTCTACCGTTTCATTTTATTTTGTTTTATTTCTATTTTATCTTTCTGTTATGACAGTCTCTGTTTCCTTTGTTGTGTCATAATTGTTTTCATGTCCCTGCAGTATAAGAATGAAACTGAAATAAAAACTAAGTTAAAAGAAAAGAAAAAAGAGAGGACTTCTAATCCAATAACATCACATTCAGCTTGGTTCCTACAAAACTGCTGCTCAGTGAGCGATGTCACTGTGCCAGGTCACATGACACGGAGCAGAGTAATTACTGTACACTACAGTACAGTACAGTCTGGTAGTGCAGTGAAGAGTCAGTTCTCCATCTCTGAACACACTGCAGACTGTCAGGGATGAACACTCAACTACGGATCATGTGATGTGGACGGGGGCTGCAGCCACATTAAAGGGATAGTTCACCCAAAATTCAAATTTCAATCAATATCTACTCACCCTCATGTCAACTAAGAGCTGTGAGAAGTTTCAGAGTCCTCCGTGCCTTCTCTGAGTTACAGGGGGGTCCATGCAGCAGTATTTGTCCATATAATGGTTGTGAATGGATACCAACTTTCTTCGTCCAAAAAGACACACCAAAAAACATCCAAATACCTCCATACCGCTCGTCTGTAATGTCCCTCTTGTATTGAAGCCCCGACATGAGAAATTGTTCCGAAAAAAAATTAAATAAGTCTATATATATATATTTTATTATTTTATTGTTTTATTTCAATATTTTAGTCATTATTTATGGTCTATTTTATACATTCTATTGTTTTATTCCTTCAGTTTGAGCTTCTATACCTTTTATCTTATTTTACTGTTTTAGCCCCTCGATTTTCCAGTGTTTCCTCCTGGGGGCCTACCACACCGGGAGTTGTTTCTGGTCCACCGATGGGGGTGCTGTCCCGTGGACGGCCCTGGCCCGGATGGCTAGATAGCTCTACACTTTGGTGTGGAGCCTCCTGTCTGCCTGGGCTGGGGCGGTCCCTGTGGCGGCGCCCCTGCAGTCATGGACCATGATTCCTCTCGGTGTGCGCGGCCCCCAAAGGTAGCTTCTTCCTCACCTCAGATCTCGGTGCCCAGCCATGTCTCCTCAGCGACAGATAGTGTACAGTATGTGTGTGGGTGTGTGTATGTTTGTGTGTGTGGGTGTGTATGTCTGTGTGTGTGTGTGGGTATGTCTGTCCGTATGTCTATGTATGTGCGTGAGTGTATATGTAATTGTGTATCTGTGTGTATATTTGTGGGGGTGGGAGGTTTGGGGTTTTCACGGTGTTTTGAATTGTTTTGTTTTGTTTTGTTTTTATCCTCTGTGAGGCACTTTGTGTTACATTGTATGAAAAGTGCCATATAAATAAAGTTGATTTGATTTGATTTGATTTATATTTTAAGCTTGTTTGTAGTGGAAGCTCCCAGTGTCTCGGTTCACTGCTCTTCCTGTGTCGACCGGCGGAACAATTTCTCATGTCGGAGCTTCAATACAAGAGGGACATTACAGACGAGCAGTATGGAGGTATTTGGATGTTTTTTGGTGTGTCTTTTTGGGCGAAGAAAGTTGGTATCCATTCACAACCATTATATGGACAAATACTGCTGCACGGACCTCTCCATTCTTACAGCTCTTAGTCGACATGAGGGTGAGTAGATAATGAGTGAAATTTGAATTTTGGGTGAACTATCGCTTTAACAATGTATGCAGGCTGCATTAGAGCTGCATTAGAGCTGAACTGTGGACTTCCCTCTCTGCATGCAACGACTGCTTATGACCAAAGGACACAATCTGTCATCATATGCAGGTGGAGTGGACTGTGGGGCTCGTGCAGGTTCGGTGGTTGTGGCTCGTACCTTCTCGGATGGCTGTGCACGGCGCCCCCTCCTCGTGCTCCAGTCTGATCTCCTTCAGCGCCACCAGGTTGTCGGTCAGCTTGCTCCTCCCCTTGAAGACTGTAGCGTACGTGCCCTGCAGGACACGATGGGGAAGGAGAGGAGGTGAGGACAGGAAGCTGGACCGATGCAGAGCAAACTCCACAGTTGTGTCTGTGCACGTTATGTCAGTGAGTATGAGAACATTAGCACCTGGAAGAAAACTCAAGGTTGAACACACACACATACACACACACTCTCACGTACCTCCCCCAGTTTGTCCAGTTTGATGTAGGTCTCCAGCTTCCCGAATCCAATTTCTGACTGGAGGAGAGAAAAGGACAAACAGTGTTAATGAGGGTGGCGTCTTTATTAGCACTGACAAGCTTAAAGACGCCACGACAAATCCTTATGACGGCCTGGCAGCAACAGAGGGGGGATGTAAGGAGGTCACACACCCCGAACCAACATCACAGCTAATCTCCTGTGACAGAAGACCGTTGGCTTTTGGCTTTTACAAAGTGTTTGTTTATGGGCGAGACAAGCGAAAGCAAACTTTATTTATAGATCATGGTTAACGCAGAGCTGAAAACTCAACAAGCTTGTCTGGTATTTATTTGCAATAGATTAACTTGTTTCTGTTTCTCTGGAGGATTTGATCCTTTTCTTTGCAAAATACACTGAATATCTGGTCTTCATCTGTTCACTGCAGAAAAGAAGTGTGCTGAATCATGATGGAATGTGGGAGGGTATCAAATACATTTTCACTGTTTTCCAGGATTTTATAGATAGAAACAATTTCTCAGTTAATTAAGAAAAAAAATCTGCATATGTTGATGAAAACCATCTGCTGCAGCCATAATGTGCTTTAAAAAATATCAACGGTAGCCTATACAAAAGCATCCCTCCAAACCGTACCCTATACTCGGCTATATCATTGACTATTCACATATAGTTACCAAAAATTGTAAATTTGTGACATTTGGATTTGATTTTTAGTAACACCCTTTAGTTTTTAGGTGCAGCTTTGTTGTGGAAAAGCAAAAAATAAATACTTTCATGTTAACAACTTTCTGTCAGTGACAAAGGTGCTTTGCTGGGTAATCGAACTTTGACGTCAGTGGTGAATCAGCCAAGTAGTTTCAGGCTGAACTCTTTGTTCCAATTGAAAATAATTTCACAAATTCAGAGTGAGATACTGTTTACAAGCAAAAAAAAGTTGTACTAAAGTCTGATCATCTCAACAATTTGTGTAAAGGAAATACTCCTTTATCAAATCCATTTCAGCCCCTGAATAATATAGTTTGTGAGACACCATTTACCAAGTCTCACAATATTTGCCTTTGCACTTGTAAGTTTTAGAATATTTAATATTATTCATAAATGAGACTGGACTTCTTCATCCTGGATGTTTTCACTGAACAAACCTGGGATCAGTGTGGAACAGCACGAAGCCATTTACAGTGAGATCTAACTCATCCCGTCATTGTATGGAACATTTAAATTGATTAATTTAGGTACAGACTCTGTGCCACGTGTGTGAAACGCACCAAGCATCTCTCTCACTTTCTGTATCAGTCCTACAGCTGCTTGGTCAACCTGAGATCAGTTTTGAGTGGGTATCAAAATCCCCTGTCAACAGTTTGTAATAAGTGAGCTTTGCATCACAGGAAGTTCATCAGGAGCACCGGGACATTTCCTGGTGACCCGAGAGCTCCTTGTCCTTGCTGAAGTCCAGCAGCCGGCACACGGGCTCATTTCCCAGTGAGCCGGGGGTCATTTAGGCCCACAACTGTCTGTTTGACCAAGTAGAGCTACACGTGAAAAGCTGGAGTGAACTGACTTCTTGCATCACTTCTCATCACTGTGTGTAAGGCATCTCGAGCTACTCAGAGAAAAGAAAAAGAAGCAAAAACTACAATTTAATCAGATGCAGTGAAAGTCCTGAAGCAACCTCGAGACTGGGAGCATTAAAATCTAAAGTCAGTGGACTTTAAACTGATCCTCTGAGCAGAGAAGGTCAGATGAGCCCAGAGGTCTGGGAGTGGAACACGTATACTGTGGAGCGAGGCCATTCACTGCTTTCTAAACATCTCTGCAGGGGGCGTTTGCAAATGCAGCGGAGTGGCCGAGGCCGAGGCCCCGTGTTCATGCACACGCACATTCAAAGTCAAAACCTGGGCTAATTACTGAGGCAGCTGACAAAGTGAATGCTGAGGTGCTTGTGTAAACACATGACAACAGGCTGAGAGGATGAGAATAGACATCTCCCTCTCCTCTGTTCCTGGCTGCCTTTAAATAAAACATGGGTGTCACAGCTATCTTTATGTTATGCTGCCCCTCCCTGACGACCGATCTCTTTCTGCTTCTCTCTCTCTGATTCTCCTCCACAGTTGATTTCTGAAATCAGACTCCTCGCTCTCAGCCGTGGGCAGTGAAACTCTACATTTACATAAGTGCAGTGTTGTTGCCTCTGACACTTTCTCCTCCACTACACTTCTCTGACAGGTGTGTACAAGTTACCAGCATTAGATAACGTGAAGGCAATGTGACATCCTGTTCATCATGGGGTGACGCATATGTGTCGACTGTCACAGTTTATTCTGAGATAGCTCCCAATCTAACAACTCCGACATGAATCGGGTCCAGTTAGAAAAAATAAAGCACAGTTTTAATGTGGTGAAGATCTTTGACGTATCAGTCGGTTGTTGTGATGGATTTGTCAAAGAACCCACCAACTCTCTCAGTCGATTTTTAGAAAATACCACGTCATGTCAATATAGATCAATATCAAGAACTAGGATTACATAAACTGTGTAAGAGGATGTTAGTTTATTTTTTTACACACCTACTTAAAATCATAAAAACAATGATGGAGTTTTGCCAGTCACACCAAATGCACCAATTACATAACAGACTGACCTCAATTGTGAACGGTCCAAGTTTTCTCTACAGTTCACATAGAAATGACTGTTGGTGTGAAATTCAGTTCAATTTCCTCAGGTCCACAAGGATTTTTTGACTTTTTTTTTTTTTTTTAAGTCAAAGTAAAGTTATTAATTGACAACACAACAACTGTTCCTTTGAATCTTCACTATGATTTGAGAAGCTGCCACTTCTTCTCAGGTCACGGCGGGTCTGTTCTGTATCTGTGTGTTCCTTTTTTTGACCTCAGACTTTTGATGTCGTTTGTACAATGATGCAGCTAATGAGGATATGAACTCTTTGTTTTGTTTTTTCCTGCTGGCTCTGGTCGGAGAGCAGAGTACCGTGGCATCCCTGGAGAGTCAGTGTTTTGCTTGAGGGCACTTCAGCAGGAAGTTTGCTTGCCAGCAGAGCAGCAAGAAAACAGAAAGGTGATTTCCGTAGTTTGATTTCTTTCCAAATTACTTTCTTTCTTTTTGTCTTTTTGTCTTTTCACAGGCAACTGACAGTTTAGACTACACAGAGAGACATGAGGGAATGTAATGGATGTTAACTACTTGTCACCTGGTCACATCTTTCAACTGATTTCTTTCTTATAAGTCTTGTCATCCCTCTCACTTTTTCCATGCCCTCTATCTACAGCAGTTTCTCTCTCTCTCTCTCTCTCTCACCAGTGATGCTCTGCGGGAGCGTCGGCTCAGCGGCTGGTCGAAGGGGGGGCTGCTCAGCTGCAGTTTCTCCAGGTAACCGTCAGGTATCCGTATGTCAGCGGGCAGGGAGAGGCGTTTGTTCAGGTCCTGTGCACACATACACACAAATGGGGGAGGGAGAAAAAAAAACAAGACAAGAGAGGCAATTTAAAAACAGTGTCAACACCGTGTAAAAACTGGAGTAAACCCTCAGCAAACAGCGTAAGCTCTGGATAAATACCACTGATTGACAACTAAATGGCAGAGAGCCTGAGTAAACAAGTAGAATTTGTAAGAAGGAGCATTAGACCGTAGGCCTCACTGGTCAACAGAGAGGCCAGTGAGTGTACAGTGTGTGTGTGTGTGTGTGTGTGTGTGTGTGTGTGTGTGTGTGTGTGTGTGTGTGTGTGTGTGTGTGTGTGTGTGTGTGTGTGTCTGTGTGTATAAACACACGTGCAGCAGCATGCATCTATACAGTCTTGTGCAGCAGACTTGTGTACATAATAAAAGCAGCCTTCAAGAGTTCAGGGTAAAGTCTTTCCCAGAGCAGCAAAGTACTAAAGCATGATCCCAATGAGTTGTTATATAAAATCAAACACACACACTCACAATACGTCTGGATTCTTCCCATCATGCATTTCCTCTATTTGTTAGATTATTGTTAATCCACCCCCCCCCCCCCCCCCCCCTCTCCTTCTGTCTCTCTCTAGATGCTTAAAAAAAATCGACTTCCTCCGCTCTGAGGCAACACAGTACACTTTCAGCAACATGCAACTTTGAACTGTCCACAAATCAGCAACAAGCTCATTGACAAATGTGTAACTGAAAGTGACCGACTTGCAGTCCGCTGACCCACGACAATAACTCGTTAAGATCTGTGGTCAACTTCACTGAATGTAATGTTTTAATTACAGGTGGGGAAAATACAGTGAGACTTAATGTGAGTGTTGTTCATAATTTTTATATAATTATATTTATTTTATTGTTTTTGATTATTAAGTCATGAAAAAGGCACATTCATATATATATATATAAATATTTTTTTTTTTCCTTTAGTTTTCCTTTTCCTCAACTGATCGTCATATTTTATTTTATTATTTTTCTTGTTGGATCCACTGTGATTCAGGTCAGATTCATGAATAGTGAAAAACAAATTCTTCAATTTCCGATACATAAATAACAGCTGCTCAGCTTGATCGCAGGCTGCTATCATGTGCATCTGCGCCTGTGTTTCTGAACAGTACATCCAGTTTGCTGCTCTGCGGTGTGTGTGTGTGTGTCCAGGCCCGGGATTGGTGCTTCATCCTCAGAGCAAGTGATGCCATCCATCACCTGACCTTTGCACCCCCCCACCCTCCTCTACTTGTCCAATCAACCCGGCCTAATCTGTTACAACAGGGGCCCATCTGGACCGTATTAAAGTAATCCTTGTGATGTAATCCCAAAACAGCGCTGCTTCCTCCGCAGCGAGAGAAGGACAATCCACTACCTGACCCCAGGCCGAGGGACTTCCTAACTCTTCCTCCTTAACTTCCTTCCTTCCTCCTCCTCCTCCTCCTCTTCTTCTTCTTCAGTCACTAATCTGAGTGTCACAGCGGCAGCGCAGAGAAAAAGAACTGGAGCCACGCAGAGATTTCGCTGTTGGATCACTTCATGAACAACAAGCCTTCGGTCAATCGCGCGTCTCATGCCGGCACAGACAACAAGTGTTTGTTGGGCTGCGAGAGAGTGTGTGAGTGTGTGATTCTGTGAGTGTGTGTCTGTGGTTGTTTGTGAAACAGTGACAGGAAGCGTGAGGTTCAGTGCTTGCAAGCGTTCTTGGCACACAGTGAGAGGTGATGTGTCATGTCTGTGTGTGCGGGTAGCCCCCAGTGCAGTAAGCTGCTTAACTACACGTTGAAAGTTGGGGTTTTTTTCTCATGCAGTCTTTGTATGTGCTTGGTGTGCTGGTCTAGTTACTGGTAGATGCTCATAAATCCCAAGAGGTCCTCCAATCAGAGCGACCAATAAACACTGTCAGAGGAAGTGTGTGTTCTTCAACCACAAGACCTTTCCACCCACAGTCACACAGCAGGTGCTGTGCAACATCTGGTACACGGGCGACATGCCAGTGTCTACTGCACTTTAAAATACATAACAACACTTTTACAATATATATTTTTTAAGTGCCATGATGTGCATGATGTAACACCTCTATACTGAACATCTAGTGAGACATCTATAATACAAAAAACATGAAACAGAAGTGTTGAAGTGTAAAGAACAAATGCAGAAATAAAACTGTCAAAACAAGTTTGAACCACAAATCATTTCTTTGGATGTATTTTTCTGAATGCGTATGGATGCTGAAGAGAAAAGTGAAATGAAAAGGTGTTGGGGTCATCCTTCACTTTCACTGTCTCTCCGTCACTATGACACTGGACGGTCTGCTGTGTAGCCGATTCCCTAGAATCCCATTAGGAGCCATTAAGATGGATTTAAGGGACCACATCTTGGCTTTGTTTTCAAGACAGAATTTAACACAGGGGTTTTCTAGGACATTTTAAATCCTTCAATTACAGTAGAACGTATGTATAATAATAACATTTTGCCCTGTCTTGTTGCTACAGTAAATCAGATATACTTCTATAACAATTAAGTTGTATGAGTATGAATTCTAACTTCTATCCAACAAATGAAAGAAGTGTCATTTTATCCATCAGATTTTCTCTAGTAACAGCTGGAACCGATGAAAGAATCTGATGCAAGTCAGTGTTAGAAGTCGGCAGATTTGGAGTAAACCCCCACTGAGCGCACTTTATCTGTCTTTATCTGGTACCTGAAGACACAGCGGTGTCATCTCTCCTCCTGCTCCTCGCTGCCTTTCATGTGTCCATGTGTTCATGTGTTCATGTCCCTACCAGTCAGCTGGATTAAATCCTTTGCTCTTGATCAGGTTCTTCATTTGTGTGCACGTCTGTCTTCCCATATGCTCGGCTAAATCGACCTCAGCAATGACGCGGTGAAAGCCTCGATGACTTTGTCTTTACACGAGCTCACTTTCATTCTTAAAAATGTTTAAACTTAATTATTTTAGAATTAGAACGCTGCACTCTGTTTAATACATGAAAACTCAAATGCCCTGGATTAAAAAAAAAAAAAGGCTTTTGGTGAAACAAAATCCCTCTTAGATAGAAACAAAAAAAAATAATAATAATAACAACGGGAAGTCTTTCCATAATGTGTTGACATTATGTAACCATCGGAGGAATGTCAAAATCTGGCTGAAACAGTCTGTGTTATGGAGAGAGAAGTATGTGAGGGGGTGGAGGTGATGGCCAATGTGAAACCTTTATAAAACAGATTTCAAAAGTATGTTCATAAGTGCAACATGCGGAGTCGTGTGTGTCTGTCTTACATTGAGGTTGTGTGGGCAGCTGAGGACTTGCGCGTCATGACACACTATGAAAACACGCCTACGCTGAGTTACAGCGCTGAGCTGTAATGCACACATCATTAAAGGCCGTTTCTCGCTGAGAAAAAGCCCTTTGTCAGACGCTGAGACGCCTTTTCTTTTCAGCGAATTAATTAACACACACCTAAAGTGACAAAGTAGAGGCTGAACTGCTGAGCCAGGTACGACCCCCGACGAATAAATGTGTCACGATTCATAACGGCAACATGCTGAAACGTCAAAGCCGGTGAGTCACATTCAGCGACACGCGATAGATTTTAAAGAGCGCAGAGACCACACAAAGGACAAAGAATGTCTAATAAGACAGAGTAGGAAAATCTCACCTCTGCAGAGATACGTCTGTTCCCTCTGTTCCTCAGGCAAACGCCCGTGGGCGACTGCACCTCGTCGGAGGAAGTTCCCGACGCCTGGTCGCTCTCTCCGTCCGAGCCCATCTTCAAGTTCTCATGGACGATATCTGGAGCGAAGGGAGAAAGAAAAACAGGGTGGATCAGAGGTTGAAAGATGAAGTGGTGTCTGTGGAAACGGCTCCTAACTTCAACAGGAAAGAAAAAAACACTTTCCCAAGCCCAGCTGTTCTTATCAAGCCCCTGGCACAGTGGCTGAGATGCCGAACACAAGAAGAGTAGACGCTTTAATAGATGTATCTGATAGATTTCATTTGTTTCAGTGCCACAGGGCCTGAGGACAAATCCATACATCACACTGTCAGTTTCCATGTCTTACATGTAAAAGCAGGTCTTTACATCTTTAGATTTATAATATTAAATGCTAATTTAAGTGTTGTATCTGGACTGAGGTTTGCTTTAGAGTGTCATTCCTTTCAGACTCATTTAACAAATGGTTTATTGTGTGACAACTGGAATGATTGAACAGATATTTTTGGATGTCTGCACTAACGCCTCTAGGAACAGCATGTTTCAGCACGTGTTTTTACACGTAATATAGCAGGCTCAGCTGACTGGTGTTTTCAGGATAATCTACATTTGTTTCAGCAGCTCGTGCTAGAATAAAACCAATCCACTGTAGTCGTGTCTACACAGATTCTATCTATTGACACAAAACAAAGCTCCCGGTCTTAAATCTCTGCATAAAAATCACAGGAAAGACAATATCAAACATGGTCTGTGTGTGTGTGTGTGTGTGTGTGTGTGTGTGTGAGTCTCACCGAGGCGACTGCCGTTGCGAGGCATGACCATGAGAGACCCCAGGCCTCCTCCAATGACGCTCTGAGGTCGTCGCAGCGGAGGCTTTTTAAAGGAGCCTGTGTACTGGTGGAGGAAGGAGTGGACGCTGTGCGCTGACGGAGGACGACCGTTCTTCACCATGGGCTCTGCAGGGGAACACACAGCATGTTTAAACACTGATGAAGACAAAACATGGATGCAGAGCTCTGAGTATACGAGTATGGTCGTGGCTGATTGACTATAACAGAACCCCTGAATTTGATCACGACACAAAGAACTACTGATGTAGATCAACACACTGACAGTTACAGACAGTGTTTAGACCAGTGGTTCTCAACTGGTGGGTCGGGACCCAAAAGTGGGTCGCGGACCCGTTCTGGATGGGTCGCGGACAGCTGGTCAAAAAAGTAAATAATATTTAATGCACATCTGATGTTGGACATGTCTTTTATTTTGAAAAATTACTTATTTTGAAAGGCACACGAGACACGTGAACACATGCAGTTGTAATGGTCCTCCTCACTTTCTTATTATTTGCTCCATTTGCTCTGAATGCAAAGATATCAGTTTCTTATTAATGTGGCCTGAATGCAGTGAAAATACCTTGTTTTGTTTTGTGGGTCTTTATTTTGTGCAATTTGATATTTATTCACTCTGGTGAATATGCTCTGAATGCAGAGATGCATTAGAAGTCAAATATATCATTTTGTTGGTCTTTGTGCAGTTTGATATTTTTTTATTTACTTCCGTACATGCAGTTGTCATGGTAACTCCTCAGTTTCATTCATGTGCTCTGAAATGCACTTTGCTCAATAAAGAGCAAAAAGAGTTTTTAAAGGCTTTAAAAAAATTATTGGTTTGAATTCTATAAAAGTGGGTCGCGACTTAATGACCATGGGAAAATGTGGAGCCCAGAGTGAGACTAGTTGAGAACCCCTGGTTTAGAGCACTTCAGTTTTTTTATATTGTCATGTTGCAGCCACACAATCGTTTGCTCTGGCTCCCATTCATGTTTCTTCTCCTTGTCTGGAGCCCACCTGGTCATATCAGCATGTGAAAGGCACACACCTGTCTACACAAGGTGTCACAGAGCAAAAAACCAAGACACTGGCTGTAAAGCCCAGGAGCAGGAGTGTGTTGAAGCCAGGCTACAAAAACATTTCTGCTGCTGAGCACAGTGGCCTCCATCATTCTTGGAATGAGCGGGCCTTTACGTAGAGCCGGCCGCCCAGCCGCACCGAGCAATCAGGAGAGACCGGCCTTGACTGGAGTGGATGTATCAGCCTCTTGAAGACAAATATCAGTACTGGCCTCAAAGATCCTACACATGTTCCATTGGAGTTTGAGCTAAAATGCACATAATGGATGGTTTTTCTACCAGCTGCCAGGTCTATGCCTTCATATTCTAATACTCTGTACTTCTGATTTAAAATGTGCCTGTGTTGTTGTTTTTTTCCTAAAATATGAGGGACGTTCATACAAAAAAAAAAACCATTTAGGTCAGAGTATATAACAAGTTTCATTTACACACATCAATGAGTTTTTCATGAAGCTTTCTGATGCAGCATCTATACATGACTGGTTCCACACCAGACTGCATGAACATAATCACTGTCGTTACATAAGTGGATTTAACTGTTAATCTGTGGTTGCATGTAATATGTTAAATGCAGCGGCCTAGTGAGATATGGAGTTGGGTGATAAACAACGACTACAGCGTGTGTTTTTATAAATGGATTTATAAATGGACAGTGAGGTTTCATTTTCTCTATCACGGTTTAGAGAGGAGACAACAAGTGTGGAGCAGAGGGGAAACAAAACCAGGACGACTCAGAGCGCTGGAAACAGACAATAACAGATGTATTGTTATACAACAGATAATACAAAAGATTAGGTTGTGTACAGCAATAGTTAAGGGTCCTGGATATTAAAGTTTGTGGTGGTGTCAAATGTTTAACACAGTGGAAAACAGCATGATGTGGTTACTAAGTAACAGAGATTACCCAGACTAATAAAAACACAGTGTGATCGGATGCTGATCTAATCTTGGTGCACTTTGATTTCTCCAGAATATGACTTTCCTGTGATGAGTGTTTAGTATGTACACAAAATGACTCATAGTCCATGTTGTAGAGAAGGCTTTTGTGAAAAGGTGAAGGTGAAAGCAGCAGCAGTAGCTACTGAAACTCCTGCTGTGACTGTGGGGAGGAAACTGAGCGTCAGAGAAGCAGTTTAGCAGGACAGTGGCAGCTCAGACAGAGAGATCCTGTCGGACACGTGCAGCAAGGACAGGGAGGATTAGGACGGGACGCAAGGCAGCAGCTCCAGTCAATAATTCCATCAGAGAAAACAAAGATGGCCACTGACCTTTTATATATCACACATCAGTTTGTCAGAGAGGATCAACAATAACTTCCTCTCTGGTTTGGAACAATGGTCAGGGTTATTGATTAGAGAGCACGACTCGGCTCACATCATGTGTTCAAAACAGAGATGGGAACAAGTGAGAGATGGACGAGGTTAATGCCTCACTACTGAAGCTCACCCTTGCAAATGTTCATTACAATTCCCAGGATCTACAAGTGGCAATATATCAAATATCTTGTTTTGTCTGAGCAACGGCCCAAAACCCAAAGATATTCAGTTTACTAACATAAAAGACAGAGAAATCTGAAAGTGTTAAGATTTGAGAAGTTGCACCCAGAAAATTGTGAGATCTTTTCTTTAGAAAAAAAACTGAAAATTATTGATTTACTATCAAAATTGTTGCTGCAAGTTTCTCATTTCCAATTAAAAATCACATATTGGGGCACTCCGGTGGCTCACTCAGTAGAGCCTGCAGGGTTTGAATCCAAGTGCCATGTCATTCTCGTCTCTCAAACTGTCCTATCATGATAAAGGTGTAAAAAAAGCCCAAAAATATATCTTTTACATATACTGTGGAGGAGGATTTTTTTTGGCAAAAAAACGAATTGGGACTGTGTGGACAGATATCTTCTTGAACTATTTAAAAATAATAATATTCCAAATATTTCCATCCTTTTCATAAAAACCCTGGTCTAAGACAATATCAACTTGTTAAAATTTTGCCATATGTTATAACATGACACTACATTAATTCTTTGCAGCACTGTATTGATATTTTATTAATAATTGGTGGTGACAGTGGTTTTGTGTTTTATTTGAGTCTGTGACCGACGGCACTGATTCCTTTGCTCAGACTGCATGAAAAGCATTGTTTTGTTGATGTTTAACGACCATGTATTATATTAACAACACTGGTTAGAAATGTCATTTCTTTAATCTGATCCTTTCTGTGCACTTTAAGAATAATGTAGAATGTAGGCTAATAGAAAGGAACTGTGAAATCTAGGTATAAATGTATAAAAGTAAACTGTATTTGTTGTACATATACCGTAGTCTGTTCTGAGTTAGGTTAGTTCTTAGGGAATACCGTCAAAGAAATTGTAACACATCACTTTGCTTACAGTATCTCCATGTATCCTATCATCAACCCCCTTTGGGATATGTATCATATGAGCAGATTCTTGCCAATACACAGCCCTAGTTAAAATGCTACACTGTAGTCTTCCTCGCCTCAGTGGGTGTTTGTTTGGGGCTCTGTAGTGGATGAATGAATGCACTTTCCTTCCTACACCTGATTAGATAAATGTTGCGACTGGTCTGTCATCAGTCGCTGGGTCTGGTTTCCCAGCTAGAAAGAAACACGGCACCTGGCAACTGTCAAAATTTATCTTAAACTTTACCAAATCAGAGACGGGAAATAAGATAAGAAGCTATGCACTTGCACATTCATAATGCATCATAAATTATATCTACATCGTTATCCTAGTGTGTGAGTTTTGAAGCAACACCACATCATCTGCTGAGCTCAGTGACTGTGGCTCCGGCTCCACTGTCGACCGACCGACCGACTCTGTGTTTCTCTGATTTAAATCATATCATGAAAATTAAGTTCACAAGACTCGGAGCTAATCTGGAGTACACGGGGTGTTCAGGTCTTGTTGAGCTACACAAACAGATTCCACAGTGTAACAGCACTCATGTCACATATTTGGTATGTCCCATATTCTGAGTGTGTCTTTGGTTGTTTTTGGATTTGTTTTGCACAGACTGACACCTCAACGCATGACACAGTAATGCAATGAGAAGTGTATTACTGTGCAAAGGCTTTAGGCAGTTTAGATGTTTAGAGTCTTATTCATCATGGAAAGAATATTCTGCAGCACAACAACAACAACCTTCAACACACACACACACACACACACACACACACACACACACACACACACACACACGTACAGCTGGAGACAGAATTATCATCAGCGAAAAGAACAAGGAGTCCTGCAACAGATGATCTGACCTCTGCACAGTCCTGATCCCAACATCACCCACTCAGTCAGGGATCACATGAAGACACTGACAGACATAACTGAACCGTGGCCAGTTCTCCAAGATACTGACTGAAATACCTTGAAAACTGTGTACAAGTGTACAGAGAAGTACTGATACTGTTTTAATAATGGTCACATCAAAAACTTGACTCCTGCACTTTGTATGTTAACATCAAAATAGAAACTATTCATGGCTTTATTTTTGGAAAGCCTCCTCAGATGTTTGCACAGTATATGAAGCGTTTCCTCGATCTCCCATGAAAACAGACAAATACAACCCCCCCCCCCCCCCCCCCCCCATGTAATATCCAGGTCCTTATGCCACCTCTCTCTTATCTCTGTGCAGCTGCTGCCGCCGCTGGCCCGAGTTCTACGTGTTACATAATCAGATCAGGACCAGAACGCGTTCCCCAATCAGAGTTCAGATCACATCTCATCTGGCTACTCCATTCTGTCTCCTCTCTACCCCACTTACTGCTACACAGGCTGCTAAAACCCCCTCACGCAAGCTCTCTCTCACACACAGACACACACAGACACACAACATGTTTCTGTGTCCCCACTCACTAAGCACAGAACACTCTGGCCAAACCTGGTGTTAATCACTACACAAAAAGCTCTTTACAAAGCCCAGTTAGTTCTCAGAGGGAGGTGGGGAGGGGGGCGGACTTGGACGATCCGACTGATTGAAGAGGGGAAGAAAAAACTTCTCATTCAGACAAAAGACGAGAAGAGGAAACTGAGGACAAGCCTGAAAGAAGCTTGGAGAGAACTCAGGGTGGCCAAAAGAGAGGAAGAAGAGCTGAAAGATGCAAAAAAAAAAGAAAGAAAAAGAAATAAAAGAAAACAGAGGAGGGTATGCATCAAGAAGCCCGGCTGGTTTCACTAAGTCATCCAAGTCGCCGTGGCGATGTCATGGAAACTCTAGAATGTTTCCAGACCCTGAGCGCCATGGCAACTACATGGTGGCACACCAAGGCATGCTCCCTCTCCCTGCAGGTTTAGTGGATATCAGCAGAGATAAGCTGCTGTGCCGCTCGGCTTTTATTTTGACGCCCTGAAGGCCACAGCCTTCATTGGGATGGGAGTGAATGATGTCACCAACTACGGTAAGTACGCCTGTCTGTATCTACACAAAAGTGAATAAAGAGTAATGTCATGTCATGTGGACCGACCTGTCAATAAAAAATAAAAAAAGAGTAGGATGAATATAAAACTCTCTGAGCTGAATGAACAGTGTAAAAGAAGAACAGCTTTGTCTTTATAGGTATAATCTAGCGGTGCGGTTGCATATCTGAACGTATTCTTGATGTTGCATTCAGGTGAAATGGGGCAGACGTCAGACAGACAACAGACGCTGCATGTAACAGGATAAACAAGCGTCTATGTAAACAAGTGGTCCACCAGCACGAGGCAAAACAATACAGGCGTGACAATATGTTGTCATGGTGATGTCGTATTGTTTACCTGACCCACGTTTTACCGTCTTTCTCTCATGGAGTAAAATGACATCCGGTTGGTTTGCCGACGGCCGTCTGCCTGACTGCACCTGAATGCAACACCAGTGCCTCCGTCCTTCCTCACACTACACAGTGGTGACAGTTTTAACAGGCCGAGCCCACAGCTCCGCTGAGTTTCCGTGGTTACCTACGGTCACGCTGCCACTGAAACTAAAAAATGGCGATGCAACATGGCCGCCTCGGTTCGGTGCGTCGCCCACTTATGTATTTGTAACGACTTGTAACAACTTGTAACAACTCGTACGAGAAAGCTTTAATTTGTATGTATTCAGTGACATACGTTTGATTTTTGCTAATAAAAAGCCAAATAAGTTACATACTTGGGCTTTAAATATCTGCTTCAGTAATAAAACACCAAGACTAAAAGCTTAAATTAACAACTAAAGTCAATCATGACACCCAAGGTGTTAAAATCTAGTTTCGTATGCTGCTTACAGAGAGCTGATGCTACAAAAATACACGTGTTATAAACCCTAAGTGCAAACATTCAGCAGTTATGTTCAGTTACCACCACTTTCTGATTCTGGGTCAGTGTTAGATAAAATTCGGATTTGGCTTTGGATAAAAGTCCTATATATATGCAGTCCATTAAAATTCTGCTACTAAATCCCATGTTAGACACGCACTTTATTACATAATTGTGCTGGAAATGTTACAACATGTTAGTCTGTTGTTTGAATCAACAGCCTTGGACTTATTGGTGTTATCTTTCACATTTCGTAGATGTGTGACCCGGAGCCCTCCATGTCTTTGTGTCAGATAGATCTAACTAAACCCTGAATGAGTTATCTGCCACAGTAACAATAATAAGTATTGCAACTGTAAATATAAAAATCCACAACTGCTGCAACCTCAAAGAGTATGAATGTGGAGTGAGTCACGTCTATATATAATCCTGTCAGAGATCTACTTAACCTTTGTGAATCACAATAGCCATATACTGTGCTTTGGCAAATTTAATTTGCAATCAATTGAATGACCTCTAATGGTCACTTGGGCACAACTCCCTCACACATCGTCAAACACAACAACCTTATAGTGAATCTGAGCCTCATGATGGTTGTAACAGTTCATTCAAACTGTGTTTAAGAGGTGTTGAAGCAACTATATGATCATTCTAGCAGGTGTAGTTTGTAATAGTGAGTTTATAATACTAAGTCACAAAGAACATTTCTTAGCACTACAATTTGACAGCACCGTTACTGTAACTGCCAAAATGGCCATGAAGATGACTTAATGTCTTCTTAAACGTTTTTCTTTTTAACTGAGCATTATAATCTTTGAGAAATCTTTTCAGCATGAGACACCAAGAGTTTTAGACAGGTGCCCACATCACTCAGCTCGTAAGAATCAAAATTACTTCAACACAACAAATGTTGTTAATTTCTAGGGCTGACCCGATTATCATATTTTGATAATTGAAGCTTCGCGGACATAAAATCGATTTTAATCGAAAGCTTCGACGGCCGATGAGAACCGGTGTCAAAAAGGAAAAAAGGAAGAAAAAAAAAACAATCGATCACGGACTTCATGATCGATTACCATGGCAACGAACAAAGCTTCGAAGCTTCGATTTTTTTGGGTCAGCCCTAGTAATTTCCCTGACTGGCCTCAGATCTCTCTGGCTGCTCATGGGTAGTGTAGTATTCTGAGCCATTTGCTATGCCGAAGTGATCTCATGACCATAAAATAATAAACCCATAGGATGATTATATAACTACCATCATCATTATCCAGGAGATTCATGTCATAATGTTGAGGAAACTACAGAAATTCATAGGGATGAAAAATACATCTGTTAAATTGGGAAAACCTGATTAAATATTCACACTCTTGTCTTATGTACAAAATCATACATGGACGTGCGCCCCCAGCATTGAATCAGTTTATAAAAATGGTATCAACATCTACTCGGAGTGCAACTAGAGGAGACTGTGTTATCGCATTTAGAAAAAGTTCTTTCAGCCAGTCTGCGTTTTCTATTAGAGCTGCTCGTGAATGGAATTCTATTCCAACTCATATTAGAAATATTTCAAATTACGCCTCCTTTAAACACTTTTTAAAAAAGTGGCTAATTAGTTGTCAAGGCTGTGAACATTAAATTTCTTGTCATGTTGTCTGTCAGTGTATTAATTGTCTAGTATTGTTGCTTTTTGTGCATGGCTTCTAATGTGTCCAATGTGTATAATGTGATTGTGTCTTGTGTACTTTTTCTTTTTTTCTTTTCTTTTTTTCTGTTGGTGTTGCTGCTTAATGTTGCTTCTGTTTTGTCTGTAGCGGCTGCTGTTTGAGTTCAGTTTTATGTTAGTTTGTGTGTGCATGCATGGACCTCCACTGAGCTCTCTGTCTTTTGTCCACTATTCAGCTTTTTAATCATCGAATGTATTATTTGTATGTTGATAACCCAAAATGTTGTATTATTTTCTTTTAGGGTGACTTTTAACATCAGTCCAGGGACAACAGATGCAAAATAGCCTTCGGCTAATTCTGGCATGTTTACATTTGTTTAAATGTTTTTATTAATGTGCAATGTCCCTGATCCTTAAACCTTTAAATAAATAAATCTGGTTACAGCAGCTCTCTGTCCAGCTATATGAATGTCTACAGTCGCTGTGGTAAAGCTCACCGCTGTCCTTCAGACCGTTCTCCTCGATGGTCATCTGCTCGGCCAGCTCAGACAGCGACTCGTCGATGGTGTGGCTGCCTCGAAGCGTCTGAGAGAGACGTCTCTTGAAACGCTTCATCTTTTCCATGGAGCTCTCGGGAAGGGGAGGCCTGAGGCAGACAAAAGGTTTCATTAGTAAATAAACACATTTGGGAGTTGTGGTTGCAAGTTAACACACGTTAAGACACAGATAAGAAGAGATTCGGTTGGTTTTAGTCGCAGGATGATAGTCACACTATGATGGTGACCTTTACATTTCAAAATCTGTGAATGAACCGCCTCTGACTCACAAAGAGTACACCTCATTCACCTGCAGCCATATTTCAAAATCCCACTGCGAGAGCCAAACTGAAATCAAAGACGTGGTTAGATCACCGGGTCTTTGACTGAGCGAACAAAGACGCGGACCAATCAGCACTCTGACATTAATTATGACTCAGCTCATTCACGCTCATTACTTTACATTCCGCCCCTGTGGGAAAACATGACAGGTTGGTGAGAGATTCTTACGACTGAGTTTAGAGTACAGTCCCTGGCACAGCCAACTATAAAAGCAAATCCTAAACCGGGGGGATTTGCTGTTGAATGGAGCAGGACTAGCCCAGGCCACATTGAGTCCACATCACACATTCCAGTTGCATTTACTGTGTGCATGAGAGTGGCTGAGTGTGAGAGCTGGAGACTGTGTGTGTGTGAGAGAAAGAGAGAGAGAGAATTTGTGTGAAAAGGGGTTTCAAATCAAGACGGGGGATATTTGGGAAAGTTTGGCAGGAGCTGATTACGAGCAGTGACCTCGGTGTAGAGATTATAACTCCACTACGGCTGCAAGTCTGGACCCGTGTCCGCCTGTCTGTGTGTGACGATGACGATGAAGATGATGAGTAAAAGCAGACATGAAAACACATGAGCAGTACAGTCCCTCGGGCCGCCGCTGGCTGTCAACTCTTCCCCAGTGGCAGTCTTTTGTCTACCAGATATCACTCATAGCACCAAATCTGTCCAGAAACGCATCAACTCGCTGTCTTCGCTGTGATGGAAAACCGGCGCTGCTTTCCAAACACTGATGATACGAGTGACCCTAAACTCAGCAGCCTGTTCTCGTCTGTGTGGTTGTGCCAATCAAAACAGAGTAAGAGCAAAAGAAAAAGAAAAATGTCTCTTTTTATATTTCTAAAGTGATAGTCCTATTAACAAAGAAAGTAGAGAAACTCAGCAAACCAATGAAACCGATGATTTCACATTTGCTCTTGAAACATGATTTCATTGATTAGCAGATAATCAAAAATAAATGTAATCAATGAGCATCAGCCCAAACTAGTTCATTTGATTTAACTCAACACAGGTCAGAAAGGTGACTGCCAACTGGCAAACTAAAGTAGGTTGAAACCGGTGGTGGCTGCGTGTTCAAAAGTTTCATTTCACAAGAAGAGCCCTCTGAAAAAAAAAAAAAAAAAAAAAAGATCTGGGGTGAGAAATAGGCCATGCAGCTCCTGTATCATCGTAGAGCTGTGGCGACCGGTTTAAAAAAGTTTGTTGTACGCAGAGTTTTGTGAGGCAGTGAGCCCGGTCTCCTGCTCCCTGCACACAGTGGACAGCAGCAGCCGTCTGTCTGGACTGGGCTCCGGTCCAAAGCAAACTGGGACAGTGCAAAGACGAAATATCAAACTGTAGATCAGGAGCACGCAGACTACAGAGGGAAACTTGATGCAGTGCACAGAATCATTCACTGCTTCGGATAGCAGAGAGGCATCCGACAGATCTGAACTAGACAATCCCTGGATACAGTGACCTGTTCTGAGTCTCGGGCCATGACTTTTCTGGTTTGATAAATAATCTTTAAAAAGAAAAGAAAAGAAAAGAAGCACTCATCAGGCCCATGATCACAAACTCAGCCAGACTGCTTTCAGGATATCAAATGATAAAAGAGCCTCTTGTATCTGATTTTGGGAAGTCCTTGGAGCACATTTTGAATATTAAAGCTCAATTCTGATGAATAGAGTAATTCACAGGGTCTTTCACCAATTTAAGAATGAACTCCTACAACATCAGCAGAATCAGAAAGGATCTGAGTCAGTGGAGCAGAGCTACAGACACCTTGCCCACATAGCAACCACAAACAGTTGGGTCAGAGTCAGAGATATAGGTGTGTTAGGCTAGCAACGGAAATTAATGTAGCCTCATGCAGAGGTGTGGAACAGCAGACTTTATGATGTTACACGGAAGAACATCTCGCAGCAGGCGGTTCGAATCCCGCGTTGAGCAGCCCTGTCCTGCGTGTCATCCCCCCCCCCCCCCCCCCCCTTTTCTGCCTCCAATTTCCTGTCTCTCTCAACTCTCCTGTCCATTAAATGCAAAAAAAGCCCCAAAAAACCCAACCTACATTGACTGCAATGACGTCCTTGAGATATTCTATCTCTATTCATGGTTTTCAAACAGCTTCCTCTTTAGTCACAAAGAGCTTTTTGCAACATATTTCCACATTATTCTCCCAGTGACCTGTAGACAAGCTGTGCTGTGTCTTTTGAGTGTCCCATCTCCTTCATAATAGAGCAATGGGTCTCTCTGTTTTCATCTTCAGCCTTGTTTTTCCAATTCAGAATATCATTTTTCACATGTTGATCTTGTCCCTCACAGCTTTCTTCCTACATTAATACATTCTTCCCTTCTGTGCTCTGAGTCAGGCAACAATCAATCTGATATTACCAGGAAGCGAGATGAGGCAGAATGTCAACTCAGCTGTCGCTGCAGCTTCACATCAGTCAGATTCGCCTCATGACACATCAGCTGCAGCAGCACGTCATCTACTGAACAGCTCACTGCGTCCCCCACACTCCTGCGGCAGCCTTCACCATGAATAGATAGACAGGTACAGGTAGATATATACATATATACGTCAGAAAGAAAAAGTACAACTGACCAAAAACTATTTCTGCATCGAAAACAGTCAACACTTCTTTCAGTCACTAGTCTGCAAATCCAAAAATAGTCTAATGTTCCAGCTTCTTAAATGTGATGATTGCTTACTTTAAAAAAAAAAAAATCAATACTGAACAGTTAGTTTAGCTCTAATTCCGATTCTGCTCTAATAAAAACATTATGATCACTGGAATAAACTCAAATCAGGATTATGTGGCGCCAAATTAGGATAAACCGCTGCCATTTACTACTGCCATATGCAGTCAATCGCTCCTCAGTTTCCATGGTAATATTCAGGAGCCCATTTTAATTTATGAATGTATATGATGGAGGTATAAGGGGGGAAATTAACCTCTCATAAAGAACTGGGATATGACCTACTGTCCAGCACACTGAGAGGATACAAATCACTTTCTGAAAGCTTCATGGAAAGTTAACAACAGCCGTAAAAAGGAGGAGGAGGAGGAGGAGGGAGGGGGAGGAGGAGGGTGGTGGGGTGTACTGTGCACCCGTATTCACTGGCCCACGTTCCTGCTCTGGGATCGAGTGCGGAGCTTTGGACATGATCCCTGTTCTGAGCCTCATCCCTGCTCTCCTAAGTAGGCCGGTCTGAGGTCTGAGCTCCAGAGCCACTGGGAGGGGGGCCAGGGACGAGGAGGGGGAGGATGGGGAGAAGCGCGGGGAGTGGACGGGTCCGAGCGCCGCCGCTGATTTGGGATTTGTTGCCACGGCAACCCCCGCTGCTTTTTTTTCCATGTCGAAAATGCAGAGCACAGCAGGAGACCGTATGCATGCTGATTTTCTGTCTCCCTCCATCTCAAACCCTATAGCAAGCAAGCAATACCATCAATCCCTCAGCCCCCCACCCCCCACAATCATGTTTGCATTTTTTTCCCCCTAAAGCAACCATCAATATCCACCATGTACATGACTAGCACTGCACACCGTCTGCAGCTGTACGCTAAATTGCATTTTTCCACCTCTGTTTTCCTCTGGCACTGAGCGAAGCAGACGATAAAGAGGTGGATGCAGGATAAAAAGGAGACGTGGGGGTGGGGGGTGGGGGGGGTTGAAGCATTATGGATGCTGCAGTGGTGACAATAGACATATGCTTTACATGGACTCTGTCCTTTTCCTGCTGTAGCCAGGAGCGCACCGTAGCTGTGCTGATGATGAACGACAGAGAGCTACAGAAAGGGTAAAACCAGAAGTCCTGCTGGGGGGCTGGGGGGGGTCCACCCCCCGCAGCACGGCAGCGCTCCACAAAGCCAAGTAGCCAACATCACTTGTTTGTTTGTTTTTTTCATATCCGAAAAGGATAAACTTATTTACTCCCACCCCTTTTTCATAAATTATCTATCAAGTTATCTAGTCATTATAGTCTATACAATAAATTCATTTATGAGTTATTTAACTGGATTTATTCTAATATATTATTATATTTATATATAGATTTATTCTAACATATGATTACTAATCTTTATCTCTCTATATAGTCATATACATATAAAAACATATACAAACACATCACTGGCACAAGTGTCCCACTTCTGGCTAGATGATGAACCAATCAAGCCACAGCCACCATCCGACTGCTGTCTGTGGCCACACACACAGAAAGAGGAAAAGCAAGGTCGCAACCTCTCAGTGACTCCTCCAGGCTCCGGTAAACCTCCAAACATCGCCGGGAGGGGGGGCAGGGGGACGGGGGGGGACGTGGGCAGCTCCTGTCTCTCCTCCCCTGGTCGCCTCACTTACAGAAGTAGGCAGAGAGAGAACAAGCGTAACTGTTGGCATGATGATTCACGGCTGAGCTCAGCCCTGCTTTTCTAAAGAGCAGCCTTTTCTCATCCTGGCCAAGACAATGAGGACATGAGTGAAGGAGCCGGCTCCATTATGGAGGCCGTATATAAAGGCTGCATTGTGCAGAGTAGGGAAAAAAAAAGTAGGCTTTTTTCAGGAGATGCAGGAGGTAGCGTCATGCTGTGTGGTGCTGAGCTGAGCAGTGCTGAGCATGACAACCAGGCATGCCCACCCCCCCTCCCCTCCCCTTACACACATAACACACACACACAGATACTCATACTCACTGCAGCAGGTGAGCCTTCGCTTCAACACTCCTGTTTGAACCCCGTCCAGGCCGCGCTGCACAAAGACTCACATCAGATTTGCCTCTTGTCCATCCTCACTGACACACATTCCCTCCTCAGCCTTCACGGCCGTCACACACGTGTCACCTGTGTCCACGGGGGGTCTGAGCGCTGATGACAGACAGACCGGTCAGTGCCGTGCGTGTGTGTGCATACTGTATGTGTGTGTGTAATACAGACACCTCAGCTGGGCCCTGTGGTTGAAGGAGGCCAGGCCAGGCCAGACCAGACCAGTGACGCACAGCAACAGATCTCACAGGCAATAAGATTCGACGCCAGCTGATTAACACTGCTGCCATGGTTACGGTGGCTTGAGTGACAGGCCTGCTCCTCTCTAAGCTTTCTCTGTGGCCTGCAGTCAGATAGTGGACAACCAGGTTCAATGCTGCAGGTTAGAGGGGACTTGATCTAGAAATCTTAGCCAATGTTTTCTCCCATCATATCTTCCTATGGCTTGTTTTACCTTTACAAACTGTGGAAGCTTTGCCACAGTGTTTTACTGTGTATTGTAGGTCACCGAGCCCTGAAACAAAGATCACCTCTGCCAGCATCACAGCAAATTAATTAACTATTATGAGATGCAACATTCACCTTGAGGGGGAAAACGAGTGACGCACTATTGCACACAACAAATGCTGCATGTGTAATGAGCGTGGCTGTTGTTAGATCGCTACTAGATCTACTAACCAGACCGACCATGGACGGAGAAACAACACAATCTAGCTGGTTCACTGCAACACAACATGACAGTGTCAGAAATAATTCACCTTTACTATTCATAATGAAACTTACCATACAGCTACACATTGTGCGCAACTTCTGACAATTTTATACACAAATGCAGGCAGAAGTATAAAAACACACAACACTCTAACTTCCCTTCAGCAGTGTCATAAGTAGATGAACGGCAACTTCTTTATTTCTTTCTAATAATCGTCATTTATCCTTTTAATTCTTCTGATTATATTTATATGTTGATCCACTCGTTCTAGATAAAGGGCAGCGCGATTACGAGCGGCTCCTCTTTGGCTCATTACGGAGATAATCGTCAAGACGAGGACTCATCTGATCTGATCCTGAGACAAGTCACCTGGTGTGCGTTTGTGAGCACAGCATTAGCATCTGAGAGAGCGACAATTAGCCTCACCCCCCTCCCCCCCTTCCTCCCGCCGCCACCCGTCTGCGCTCATCCTCACACCAGCAGCCCCAGCAGGTCTTGATAGCCTTACATGGCTGTTGAAAGGGAACGACGGGCCTGACTGCTATCTAACAGAGGGCAGGCGGCAGGATGGGGTTATCAGGATATCAGTTTCCATATCAAACTGCAAACACAGGCAGCTTTTCACGAGCCTTTGTAGTAGTTTCAGAGAACATGTATTTGCCAGGAACCGGCAGTGAATTCAAATTGAGATTATACTGTTAGTTTTCAACTTGGAAAGTGTGACTGAGAAATCATTTTGAAGCCCAAACGTTTAGTTTATTGACCAATGAGCTGCTCAATCTCAAATGAGTCAACTGATCACCAGTCAGTGTAGTAACATAAGTTTCAGCTTCTCAATTGTAAGGATTTTACTCTTTTTGTCTCTAGAAATTGTCAAGTGGTAGATCAGTGAATAATGAAAATAGTTGGAGTCTGAGACCTAATCTGTAACATCCCAGATCAAAAGCGGCGTGTTCAGAATTGAAGTTAAAGGGATTGTTCAACATTTTGGCAAATTGGTCCATTGCAATAATCGCTATAGTCATAGCAGTAGGTTTGTTACCTTTATTTGTCGGTGTAAGCTTTTTTTTAGAACGGCAGAGCGGAGCAGCAGGCTGCTCAGGGCTATGCTATGGAGGCTAAGGGAATTTCTTGGTTTCCCTCATCAAACTCATCAAATACACAACCCAACAACTCCAAAAGGCTGTAGTGGACAAGTGTGTGAGCTGCATAATCACCACGCTATGAGATAATAATGGAACGTTACGAAACTGAGCCGTTTTCGAAGTAAATACAGGGTAAATACAGAGTCTGCTTGCTGAAAAACTGTCCCTGAACGCAACGCGCATCAGCGGTTTTGCATGAATTTACGTCTAAAACAGCTCTGTCTCGTAACATTCCATTATTATCTCATAGCGTGGTGATTGTGCAGTTCCCTTAGCCTCCATAGCATAGCCCTGAGCAGCCTGCCGCTCCGCTCCGCCGTTCTAAAAATATCTTACACCGACAATTAAAGGTAACGAACCTACTGCTATGACTATAGCGATTATGGCAATGGGCCAATTTGCCAAAATGTTGAACTATGCCTTTAAGAGAACTAACTTTATAAAGATGTAAAAACAAAGCAAAGCAGCAAATGACATCTGTAAAGTTGGAGCCATTTGATAAATGACAACCATTATATAATTATTTGCAGGCAACTAATCAGCTATTGATCTCATCTCAGATCTTATCTGCATTCCTCCATTATAGACACATACATCGATAGAGGAGGAAAACAATCTGGAAATACTCTGCATCGCCCTTTGTTCTTCCAGTGAGAAACTCGCTAAGCTTTAAATTAAAATGGAAAATTGATTAAGAAGGAGGCTGACATTCATCCCTAGCTATTGAACAGCGGTCTACTTTCTCAGGCCCTGATTAGAAAAAGAAAAAACCCTACTGAGCTGAGGTTGAGTGGTCCTGGGGGTTTCTGAATGCGGATAATTAAAAACCCAAACACAGGGATTTTAGGTGGTTTCTTTATATAACCGGTGAAAACTTAATTACGAACACTTCAGCACATCCCAAATATGCGCAGCTAGCCCGTCCCCGGCTGCAATAACGTTGGTGTGGATGACGATGGGAGTGTGTCTGCTTCCAAATAAAGACCAGACAAGTGTTCAGACAGCTTCTCCAAATCCTGCCAGGAGTGACGGGGAAAAAAGGCAATATCTGTCCCTCACCTGTTTCAGACATTAATACCGCGGATGACGGCCCAGATTTGTTAGTTATTACTGTATAACTCAAACAGGTTCTGGGCCAGCTGGCTCTAGGCTGGACTGGAGCGCGAATGGGTGGGTGGGTGGGTGGGTGGGGGTCTTCAGTACCATTGGACACTTCCAGATTCAGACAATCAGGGAGTGACAGCGAGCGAACTTGCAAGCGGCAGCATTTTTTTTCTTTCTCTGGGAGCAACTGCATGTGCGAGGACGGAGCCGCATGCCGGTGCCTGGATTCTTGTGTTGATGCAGCAGAGAAAAGAGGAAGAGTTTGTATTCATGGCTATCTATAGACACGAGTGGTGCCTGTGACATAGCAGCTGCTCCCCAGAGAGCGGTGACACATTAACCTTCAGCCAGCTGTCTTGGACTGCCGCGCGCTCACACACACACATATATGTATACAGAGAGAGCCCACTCATATGCAAAACACAAGGTCAAGGAATCAAAAAGTTCCCCCTAAATGTCTTTGAAGTTTAATTTAAAACTGTTTTGTGTGTCGCTGCGTGTGTACAAGTGAAGTATGAGGCTCTGGCGGTAGCCCGTCCATTTATATGTACACTCACACACACACACACACACACACCCATACACATACTGGACCATCATCTGATCTGCACTGGGACTCCAGGGATCAGCACGGCGTAGCTACAGCTGTTTCGTGGCGGGTCAGGTTACCCTGCTACCGCTATCCCCAAGGCCTTCACCAAGGGAACGACCCCACGTCAAACCAACACACTGCCCCCCCGCCCCACCCCATCAACTCCCTGGCCTCCTGAAGGTACCAGGTTGGACATGAGGTGTTCTGAGCCCCCCGACCCAAACAAAATCGACACGCCTCCCGGAGCCTGTGTGTGAATGACAGACATCTTGCAAGGGAGTTCAACAGCTTGTGGTTGTCAAACTGAAAGCTGCTTGCAGGAAATGAGCAGGAGAAAGTGCTATGACAGCTCTTTCATTCAGCCATCAGCAAAACAATAAGAAGTGTACCCAGTGATGAGCAGAGCATGTCCGCGCATCCAACATCTCTACTTGTTTTGGTACAGAGAGCAACGCCTCTGCTGCACAGACTCAAAACCTGTCAAAAGGTCTCTGGCTCCGAGCGCTCCACTGTTGTCAGACTTCAGAAGAAGGAAAGTGGACTTGGCAGACTGTTGTAGAAAATGAGGTTCAGTTTGTTTGCTATTGTCATCTCCATGTGGAATTGTGCAAGGTTTTGTTTGGTCAAGATTAAAGGGACAACGAGGAGTTTTGGAAAGCAAAGTGTTTTCACACTACATTTACCATGAGCCTCCACGCGGACAGTGAAATTCTTGGACCAGCGCAAGACGGACGTCTGGCCTAGAATGCTTTCATTTATCAAGAATGAAAGTCGGAGATTCGAACACGATCAGATATCGTCGTAGTTCTGACATAAACGGCGATTCGGCGGCGTTATTCCCGTGACCTGCCGGGCAGTGTCCGCAAAACAGAAAGTAAGGAAACGCTGGTCGGCTCGCCCAGCATTTCCACCATTACCACCATTAATTAAAATAACAAAACTATATATTTATCGAAAATGGAGGTAACGTGTGGGTAACGTAGATTCACATAACCAAATACAAACTCCTCATTGTCCCTTTAAGTTGGACATGAAACATTCAGACCAGCTCATTAGCTGGAGAAAACATGGGACACGATCTTCATCTCAGGAAACCTGTAAATTGCACGATTCATTTGTTATTCGTTTTCTTTTATTCTTTTGGTAAGACATTATTCTGTAGCTTCATTCAAATAAAAAGTTTCAAAGAAGATGGCTGAACTATGACGGTGTAATCCCTTGCAGAACGGGCCAGACTGGCATGACATCAAAACAACTAAACTTAGGCTAACTAAACAATATTTGAGAAGTTTTTTGCTTCTTTTTAAATTTAGACATCCGGAAAGAAAAAAGTAATCCCGTTTGTATAATGATATAGCCTAATCTTGTGCTACCGACAGTTGAAACAGATGATTAATCAATTAGTCAAACACTCAGCTACTCAAAGAAACGTATGGCTATGAAATGTTAACTTAAGTTCATAATTTAAAGCTTCAATTTAAACTGTCTGAGGAGTGGACCTTCTATTTAAAATAGAGTTTGTTTGCTGTTGAACATTAACACTGTAAACACCTCGCCGTATTTATACAAGTCAACTGTATATTACGGTTTCTAAAATGACCATGAATTAAACCAACGCCTCTGAAAGAGTGTAAACATAAACAGGCTATTACAGCCTTTGTAAAAGCAGGATTCATTACAGGGCTGTTTCACTCCATTACAATAGCATTGGCTAGGTGTGCCTAAAAAACTGTAAGTAATGTCTGAAAGTATCCACCCAGTCCAAGTTCACAGTTTTGTGCTCTGAATGTGTTGATATGAAAAAACAAACACGAGTTGAGACTGAGAGAACAACAAATGTGACAATAAATATGTAACCACACAGCTCCAGGGTGTTCTCACACCAAAATGAACTTCCTCATCAGTTTGCCATGAGAATACCACCACCCCTTTCCAGAACAATGTCTTCCTTTTTGGACATCCTGCCAACTTCACACTCTTCTCTCTCGCCCACACACACACACACACGCACACACACACAAGTGAACTCCCTATAAGAACAAGTAGAGGAGTTCATGGAAAGCTGACATTCCTGGAAGCTGCAGGAGTCTCCTGTCCTGGCCTCGTCTACACCTCTTACCTACAACAGCTGAAAAAACTAACAGCTGTTAATGCTGACTGTAGAAATATGTGTATATGTGTTAGAGACAGTTAGATAGTTAGTTCATTTGGTCATATACTTTTACAGTTTGCGCGCTTTGTGCTTCAAGTAGCCGGTGAGAAATATTTAGAGCAGTAAGACAGTACATGTCTGAAATGTGGGTCAGTGAATGTTTTGGTAGCAAATATGCAAGACGATACACGCAGAGCAGAGCGGAGCAGAGCGGAGCAGCTCCCTCCTCCCCGCTGCCTTCACTGACAACCGAGCAGCCGACTGACTGTGCTGCTGTTTAACAACAACACAGCTCGCACTAATGTCTAACCGGTGCGGGCTGGCGGAGTGATAAACTATTAACCACTCTGAACTTGTGTTAGCATTCGTGTGTGTGTAGCTAACCGCGCAGTTTGAGCGAGTTAAACGCGGCTCACGGTGAATGGGACAAAGTGGACACACAACACAACACAACACAACACAACAGAGGCTTCTCTCACACCGACGACAGTCAAGTAAACACTGCTGCTGCATTGTTGCCCAGCTCGTTTTGTTTTCAGCGCAGGTTCGTGTTAAATGTTTCTTGAGCCGTGTCCCTGCGGTAAGAAACAAAACAAAAAGAAAAAAAAGAAAAAAACAAGACGCACACAAACTAGCAGCGACAACGTGAAGAGCTCTCCTCTCACCAGAAACGAGCAGCGTTGCTCCGACCGGAGTCCCCGACCTCGGAGCTTCTCCTCAGGCCGGATGCCGTCTTTCCCTCCGCGAGTCAAGACGAAGAAAAACACTGAATTAGCACCGACCGTTTCTTCTCCTTCTCCTTCTTTGTGGTCTCGGGTGGTGGTAGCTACTTTCTGCTCCTCCGTGTCGCTTATATCCGCGGGCTTGTGTCGTCCAGCAGCATGGCTCGGTCGGTCGGAGGCTTTTTAAAGTTTCACTCCCGGTTAGAAAATAGGAAGCGCCGCTGTTGGTCTCTCTCTCTCTCTGTGTCGCTCTCTGTTCAAACCGGAGACACCATGGCAGCGTGAGGGACGATGGTGATTACTGGTTGATCTGAGCGTGTCCTCAGCCTGCTGCCTCCTGCTGCTGCTGCTGCTGCTGCTGCCACCACACAGCCGTGTCATCCAAATGTCAGCGGGGAAACGGCGCCACCCAGCAGTCACTGATGGAAAAGACCCGCAGCCGGTCGGTGCGGCTCCACAGCGGCGCCTACTGGAGGAAACACCGCAGTCCTACAACCATGATGACTCTATTATAAGACCTACAACACTACACATACACAGGGCCGTTGTATAGGGGAGAAAGGTGAGCAGGCCCCCCCCAAAAAAACCCAGTAGTCTAATCTTTGTATGACTAAATTATTCTGCATAATGACCCTGACTAGTAGGCTACTCATAGTAATGCTGCATTAGCATCAAAACAAAGTAAATAAAAAATGATAATACATACGTAGTCTAACTGTGCATTCACACCAAAAGCTTCCAGTGGTTAAAGCGGCCGCCCCATGTAGAGGCTAATAGTCCTCAATGCAGGCGGCCCGGTTCGAGTCCCGCGTCGGGCAGCCCTTTCCTGCGTGTCATTCCCCCACTCTCTGCCTCCCCCTTTCCTGTCTATCTCCACTATGGCTATCAAATAAAGGCAAAAAAGCCAAAAAAAATATACTTAAAAAAATAATAATAATAAATAAATAATGGGAAATGTCAGGGGGCAGGGGCCCACTTTAGTATTCTTTCAGGGGGCCCAGAATTCCTAGCAACGGCCCTGCACATACACACAGTGGCATGGGCACCCCTGGCCAAAATGTATCTTAAATGTGAACAGTTCAGCAAGTAAGAGATTAAATGATCCCCAAAAGGCATAATGTTACAGATGACACATTTTATATTTTAAACAATATAGCCTGTATTTTTTTTTTTTAATCTTTCACATTTTCAAAATGACAGAAAAGGAAAAGGTTTGGCCACCCTGCATAGTTAGTACCTAGCCCTCCCCTTTGTAAACTATCATAGCAAACAGCTTGTCTAATACCTGGGTCAAAGTTATCTGAAAGCTTTAGTCTCATGGGTCTCCCATTCTTTTGCAGGGTGCTGCTTTGTTCCCCCTTTTCAGGGAAACAAAGCAGCAACATTGTTTTCTACACATTTTCTGTCTAAAATTGTAGAAAACAAAAATAATAGCCTACACAACATGAAAAAAGTGTTTCATGTTTAACTTCATGCCTTTTAGATGTCATTAATCTTCCACTCGCCTAACTGTTCACATTAACAGAAATTGTGACCAGGGATGCCCAAACGTTTGCATGCCACTGCACTGTATCTCATCCACCCAGCTGGTACACCAGACCTACACTATTACAACAGACATTATAACTATACATTTATGTTTCCACAAAAGGTTTTCCCTGTTCTTATCACAAAAAACTGTCATTCAGCCATAGTGTAATGTAAACTGTTGTCATTTCCAATCATCTGTTTTTACCAGTTGAAGAAGCTGGTTGTCCTCAACCTTACTGCTCAATTGTCAACTGATTTCAGAAGATCATTCAAATCTGTTTTTAAGTTTTAGAGTTAACCAGGTAAAAAAAACTCCTCTGCAACTTCTGTTGCCGTCACTGTCCTAGTTCTCTTCAGTTAAAATATTTTCACTTGTATTGGTGCAAATTAGAGTGATTTCCTCCTCCCTCCACATGTTTTCCTCACTTACCTGAGCAAAACATTCCCACTTCACATATTCTCAAACCTCCATCTTCCCTGAGCATCAATCCATCTGCCTTGGTTTGCCCCACAAAACAATTTAAGCAACTGGGGCACAGCCAGAATCCAGGTGGGAAAAAAAACTAAAGCAAACAGACGGCTGCATACTTTCGCAGAACCAGAGAGAGAGCAGCCTTGTTGAGGTGCCCGTTTCAGCTGCATCTGTAAAGGAGACGTTTGGCAAGAAAACACTGCTCCACTTCTAGGCCAGTGTTTTTGTTGTCTGTCATCCATCTCATGTCTAATAAGTTTGGGTATTAACCAGACAGTGGCTGCATTTTCAGTCTGTAGAGTCATCTCTATAGTGAGCCCCCGTCTATTGCACGACTGAGGTAACAAGAAATAAATGTAAAGTGCATGTATGGTGTCACCTCTGCTTACTATAACACACAGTGCAGTGACTGAAGAAAGTCCAGTCTGGGTCCTCAGCCCCTTCCTGTCCCTTCTGTTGCTGCTCGTTGGCTTCAGCCTCTTATCAGATCTACTCGGTCGCGCCCTCCCTCCTCTGACAAGCAGTCAATATTCCTCCAGTGTCCCACCCCACCTCTCACATACGTCTTACTCACCTCTCTCCCTCCTGGTCTCATTCACTGCTTGTGTCCCAACAATTCAACCACAGAGCTAAAGATGTCTTGGACGTATGCAACCCTGCTGGCACTCCTCACCGTGCTCCTCGCACTGTCCTGTGAGTTGATGCAGAGGTTGGATGTTGGATTTAGGTTTTTTTTTTTTTTTTTTGCATCTCACTAGCATGTGGATCTGTGTATCAGGAGTTCATTCCTTTAGATACAATGATGCTAGCTGTTTGCTTTCTTTGTCTCTGGTGGAGAGGTATAGGCAGGAGGGCTTAGATTCTGTGTTTTTCATGTTTTCTTCTCTGACCCAGTGTCTCCGGAGGCAGACTCTGCAGCTGTGCCCAGCAGCACAGGCAGCACTAAAGATCCACAGGGTGAGAAGCTGCCTCAGCTGCACCTCTTGTGCTGTACATCCTCTCTCTCTTTATCCCTTCATGTTGTGAGCTGAGCCTCCCTCCTGCCTCCACCGCAGGTCCGCTGAAGAGGATTTTCATGAAGGAGGCCGATGCCTCAACCTTCTTCAGGAAACGCAGCAGACGGGGCGTGAAATCTCAGGATGAGATCAATGGTGAGTTCAGAGCTACACTCGCATTGATTTTCATGCTGTTACACCAGAATGGATGTCATCACTTTGCATCCAGCAAAACTACTAGAAAACATTTATCCTACTGAATCACTATATTTCCCTTTCCAAGGATTCAATATTAAGAAAAACAAACAAAACAAAAAAAAACCACCTGTGTAATGGTAATTCATCTACTTTTTGATGAGAAACTGAGTTTAATTACTTGGATTGTTCACAGTAAATAGTTCCTTAACACCTGTCTACAAAACTTTGCAGTGTGCAAAAAGTTTGTGTACCACCTTGTTAAAACCAGAGAGAACGAGCCAGGAAACTCAGAGAAATTTTCATATTTTACCTGCTGTTTTTTGTCATGATTTTACACTTTGTTCCCTTTAAGTCAAAGTTTTTCAGACAGCAGGTTTGTGTGTGGATAATGCCTCTTCCCTGGCATATAGAGAAATGGCATTGCACTAGAAACAATGGCATAAATCACTGTTTTTCAACCTTGGGGTCGGGACCCCACGTGGGGTCGCCTGGATTTCAAATGGGGTCGCCTGAAATGTCTAGTAATTGATCATATTTTTTTAACTAATGATTATTTTTTTAAAATTATGATTAAAAACTCCACATACAATCTTAAACAACTGTATTCTAAACTTTCACTTTCTCAAATATAGATCGAGTTCAAATAAAATGCAGCATATAAAAATATTGACAGCTGCGACACCAGAAATTTGGGATGTCAAAACGGGGTCATGAGCCAAAAAAGGTTGGGAACCACTGGCATAAAGACTATTGTGTAGCCACAGTGATAGATTTATTCCTGGTTTCAAGAAACCAAAACGTGGCGCGCAGTAATAGATGAAATAACTGCCTGACTGACTGCACGGTAGGGAAAACATGTTTATTGCTGTCTGAATTTTTTTATGACGGCAGCTGTTAACTGCTCTCTGGACCACCTCAGACCTGTCTGGTCACACATCAGCTCTGCCTCCTCTGCTGGAGGCTGCAGCAGGAGCCACAGGGCTGCATGGAGCTCACACACACACACACACACACTCACATCAGTGCAGATGCAGCGTCAATATCCTCCTCAAACGTTTGCTGAAAATTCGCATACAGCACAATGTTTGACATTCTTGGATGATTTAACAGCAGTGTTAGACAGGGTTCTGCCAACAGGAAGGTGAGAGCACACACAGAGATACTGCAGCTCTGAATTGGAGTTGTGTAACATGCTGTGGAGCTGTGTGCATGTAACACCAATGAGACACTTTGCCTGTGAAAGGAGGAATAAAATGAACACAAAGCAGAGAACACAGTGAAAGGACTGAGATGGACGAGTGAGTGGGTGAGCGGCTGGGAGCTGAATGTGGAATGTGCCGACACGCAGGCAGAACGGGGTCACAGAGAAACCAAGTAAAAAAAAGTGAGACAAATAAATAGTGCTCGCTTTGAAGAGCCTCTCCTGCTGCATAATGAGGTGAAATCACGACATTTCTCTGACAGGTAGATGAAATTTGCAAAGGAAAAGAGTTGATAAATGTGTCGGCAGTAGGTGGATAAGGGGGGGTGGGTACGATTTTGAGGGAAATGCTCCTGTTTGAGTTGGGAATTCAAAGAAGCAGGTGAGCTGTCTGACAGAAAAACAAACTAACCTCATTAGCCATGATATCAAACATGGTTTCACCTGCAAGTGTGCACCATGTCTGCAATGTTGACTTCTAATTTACAGCCGAGTGGCTCAAATTCCCAACAGGAGCTGCAGCTCGCACGGCACGCACAGACTTGTGTAGGGAATCCTGCTAAAAGGTTAAAGGTCGTGACCAGACTTTGGAAAGGTTAGCATGGCTATCCCAAACCTTTCCTATCTCAGCTAATGGCTCTTTCTAAGGTTAGGCTACTGCAGTCAGTGTGTCTGTCAGTTTCACTGACACCAACTTGCTCTGGTCTCCTTCACATGTCAGAGAGGTCACAGAGAGGTCACATCCAGGCTGAATGAAGTCCTCGCCACCACCTCTCTGGATTTATATCAACCTTAGCCAAACCTTTTAGATTTGGTAGCATTACAGTTCAAAGGTTAGGTTCACACATTTTAGTCAAAATAATACTGATCTTAAAGGTTCAAAAAATACCCATTCTGCATGAAAAAAACAACAAAAAAACACTTACGCAGACTGAGATAAACAAATCAGGTGGGTACCCTTTCAAAGTTACAATCCAATACAGCCAGTCCTGGAAAACACAAAGAGGGAGATTCACAATAATGAGAGGATGGTTCCATTATGAAATGTGCACTTTGTCAACAGCAAGGGGGTTTGAAAGTGTTTGTCTCTCTTTTTTTTTTAACTACATTACCTGTAGTTTCAAAAAGATGCAGATTAGTCCATCCAACACACATTATCAGTGGAAGACATTGTGTCACACCACACAATTAAGAATAAAAGCTTAAAAGTTTAAAAGGTTCTAGAACTTGGATTTGGTTGGGAACCACGTTGAGTTAAAATAACAAGACACAAGTTGCAATAAAAAGGGAGACACTGTTTATTTACAACAGCATTTCTGGTGGGCTGGATTTAAGATGCAGCACGGCCTTCAATCAGGGGGGCAGCAGGGCAATATATTCCTAAAAGGACAGCACAGGTTAAAACAAGTCCAGGAAATGGTTTATAATAAAACCAAAATTGATAGACGTCTTGTTACCTCGACTCTCACTGGGTTCCTCTCATCATGAGGCTTTAGTAGAACTCCAAGGGGGAAGGGGCCCACTCCTTCTGCAGTACTACACCATCTGATGCCTCAACCTTTGTTAAGCTTGGTCTCCTGCAGCCTGCTGATTTCTAGGAGAGAGTTAGAGCCAGAGAGAGGTGAACAGGGAAAATTATCCAACTTTCCTCTTCTTTAGGGTGCCAGTGATCCTCTGTGAGGGGGGTTCCAGGTAAGTGGGGGGAGTCCTCTTCTACCCAACACAGCTCAGCTCAGCTCAGCTCAGCTCAGCACGGCACAGCACAGCACAGCACAGCAGCCTCCTCTTCACAGCCAGTCTTCACACTGAATGTCTGAAACACAGTCTTCATACCACTCCACACTGATTAGTTAATTTAATGCCGCTGTCACCTCCAGCTCCTCACGGTGCGTTCAGGTGCACTGACACTGTTGTCCAAGAACACACTAAGGCTGGTTCAAAACACCATGTTATGACAATTGGACTCAGCTAAAATTGTAGCTAGCTACTGTATTTGAAGACTGATGTTGGAAAACATCCTGTTCATACCTACCTGAAGACTCAGTGTCAGTCTCAGCTGCGGCTTCTGTCTCCCTGTCAGGTTTGTAAGAAACTGGACACAAAAATCTAAACTGCAGAAATCAAAACACAACTACTAAGGTGAAACAAAAGATGTTTTTAAATTCAAGGAGGTAACCAAAGGAAAAACACATAGGGAAAAACGCAGGGACACCGTATGGACACAGGACATCAACACAGACAAACCAACAAAAAAGACAATGAGGAAACACTGAGGTGTGATCAATGCAGGTGAGACACAGGAAGACAAGACATGTATCTTCAAAATAAAACAGGACATGAACAGGAAGTCTTTTTGTCAAATTAATATTTATAGATTTTGTTCAGATTCAGATTTCACTTTGTTCACAAAAAATATTCTGAAAGCTTTACCTCATGCCACCATACAACAGTAAAATGTTGCTTTCACATGCAACAGCATTAATAACCTACAGTAATAATGTTACAGTTAACAGTCACAGGACAAATGTAGCTTACTTAAAGCAGAAGTAAGCGGAATATTTGTGTTAATATAAGTCTTAAATAGTTATATCTTCCGACATCAATCACTTCTATAGAGTGTTTGGTCTGAAACACGGGTCTGTCAGTCACTCTGCTCTGCTGTAAGCCGAGGAGAAAACTTTCCTTGTATCCTACAACCTTTATCCAATGAGGAGAGAGAACGGCATAAAGGGGCGGTCCTCTCTGTGTGTGCAGCCAAGGGATGCACGTGAATGTGGTGACGTAGGGACGAGGGCGGGGACTGCTAACTCCATCGGCTGACAGGAAGTTAGCCAAAACCACCGGATCGCTTACTTCTGCTTTAATGTTTAAAAAGTACCAGTTCTGGTACTTTTGAAACATTAAGATTTTGCTGATTTTACCTTTTTTTATTTAAGAAGGAATTTCGTATGGCTTTTATTGAAATTACATGTTTTTTATAAAGTTGTATTGGCATGGCAAAATGGAAATTATATTACATATTAAAGTGAGCTTTCCATATTCATCCTCTGTGCTTGCAGCTGAGCAGAGACTAGTTTTGGCGGCAGATGAACGGAAGAGAGAGTTTCACGAGGAGAAGAGGAACGAGTTTGAGAGCTACGCTGAAGAGGAACATGATGGTATGTGAACTCCTCATCTCTGAATCTATGCAGCTGAGAGGGATGAGTTCATTCACTGAGCGAGTTCATTCAACCGCTAAAATACTTCTAATCTTCCAGAGCAAGATGAGAGGAGCAGAGAGAGCACCGAGCAGTGGAGGGAGTTTCACTACGACGGGATGCATCCTCCCCACGAGTACAACCGCCACTCCATCTGAGTCTGAGGGCCAGTGAGAGAGGAGCTGACCGCATACTAACATTTAAAAGAAGCAGCCTCTGCAGGACAGTGATCCTCTTCACCACAGAACCTGGTGGTTACACAGCAGAGACATCAGCAACACCGCCAAATGTTTTAACTTGTTTTTATCCCGTGTGTGGCTGACATTGGCTTTGACCCCACTGCTGTATGTAATCAAGTGATAATGATAACTACAAAAGGTTTTTTTGTTTGGTTTTTTTCCACCTGATTTTTATCTTTCCAACTAAATTTCTAATATGTAGAACTAAAGTGGTTACAATTTGCTCTGACACAAACTGTGTTTGAATATCGAAATAAGCACAAGGCATTACCATAATACCAAAAAAGTAAATAGCCTGTTTGTATGTATTGGTAGTATGAACAAATACTTATTCCTTTTGTTGAGGGCCACAACTAACAATTATTGTGATTAACAATTCATCCCTTTTCTCTAATTATTTGTTTGTTAACTTTTTATCTATAAATCATTTGGTCTAGGCTATATAGGAAAAACACATTTAATCCAGCCGACAACTCAAAAGTAAAAACGGTCTCTTAACTATCACTGTTGTTGCTCAAAATGATCAACAATCATGTTAATAACACAATTAGAAACCAATACAATTAGAAAAAGTCATGGAGTTGACAATCAGTGTGTTTTGGAGGGATCCTGGGTAAATAGATCTACAATCATTATCACACCACATGTTCACAGTGAACGTAACGTACTGCATTTACACAAGTTATTCTAATCACTCACTTGTAATATCAGTTGCATAACTGAATCATTTTAAACATCTATATCAAATAACTTCTAATGTAATAAACATGTGCATATCCTAACTAACGATATTTACTCCCTGTCAAAGAAGCGATGACACGTGCAAACAAGCCTCTTTTTTTAATACATGAATTTCTACAACTCCAAAGAACAGTTCTGCAACAGTAATACATGCATACTGACGCCTTTTAAATGCTTCATATTTTTCTTATCTTTTTTTTTCTTATCTTTTTTTACTATTTTTTTATTATTATTTTTTGGGGGAAAAACATAGGGAAGACAAAAATAAACACTCAAGACCCAAGCAAACTGTTGTTGAGATTTGTATTTACAGTAAATAGAAGCTCAAAGTCCATAAGTCGATATTCACCACAACATTTTTAGATAATTCACAATGGCTAAGCCCATGATATTGGACTTGTTCTGGTGGAGTGTTGTCTTTTTTTCTCTCCCATTCATGTTGAGTGATTAAAAATTAAATAGAGGTACCACAGAGAAAATACAAAGACAGATCCCCTCTCTTCTCCGTGTGAAAGAGAGAGAAGGAGAAGGAGAAGGAGTCTTTCTGCTAAATTCAACAGGCTGGTATGAAAGCACAGTGATTAAACACAGAGAGACAGTGAGCTGTTTTCAGAACAGCCACTTCATGAGCGGAAGCAGAGCACGATATTTCAACTATACTGGACTGTACACTACTGATCTGACAATTCTGCAATGGGAGCAATCCTTATTAAGATACAGTTTCATTCGGTTGTCATTTTACATTTTTACCACAGACATAAATGTGCACTTCACTGATAAACACTTTTTAAAAAATCCAAATCCATTCTTTTTAAGGTCTATTCATGGGAAAACAATCTGTTCAGTGCAAGTTACATGATGCCCACATGTCAGTGATGATGGACTTAAGGAAAGAAAACCGTCAGACTCTCCTAATGGCACATTTGAATAACATGCAGTATTTTGGAGGGTTTCTTTTTTTTCTTTTTCTGAGGGGTGGGAGGTGGATAGCTTCTTGTTGGAGCACATCCCTGAGAACTGGTCACAAAGCGACTACATGTGATTGCCCTCCTGTGGTCAAAAAGGACTTCACAGTCACATTAAAATGAACTCATCAAATAAAACCGCAATTACAAAGTAACAACTATTAGATATTGTGCCTTTATCGTTCAATGCAATAACCGCTCAGTCCAGTTTAACAACACATTTCTTACAAAAATCATTATATATATTGTAAGAAAATAAATAATCCAATACATTAGTGCAACGCACCGGCCCGATCCACAATCAGACTCCACAACCAAAGCACATTATCCTGCTCATGTTTCATGTCCACGCACTTTAAAGCAAAGAGGTTACACATACTGTCATACTGTTGGGAGTTAGGACTCTGTGAGCCATTGTAGCAAATACCACAGCAAATTTAATGACGAGAAGTTCAGAGTGCAGATGATGTCACAATTAATTACCACAGCTTGAAGCTTATATTTCACTTGCATAACATGAGTCCACTCAACAGTTCCAGGCAGGATATTTACACAAGGCAAACAGAGGGGCGCCCTGTCTCAAGGCGCTCTCAGTCCAGATCCACAGCAGCTTCAATAATCAGTTCCCTTTAGTGTGGCACTTCCCAGACCAGCTGCTTGTTTGTCTGCCAGACAGCCATGATCCAGCCTGAACATGGCCTCCACAATAACAACTTCTGCTGAGCCTCTCCCCCCCCATCGGTACTTCCAGGTTTGTATGACAGTGGGAAGGGAAGCGGCGGGGGGGGTGCCGTGCTGAGCCGTGGTAAATGGAGCCGAGCCAATGCTCCTTAAATTCCTCCCGTGGTTGGCAGAAACAGATGGGAGGTCGCGGGATGGGCAAACTGGGCAACGACGTGGAATCACGAGGCCATGGGATGGTTTCATCCCGCCTCAAAGCTCCGTGGTCTCCCAGCTCACCTCCCGCGGAACCTGGCGTCATTTAGTCCCAGTGTGGATGACAGTAACAGTGGAGGGTCGAGGCCGCGCCGGCTCAGCCACTGCTGGTGGTTCCTCTTGTACAGGAGAGGGGGCATCCGAGTCCTGGTTGTGCACTTTAACCGCAGACTCCAACGACTCTACTGGAGAACCTGAGGAACAAAAAGGGAAGAAATACAAAGAGATTGTTAACAAATAACTATAAGATTCAAGATTCAAGATATCTTTATTGTCCCAGGGGGCAATTTGTGGTGCAGCCAGCAGCAAAAACAAAATAATAAAAATACACAACAATGACATAAGACAACAGTTAAAAATTGGCAGTCAAAAAGTAGGATAGAGAATAACTATAAATAATAAAAACAGAAGGAGGTGAAGTGAGCAAAGTGCATGCAATCCACCTTAAAATGTATATGAATTATTCATTACTTAAAGGGACAACGAGGAGTTTCTATTTGGTTATAAAAAAGTCTCACGTTAATGTGGATGAATCTCCGCTACCCACACTTGTTAATGGGCCCATTTTTGATAAATATATCGTTTTGTCTCTATGGTTATTTTGTTATTATTAGTGGTGGTGGAAATGCTGGGCGAGCCGACCAGCGTTTCTTTACTTTCGGTTTTGTGGCGAGTCATGAGAATAACGCCGCCGAATCGCCGTTTATGGTCGGAACTACGACGGTATGTGATCGTCTTTGAACCTCTGACTTTAATTCTTGATGAATGAAAACATGAGTCTGTCTTGCACCGGTCAAAGAATTTTACGGTGCGGAGGCTAAATGTAGTGTGAAAACGCTTCGCTTTTCCAAAACTCCTCGTTGTCCCTTTAAAAGGCCAATGGCAGCTGGAACCCAGGACTTTTTAAATCTGGTAGTCCTACATCTGGACATACAAAACATCTTTCATAATTCCTATGAAAAGACCAAAACCAATATCGGGCTGGTCTAAAAATAGCTTCAAATTTACTGCCCTCAGCCCATTGGCAGACAGCCAGCAACATAGTTTTCATAAAAGAGAAGTAAATTGTGAAATTGTTAGTCTAGGGGACTATTTTCAGCAGTGGATTGATACACATTTTGTGATATGTCAACCAGTGCAACACTATGGGCCTGTTCTGTGATATACCACTATGAAGTAAGATTGGAATTAACCCATTTATATTATCATTGACTGCTTGGCCCTACATAAAATAGTTTTATACTTCATCAACTAATAATTTTGCCCGTCCATCACTTATTTAATCTAAACACCAGTAAGTCTACAAAAAGTGTGAACATTTCGGGAATTTCCTTTGAAGTGCTTGTTTTGTTTGACCAGAAGAACAAAATGTTCTCAATTAATAATTAAACAAAAGCAGAAAATGTTCACATTTGGAAAGGTTGAACCAGTTATTATCAAGTTATTCTCTTATGATAAACTTCAATCACTCAATACTGCAGTAAGGTGATAAAATGAATACTTAAGCATTTCCTTGAGATGTATTTATTTTATTTAAAAACCCTGCGCTGAGCTAAACACCAGCAGGAACAACTGTGACCACATGGCTCATGTCAAACCCAGTTAAGTCTGTTTAATTGAAACCAACACTTCAAGAGCTTTTTAAACGGCTGCCAATTAGCACGATGTGGGGGGTGGGGGTGGGGGGGGGGGTCATCTGAGTGAACAGAGCTCACATGAGTGCAGCACTAAAAGATGGACATGTCCACATCTACAGAGAGCGTCTGAAGTGTCACTCACAGTCCTTCAGGGAGAGCGGGGCGCAGTCCACCGACTGGCTCTTGGATGGAGCTCGGCTCTGAGGGTTAGACACCGAGTTGTTGCTCTGGATGCTGCTGCCAAAGCTGGTGCCCAGTTGCAGGCGCCTCATGTGGCGGATGACAGCTGTCGCATTAAAGGCTTGCTGTGAAGACAGGGTGTAAACAGACAAGTGTAAAACCACAGACAGATTCCCGGTCAAAGATATGCAATTCAAAGGGACAGAAAATATTGTGAATGTTATGTTGTTTTTAGTAAAATACAGTATGATGGCCAAAAAAAAAAGAGAGAGAGATGCTGGCCTGTACTCACCCTCCATTTGCTTTTGGCAAAGTTTTTGCGCATCTGTCGGCTGACTGATTCGTGTATGTTCTTGCAGAGAGCGGTGTCTCCGGCAATCCTGAAAATCAGAGTCAATTAAAGGTCCCATTTTATACTCTTTTTACTCAATTTCACTCAGCTGTGAGACGTCCAACTAAACTGTATTCGAAATGTATTGCCCCAAACTGATCCGTGGTCCTGAATGTCGGCTGTCTAAAAGTCGCTCAAATGAGCTCTACTGAGAACAGGCAGTTTCTGTGCCTGCACCTTTAACTAACATGGTTACTGTACACGGCAAAGATTATTACCACTTAATGACTTAAAATTGGTTGGTATTTCATCAATTTAGCTCAGGAGTTTCTTGCTGTGCACTGCAGCCATAGAAATAGACGTAGTAGGCGTTTTATTGCGCAGAGGGGCCGGCCTCACTCCCGTCATGACCTCACCACAGGAGCTGAGTCTGAACAGCCTGTTTTAGCTCAGTTTTACCAGTCGGTGGGCTTTTTTTCATAATATGGGACCTTTAAATCATGTAAATAAATGTCCACAGCGTGGCACAAGCTATTTATTGCTGTATATTCATATGTATGTTGGAAAAAAAAAACATCCTGATGTTGTTTTCCTATTTGCTCCCCCTCATTTATTTTCATTCTGCTAAAACATCTGTGATTGATGGAGCAATGTCTTTTTGCAGGAGCTCACACACTGTAACTGGCTCTGTCACATTCATCATAATATCTCTGTGTGAAATCTTGTCAATGAAAGCCATTCCTCTCCGTTATGACACCTGTTACCGGTGTCACAAACCGTATATTTGTATCAGAAGGACCGCCTGCCCCGGGACCCAAAAGGCCCATTACTGGCAAACAGACTTATTCATACTGGCCACTTCAGCTGGAGACAGCAGCCCACGCCAGCTCGCTCTCGTTAGCTCCGGCTCAGGCCTGGGAAGACATCCTAATTGTTCATTAAAGCGTCCACATTCTTCAAGGATCCTTCAGGACGCCAGCCACTAATTGGAAGCCATTTATTCAGCAGATTTCTCTCCGAGGGCCGGCGGTGGCGAGGCAGAGGTGGGTTCGCGGCTCGGAGCCATGGCGACAGATGACAGTGGGAGGACATGCTCTCTATGACAAATGCGTAAGCCTGGCAATCTGCGTCATACTGCTGTTTAATCGCAGCGAGATGTGTGCTTCCCTGCGATTGTCTGGTTGTGGCGCAGCGTGTGGCGTTAGTTTCTCACCAGGGATGCTCAAGAGACTGGTCACATGTGAATCTCTTCTCTGGGTCCTTCTCCATTAGGCAGCTGATGAAGTCTTTGGCTACGAAGGCAATTGGAAAAGGTCAAGAGCACATCCAATGAGAACATCTTCCACACTCTGGTGCACTCAAGCATTTAAATGTTTTCGTAGCGTTTTATCTCACAGGAGCTGCTATTCTGTCATTTTAGTTCTTAAATTCATCTATGGTGTGTCCACCATTAAAGAACGTGTCCCGATAACTTTTTTTTTCTAGTAAAAGTTTTGGTAACACTTTATAATAAGTACACACTATTAAGCATTAGTTAAGCATTAAAGGGATAGTAGCATTTTTTTTAAAGTGGGGTTGTATGATCTACAAATAGCCCCTAAGTACTTTAATTGCAGTAGAAGACTCTCTGCACTCCTCCCGTTAGCAACGCCAGCCCATAGCCCTGCCCAGAGATTTACAACATACAGTGTTGTGAACAGACCCAAAGAAAGGGCCTATTTTCGTGGCCTAAAAGAGGTTTTACCTGAAAAAAAAAACACAGTTCCATTGTTCACTATAATACAATTTTTTCCAGCCCCTCAAAGTGCAGGAAAAACTCAGTTTTTATTTGGAGCTAACCTACTGCTGATCGGTGGGCGCTAACCCTGGGCGGAGGGATACGTGAGTTGGTTAGGTCCAAATAAAAACTGAGTTTTTCCTGCACTTTGAGGGGCTGGAAAAAATTGTACAACAATGGAACTGTGTTTTTTGTTTTTGAGGTAAAACATCTTTTAGGCCACGAAAATAGGCCGTTTCTTTGGGTCCGTTCACAACAATGTATGTTGTAAATCTCTGGGCAGGGCTATGGGCTGGAGTGTAGAGAGTCTTCTACTGCAATTAAAGTACTTAGGGGCTATTTGTAGATCATACAACCCCACTTTAAAAAAAATGCTACTATCCCTTTAATAAATACTGAATTCTTCATTTATAACTCATGAATACTCATTGGTAGTTTATAAATACAGTTAGTGCTTATCAATGATGAGTAAAACATTTGTAACTGTGTTTATAAACTACATACTAATCAATCAATCAATCAATCAATCAATCAATCAATCAATCAATCAATCAATCAATCAATCAATCAACTTTATTTATATAGCACATTTAAAAAACCACAGAGTATTCATGTGTTATAAATGATGAATTCAGTATTTAATGCTTAACTGATGCTTAATAGTGTGTACTTATTATAAAGTGTTACCAAAGTTTTTTTTCTGTAGATTGTACAGATTGTAAAACAAATCAATGATTTGATGTTGGGCTACATAGTTGACTGGAGTTTCCTTGAAAGAACCAAGGCAAAAATAAAGAAAAACATTTAAAGCCAAATTGCCTAAATACAAATGTATCATAAAAACATTTTCTCCAAGTTAGGGATATTTGACAAGAATATCCCTATAAAAAAAAAACAGTGATATTCTATCATGAAAGCCTTTTAAGTAGAATGCAGTGGTCATTTCTTTATCTCAAACAAAAGCTAACAACAGTGGTGGCTATAGCACAACAAAAATCTCAATGTCTCAATAACTTGATCAGTTTGATCAAAGTGTCGTCTTGGTCTCATGATGTGGAGAGGAGGGGGAGAGAGAAGAGGACTGTCTACAAACTGTCATTGAACCAGAACATTACAACTGAACCACTAAATCAGACGGTGCTTGAGATGTTTGTGGTTAATCACCTTGTTAGAGAACAGCATGTTATTCAATAAGTACTGAAACATCGAACAATTGGACATGTGCATTCAAAAGTTTAGAGATGGTTAAATTAGATTCACCTGTAAAGGTTATAGTGCATTTTAGATGCATTCTGAAATTTCATCCAAAAGCCAAACATCCCTAACTTGTTGTGAGTAGTGTATATGTTCATCCAAGCTAGCTCACTCTTCAAATGATATGATTTCTAGAAAACTGTAAATGTTGTGTTGAAAAAAGGGGGATTAGATTATTCAAATGACAAGACCAAGAATTTAAAAAGGCTGAAAAATAAAATGAGTTCAGAAATAGAGCTTGCTAATGCTCTGTTTGATGTGGTGTATAACCGCCAGATACTTTCCAAGGGACACATACTGTTTGAACTGAATAGAACAAAAAATGTATTTGTTGATTGTCCTCAAGTGATCCAATTGCCTGGCTATGTTATTTCTCATTTGAATGTACTGTGATATTGTCATGTTTGACTATTCCTGACATAAAAACTAATTAAAAATATAAGTATAAAAAAAAAGAGATGAGTTCAGAAATAGAGGAGCTGACTGGAGGTTTATTTCATTTAGAATCTTGTTATCTAATTATGAATGAATCTATATTTCTAAATTTGCATTACTTTGCTTTTTATTGCTTATTGTTTTCCTGACAGGAAACGAGGACACAGACAGATACAGTAGGTATAGTAGCTCACCGGAGTCAGAGATGTCGTCCCAGTACGGAGCGTCAAACTCATAGTCGGCCTTGAGAATCTGCTCAAAGAGCTTGGAGTCGTTCTCGTCATAGAAAGGAGGGTAACCGCAAAGCCTGAGGAGATGAAGACTGATGATTACATCACAGCAAGAGAGCCGCCATCCATCTGATGTTAGAAACTTTAACCCAAATCTAAACAGGATTTGCTGCGGCCCTAATCTCATTCACTGGCAGTTTGATTTTTCATATAAGCATGTAACAGGAGACGGTTCAGAGGGATTAAAGAGACTACATAAAGACTAAGAAGGGAAAAAAATGAAACAAAACAGTCCATTTTAATATGATATGGAGAAAATAACATGCAAATCACAGACATGCAACATAAACCCAGGCTGTATATTTGAGCTTCTGCTTATGAAACGGTATGAATAGGACAGAAGTCTGTGAAGGCATCAAAATCTCTTCCACTTGTTACCTTAAAATTCATCCCTCCTAACGAATGGATAATGAGACCAGGGATTTTCTCTTTGCTAATAAGTGACACCACTTTACTTAATTAGTTCAGTTGCTTTGTGTAACAGTTTCCACTCGAAGCTGTATAGACACTGTAGAATAAGGACAGCAGCTGGAGGCATCATCATTTTCTATCAATTATGTTTTCCACAGGATGAATCGAAAACTTTTTATTTAGCAGCGAACTGAAGACACTCCTCTGAGTATCAGTCGATCTGTGTGTCCTGTGCTAATTAGCAAACGTTGGCATAGTAACACACTAATTAAAACACAAATTAAACTCGTACTACATAGAGTGCTAATTGCTAGAGTAGTAGAGTTTAAAAACATCAGACTTCATCGTCGTTAACAGGAAATGATACAATACACGAGACTCTGGTTGTCAATTAAACAGCAGTAAGCTTGATAAAAAAAGGTTTAATACAGGTGCACTACGGATTAAAAGTTGTTAAATGAGTGGGTTCTGATCTTGTTATCTGTTTTACATCTGTCTTTGTTTTACTCCTCAGTCAGGAAGCTTGATAAATCTCAGTGGTTTCCTGAGAATGTGTCCTGGTGGTTTCTGATCTGAGCGATGGTTTCCTGTTTAAAAAAAGGGTTCAAATACACAAAATAATCTTCAGTTGGTGATAAGTAGGTTTGAATTCAAAGAACTCACAGAATATATGCGATGACTCCAATAGACCAGCAGTCCACAGCTTTACTGTACGGCTTCTGGGCTAAAACCTCAGGGGCTGGAACAAAGACATGTTTTATTTTTTTAATGGTCAGACAAACTCATATTCTTGTAGTGAAATGATACCAACAGATATCCACTCTTCGCCACAGCACTGAGAACTGGAGAGGATCAACATGGATGTTTGGTGGTTTGCCTGCACCAGATGGCTAAGGTTAACCTGTGGCTACTGGCAGATTAGATTAGGTCATGTTTATCCAACTAGAGCATCTAATTATCTCGGAGCAAGTTTCCACCAGAGCTCAGAGGGCGTCCTCCGTCCTCACCCACGTATCCTGGAGTCCCACAGGCGGTGGCCATCACGTCCCCCGTCCCCTCCATCTTCGACAGGCCGAAGTCGCTGATCATGATCTTGGAGTCGTCGTGAGGGCTGAAGTAGAGCAGGTTCTCTGGCTGGAAACAGAATAAAGAGTCAATCTATGCGTCTGTGCTTGTGTGTCTCCATTTGTGTATTTTTTTGGCTTCAGCACATTCACTGTGGAGGACGTGGAGACATCTAACCTCTGTGGGTGATCCACACAGAAAAGCTCATATAATCTTACTCACAAAGGTTAAACAGCAGGGATTTCCCCTCTCAGTTCAACAGTAATTCTTTGTTGAGAAGCAAAAACCTTTTTTTTTAAACTCTTCGACAACAAATGCAGTGTATTGTGTGAGGAGCTGTGAATGTCCTACACTGATAAAGCCCAAGCCCAAACTTTCCTCACTCAACACTCACTAATCACTTTATATTATTCATTAATTGCCCCATATATGACATAATGCATTGAGGTCTGGAGAAACACATACAGAACAAATACAAATTCTATTTTTTTATTGCAAAAAAAGGCTATAAGAATCATCAGTAATAATGAGCCAACCAACCCACTATTTAGTCGCTTGAACATTTTGAAATTCAGGGACTTAGTTGATTATATTACAATACACAATACAAACCATGTACAAAGCAAGAATCTGTTTAAAATGAAGGATTCCAGTTATAACCCGAGAAGACCACTATTATTTGAGAAACCAAAGACTCGAACTACTGTAAAAAAGTCTTTCTGTTAGAGGGTTAACATCTGGAATAATTGTCCTGAAAATATTAAATTATGCTGTACTCTAGTCGGCTTTAAAAGACTTTATAAGAATATAATTTCTCGTTACAGTATGGAAAATTAAGTTGAATGATTTTGTACTATTTTGGGTTATGCGCTGTGCACTATTCTTTATTTTGTTGTGATCAGAAATGTAAGTGCACTGATTAGTTTCAAATGTCTGTGATCTGATGCTTTTGTATTAATGAGTAGAATCTTTTAAGGTAAAAGGGGTAGGGGTATATAAGCTTTGGCTTCAACCTACACCCTTTTGGTTATATAAGCTTGATATATACCGAAACAAATAAATTCATTCATTCATTCATTCATTCATTCATTCATTCACTGTTGTACCTTTAGGTCTCGGTGCACTATGCCCATGGAGTGCAGATAGTTAACTGCATCCAAAACCTGTCGAATGAGCCGGCTGGCGTCCATCTCTGTGTAGAAGCCCTTTTCCACGATGCGGTCAAACAGCTCACCTCCAGACACCCTGTCCACACACACACACACACACACACACACACACACACAATCAATCAACAACACAATCTGATTTATATGATAATTAAAACAATAATGAAAAGGCGGATTAATATGGCTGTTCAAATATGAAGTGCTTCATCATTCATTTGAGAACCTTTTGAATAAACAGTAAAAAAAAAAAAAAAAAAAAAGAATAAAGTGAAAAATCAAAACTAATATTGTGTATTCTCACATAATGAAGCAAAACACAGCAAAGCACAGTATGTGAATGTACTACATGTCCATTTGTGAGATTATAGTACAATGTAAGTTTTCATGGGTGACTTGACAGATACAGACACAGATTTGAATAGCTTCATTTCTTTACTGGTCTGCAGTATGTTACCTATTCAGACTACAACCTGTTCACTGGCTGACTACTGCTTTCCATTAGTACGTAATAACAGAAACACCTTACTATTACATTTAGGCGTAGGAATTGTGAAACCGTGACCAAAACCACAAGTCATGGCATCATGTTGTAACACAGGAAGACCCCCACCCCCATGATTTCTAAAGTTAGGACAAGTTATATAATTTTAAACGTATATATATTTTAAACTTAATACCTATTTTATTATTAAGCAGGTTTTATTAGACGGCACATTCAGGTCAGCGGTGAGGGAACATTTTAGGGTTATCCCCTAGACCAGTGGTTCTCAACTGGTGGGTCGGGACCCAAAAGTGGGTCGTAGACCCGTTCTGGATGGGTCGCGGACAGCTGGTCAAAAAAGTAAATAATATTTAATGCACATCTGATGTTGGACATGTCTTTTATTTTGAAAAATAACTTATTTTGAAAGGCACACGAGACACGTGAACACATGCAGTTGTAATGGTCCTCCTCAGTTTCTTATTATTTGCTCCATTTGCTCTGAATGCAAAGATATCAGTTTCTTATTAATGTGGCCTGAATGCAGTGAATCTTGTTTTGTTTTGTGGGTCTTTATTTTGTGCAATTTGATATTTATTCACTTTTGTGAATATGCTCTGAATGCAGAGATGCATTAGAAGTCAAATATATCGTTTTGTTGGCCTCCATTTTGTGCAGTTTGATATTTTTTTATTCACTTCCGTACATGCAGTTGTCATGGTCCTCCTCAGTTTCATTCATGTGCTCTGAAATGCACTTTGCTCAATAAAGAGCAAAATGAGTTTTTAAAGGCTTTAAAAAAAAAATCTTGGTTTGAATTCTATAAAAGTGGGTCGCGACTTCATGACCATGGGAAAATGTGGGTCCCAGAGTGAGACTAGTTGAGAACCCCTGCCCTAGACCTTAAAATGAAGTTCAGCTCCCACTGTTATATTTTCTCTGCATAGTTTTAGTGAGCTCACATGTACCTGTTCTCAGCCCCAGCATCAACATTACCCTGATCTGGATCGAAGCAGATTTTGTATTTGCTGCCTCCCTGTCCAAACCTACCACAGTGACTTTCTTCAAATCTCCTCTAAACATTAATCACACTTCTTTACCATGGCATATTTTTCATCAATTCTCTGTTTCCAAGTAATCTGATACCTTTTTTTCTCGATTAAACTACTCCTATTACTACTACTACATAAAACCATGGTATACCACTAGTATCTGTTGGAGGTTTTGATCAAATGTAATAGTCTTTCCGAGGTTTGCAGTGTTGCTAAACCAGTCATACAGTGTTAGATCAAAAGCATAATGATGACTGAGACTTCTGGTACATCAGTTATAAACACTCGCACATTCTTCTCAACTACTTTCAACCACAAAAGGAGAAGGTACAATAGATGACTCACATTAAGCTGAGCATCAATTATGAGAATGTGGCTGCTGTTACAGATGGCTAGCAATCACCATTTTCATAAGCGACGCTTCAAGGTCACATGATGCACCTTTCAGACGAGCACACAGGGCAGATATCCGCCGCCTAAATTGCTGGTGCATTAGTCACAAACACTGTGAAATTATGTGGAGAGGAAAAGGGTCTCGGACAACGATGACGTCCAAACGGTGCCGGCAGGGAGAGGCAGCTGCCACCAGCAACAACAACACATACTTTTAACTAGATAGCTGCTACTGGTGACACAGCCTCCCAGCTAAAAGCTCAAGCTCAGGCTTTGAGATTATGAAGGAAAACTTTGAGGAAAGCATCTTGTGTCCTTTCTGGCTTAGAAGTAGAGGAGAAGATGCTTCTTCTCTCATGGCTGCTCAGTGATTATGAAGCTAAGGCTGGGAGACAGTTAGCTTAGCACAAAGACTGGAAGCGGTGGGAAACTGCTAGCCGGGCTCTGTCCAAGAGATAACAAAATCCACCGAGCAACTCCCACTAAACTGTGTTCACTGATAAACACACTGGATCTTTTTCTCTTTGATTGTCAAATGTAAAAACAACATGGAGAGTCACACTTTGTTGGCCAGATGCAGCCTGAAGGGACAACAATTAAAATATTTCACCATTATGATCATATATTTTTTTTTATAAAACCAGCTAATTTAATACTAATACCACTACCAATAATAAAAAATAATAATATCATTTTTGTGATATAAAAAAAGAAAAGTATATTTTGGGCCTGTCCGAAAATCCAGTTATTTTGGAAGGAGGTGTCAACTGAGATAAATAAAATAATGGGGTGGATTTAGATTTTTCTTTTGTTATTTTATATCTCGGTAAAATTCCGAAAACAGTCTTGCATAAGGACAGGTACTTGTTGAAGATTCTTCTGGCAAGTGGTAGGAAAGCCATAACCAGATCCTCCAACACTGATCCAGTGGCACGGGATCATTCACGAAATTTACTGTATGGAGAGACTTACTTTTGTTTTAAGACTTCAGTTGGAGAAGTGTATGGAACGCTGGGAAAAATGGATTGAATATGCACCTTGAATAGTGTGACATTTGACTATGATGTATGCGTATGTATGTATGTGTAATAGAATATTTTGATTTTAACTGTACCACCCATGATGATCTCATGTTCTTTGTTCATGTAGATAAATAAAAAGTAAAAAAAAAAAAAAAAAAGAAAAGTATAAATCCTTCGACACGTCTTCTTTCTTCTCCTCCTGGATGGGAAAAGAAGTCGCTGCTTGGCAACTGGATTAAAAATGTTTTATTTGAAGTAGTGGAGAGAATATTTTTTACATCCTGATAGTGAAATGACTGTACCTTTTCTCATCCTCCTCTAACTATGTGACTCAAGTGGTTTTGGCAGATTCCTCCTTCAGACAGAGCCAGTCTTGCTCTTCCCACTGTATCCAGCCTTTATGCTACAGTAAGGTAAGCTTGGCTAACTGCCACAGAGTGGTACCAATCCTCTCATCATTAAGAGGGCAAATTAACACATAATTCAAAATGTCAAATGATTTATTTGAGGTACTGTTGGACTAATGCAGATTTCAGTCCAACATGTATATGATTTTTTAATGTTCCAATATAAAATCTGTAGCGTAATTTAGTCCATGTACATGTTTATTACGGCTGTGGCACAAACCTTTTTCAAGCATCGCTGCATTCGGAAGAGCAGGTGAAGCAAAAAATGCCTCAAGGACATTATAGATGCTTATACGAGCAAAAAAAAAACGCAACACATTATCCAAATGGCAGGACAAATGGGAGACAAAGGGCTGACCTAAACAAACAAAGTGGTGGGTTGATGTACTCACAGCTGCATTATGAGGTACAGGTGGTTCGAGCTTTCGTAGATGTCCTCAAGAGCCACGATATTCTCATGTTTTATCCTGGGGAGGGAGAACAGAAAATTCACTTTGGTTTGCTCTCAGCACCGGCCGGCTGCGATGAGCTGCAATTAGCCCTCTCCTTTGTTAAAAACCAAGCCCTGCTGCCACATGGAAACAGACCTGTTTTGCTTTTGCTTTCTGTTACAGCACTTTGCTTGCGTGTGTGTATGTGTGTGCACTTGTGTATCTTCTCCATGTTTGTCAAAAAAATGAACCTGGCAGAGCATATGATTTGCACAAGGGAGGAAACCTTTTGTGTGTGATGAAGAGCGAGGGGGGATTCTTAGAGGATGCTAATCAATGAGTCATGAAGCAACAACCCCCGTCACCAGGAGCACCTGAAGAAGATAATATAGGCTGGATCAAGATGCTGGGAGGCTGTGTCCAGGCAACCAACCAACAAGGTTTTAGTACAATAAAAAAAACAAAAAAAAAAAACAGCCTCTGCAAGGAGATATGCAGATGACAGAGCGTGTTCAGAAGGGCAGGTGGCTGAAAAAGAAAAAGGTGGGGGTGGAAGAGGAGGAGGCGGGGAGAGTCTCAAAGGACGAAACTATCTGCACAACTTCCTCTCGATAAGTCCAGAACAAAACATTAAGGTTGAGGCAGTTTGAGGGCCAACACACAGAGGAGAAGAGGGAGAAAAGAAAAGAAAAAGACAGAATGAGAGATTAAAACTGAGAAAGAGAGAAACACAGAGAGAGAGAGAGAGGGAGAGGCAGAGAGAGAAAGAGAAGAAGGAAGTCAAAGGATAGCAACTGTAGCCTGGCAACTACACCCAACAACTGGCGTGCTCGCCGCTTCTAGAGTGACTGATGATGACTGAGCTTCTCGGGGGAATTACCCATTAGACCCTGGAGGAGGACGGAGTGTCACCTGGTGTCAACGCCACCCTATCCTGCCCTGTGTAGGTGTGTGTGTGTGTGAGTGTGTGTGTGAGTGTGAACACTGCGAAAACCCCAAAAGGGAGGGTAGATGAGATTCGACAAAGAAGTCACTTAAGCCTGACAATGACTGTTAAATAAAGTGAGTGGCACCGGCATCCCAACTCTGAGTCATTACCCAGAGCTGAGACACACAGACACACACAAACACACACACACAGCCTGTCCCTCCCCAGAGGATGCTGCAGCGTGGTGGTGACCCCTTCTTAAGTGCTGTTTCTTCTCCTGCAAACCCCCCCCCCGTGGCTCCGTCAGGGCGGTACACCTACTTCCTAAGCACGGCGATTTCATTTTCGATGCTCGTCTCCTTCCCCTTCAGCGCTTTCTTCGGGATGCACTTGATTGCCACCATCTTTCCCGTGGCCTTCTCCCGAGCCATCACCACCTCGGAAAATGCCCCGCTGCAAAGAGAGAGACAGAGAGAGAGAGAGAGAGGGACATGTTAGTCCTCCTGCTTGATATGCGCTCAGGCAATATTGACACAGAAAACCTATCGTCAGTGAGCAGACAGAGGGCACTCAGAGGCAGACAGGCCAGAGTACACAAACAGCATATTGTGAATATTTACTGAGAACTGGCAAAGCCCCCCCCCCCCCCCCCCCCCCCCCCCAGCCAGCAGCCTTCTGCGTTGGCTTATACGCTCGGTGCTCGTGCAGAAGCCAAAAGCATGGCAAACACTTTTAAAACAGCCATTTAGGACGGCTGATGGCGCGTCTTCCTCGGCCCATCTGTCTCCATACATGAGAGCCTTTAAAAACAAATACTGAATTAAGGGAATATTTGCTCAAGCAATCTGTATCTGTTGCTATGATACAACACTCTGTCCACCTTAATAAATCTCTCCGAGCACGCGGCATGATTGCTTTTTTTTTTTTCTCTCTCTCCCCCTCCCTGCTTCTTTTCATTACACACCTCCACAGGCACCTTTTTACTTCCATGAGGATGGTTTGATGGGAAGATCTTAAAAAAAAAAAAGATGGATGATTTGAAACCGCTTGGGTCATGGTCACTGGACCAGTGATGATGTGATCTAAAGCACTCAAATAAACCTTGATTAACTTGATGAAGGCTTACCAAACATGTCTGGGTAGGAAAAAATAGTAATCTGAGCAAGAGTGTTGTGTTGAATTTGTTTGTTTTTTATCTTTCTGGACTGATATAGCATCATCTTCTTGATCAGCTCTGCTGTTCACAAAGCATTTTGAGTTTTCACTTAGTTTACTCTCCCCATGTGTTCGTTGTCATTTAATCTCAAACTGAGCTGCTGATATAATAATATATCACTGTGACCTGTATTCCAAAGTTGGATGGCCCTCACTATCTACCAGGCGTGATCGACGCTGGATTTTTATTTATTTTTAAAGCTCTCACTGGTTTCTTACCATCTTATATGAACTCACTAGTATCTTTTAATGCAGGTCTCTATCGCACACTCTCAACAGACTGGCTCACACTCGAGGTTCCCTCTGTTAACACCAGTTTCTCTTACCCAGGGCCGTTGCTAGGAATTCTGGGCCCTCTGAAAGAATACTAAAGTGGGCCCCTGCCCCCTGACTTTTCCCCTTCTTTCTTAGACTACGTATGTATTATCATTTTTTATTTATTTTGTTTTGATGCTAATGCAGCATTACTATGAGTATCAGTCAGGGTCTTATGCAGAATAAATCAGTCATACAAAGATTAGACTACTGGGGTTTTTTGTGGGCCCTACTGGGCGCTGGGCCCCAAGAATTATCATCACCTTTCTCCCCTATACAACGGCCCTGCTCTTACCTACAACCTGGAACACTCTGCAAAATCATTTGAAACTTACCTCACTTTTATCAATAGGACAATTTAAAACCATAACTACATCTTATTTTAGGTAAAATAAGCCTCAATTGAAACTTATGTTTCAATTTATCCTCGTCACCTTTAACTTCCAGTATTCCGTCATGCTTCAATGTTTGTGTCTTCTGTCCTTATATGTTGTGTGTTTCATCTCGGCTATATTGTAAATGAGGTTACTCCTCAATATATCTCTGAGTTTAAGGTTATGAAATGAAATAAATCTATAATACAATGTTCATTATCATCTGTCTCATCCTCCTGTTGGATCGTCATCATCAGGTATACAAAAAGTACACCTGATGCGATTCACCGCCTTCACAAACAGCGAGACGGCCCGGCACCTAAAGCTCCATTATATTCTCAAAGTGTGATCAGTTCCACCCGACAGGCTCTAAACTCGGCGCTGCTTGCTGCACTAAGTCCCACCGTTGGCCATCAAATCCACGCTAATCCCTCACTCCACCACGACACAGGGAGAGAGGCAGGGGAGAGGGGGAGGGTCAGCCAGAGCCACGACACACACAAACACAGGCTGTGCACCTAACAACACACTACCTGGTGGCAAAGCCTGGCCCTGGGACTGATGAGGTGGAAGACACACAGCAAACAAACACAAGTGAGAGGGGCTCGGAGCATACGCCCTTCTGACTTTGACCTCATTCTGGCATGTGGGACAATGTCGTGTAAATTCAAGGGCTTGTGTAAGAGAGTTGGTGCATTACTTGCTTGCTTGTTACAGCACACACACATACACGCACGCACACTCCCCCTCCTACCGCAGCTGTTGCCGTGAGGACAATGAGCATCATTTTTCTATTCAGTGCATGCGACCAACTATTACAGCATAGGGATGTCACGATTATAGATTTTCTTTGTACGATTATTGTCAGAGAAATAATCACGGTATTGCGATTATCACGATTATTATGCATTAATTAATTTCACAACATATGAAAGTGTAAAATCAAATACAGTCAAAATAGAATCACATGAATAATTATTTACACTAAATATTTGAAGTAGCTACTGTTAATATATAACCAAGTATTAATCCTCCAGGGGAAGTGTTTACATATTCAAATCATTAATTGTCATCTATACCAAATGTTTAAAGGGATAGTTCAACATTTTGGCAAATTGGCCCATTGCCATAATCGCTATAGTCATAGCCGTCATAGCCATTTTCAAGGTAAATACAGAGACTTCTTGCTGAAAAACTGTCCGTGAACGCTACGCGCATCAGCGGTTTTGCATGAATTTCCCTTTAAAACGGCTCTGTTTCCTAACGTTCCATTATTATCTCATAGCGTGGTGAATGTGCAGGTCACAACTTGTCCACCAGAGCGGTTTGGAGTTGTTGGATTGTGTATTTGATGAGTTTGATGAGGGAAACCAAAAAATCCCATGAGCCTCCGTAGCATAGCTCTGAGCAGCTCACGGCTCTGCTCCGCTGTTCTAAAAATAGCTTGCACCGACAATTAAAGGTAACGAACTTACTGCTATGACTATAGCGATTATGGCAATGGGCCAGTTTGCCAAATGTTGAACTATCCCTTTAAGTTTATTTTAATTGTTTGTTTGTTTGTTTTTATCACAAATGACACGCTAACATTTATATTCCTACCACTTGTATGTTACGTTAGGTCAATGGACCAGTATTTCTTACATTTACATTTACTTTGGTGCACATCTGCCTCCGTGTTTCCTACATAATCTATTTTGGAAAGTGACAGTATTTAGGAATCTTTACGATTAATTAATTAATTGTGGCGTTTAATACCGCTATTAATTGTGATAACAAGTAATCGTGACATCCCTAATTACAGCTGTGTGGACATTAAGAACAAGATTCCTCCACCGGCACGATGAGCCTGTCAAACAATGCTCTTGCACGTTTTTTGTTTTTTTTCAGAGCATGCTTTGTGCTTTCTGCAGCAGGAGACACACGCTGATGAAAACCACAGGAAACCTGTGAACTGACAGAGAGGTTGGTTTGAGCGTATAGCACCATTTCTTACGCCCCCCCCCCCCCCCCCCCCCCCCCCCGCTCACCACATTGACAAGCAGCAACATCACTTCCTGTGAATGACAACATGACAGAATCCAAGCCTGTGACTTCCCTTGCTCTGTCAGTGCATGAGCCATGACAAACTGTGCTGCAAGCTCTCAAAGCATTCAGTCTATTAATTCACAATTCACAGAAAAGAAAGGGTGCAATGTCTGCTGGAGACATGCATATGGTGATGCTCCCGCCCACGTGCCGCATCCGCACGTACATACACACTCTACAGCTGAAATGATTAGTCAGTCGACTTTGATATTTATTTCAGCCAATTCTGAAGCGTAGATGCTGAACATTTGGTAGTTCGAGCTTTTTAAAAGTGAGGATTTACTATACTGCAGTAAATGGAAGATGTTTTAATGTCTGAATGTGTCAGTGAATTGTTGGTTAATCAGAAATGTAATTTGTAGATTACCTGAAATTAAAAGTTATGTTCGGTGGCATAAGGGATCGACCTGTGTGACATCCAGCGTATCAAATCCATCCCTCCAATAATCCCTGATGTGACCTGGGGCAGCATTAAATAATGAGACAAATCTCCATCTGAACTGGACCCTTCACTGAGGCATTAACATCTCAATCTATTAACACCAAATAAACCCCTAACCCAAAATGTTTCCCCACTTGGTTCAATTATGGTAGTTGATCATTTAAAGTCATTCCCTGAAGCTCCATGGGTGTCTGTGTGTGTCAGCTGCAGTCACACAACACCACCACACTGTGTGCACCATAGCCAAACCAGTTAACCGACGTGTGAAAACAGCCACTGATGCTACAGATGCAAACTGAGGCCTTGTTTCAAATTTTTCATCCAGGAAAGTTGTTCTGCCCCCCCCCCCTCGACCTCAGCCGCTCATCAGTGGCGATTATAAAAATGCAGGGCACTCTTGATGGAGGAGAGCAGGAGAGGGGGTGGGGTGGTGTCTAGGACTGAGGCTGGCTTATTGACATTCACAGGCGGTGCATGTTTTGTGGTGCTGCTGAGTAATCACACTGAATCATCTTGTGTAAGATGCATTACAGCGGCTCGTTATGCAACGTATGGGATGGAGAAGTCAGAACTTGATAATCCAGGTAGAAAAGTCTGCGTCCAAAGTCGACGACGCTCCAACGGTGCAACGACGGCTTAAGCCAGAAATCTGATGGATGATACGATGCTTTGAAGGGAAGCCAGGAAATCTCATACATAGGCTACAGTTAATCAAAGTTAACTGGAGCCAACTGGGACTTACATTCACTCATTTGACCAATTACTTTCGAAACGTCCTGGGAACAGTTTTACACATTTGAGCTAAGTTTCGTCACATTTGGTAATAAAAGTTGTATTGGCTGCAGATCATTTTGCAGTTACACAAAATGCTTATTTTTAACAGCCTTCACACCACCATCTGCTCTGCTGTGATATGCTACTCTGTCGACTCAGAGTTTTTAAACTATAGTGTCAGCCAGACAAACTATGTGAATGTTTTTTTTTCCTAACTAAACTGATTCTCATCATGATCTGGATCATACCAAAACCACTGTAACCTGGTTGGTTGAGGCTAATACCACTATCTATAGAGGTATGCTTCTTTGTCTCAGGTGGAAACGCGTAACAACGTAACAGTCGATTACCTCAGTATTTGATGATTTCTATTCTGAATTTCTTCTTTATTAATAGCTGACATACAGTACAGCATGGCCAATATATCTACAATAAGCTGGCATGCACCAATCTATCAGTGAAGCTCCAGACTCCATTACAAAAAAGGTCTCTATTCAAAATTCTGTACAAACTATGCAAATATTATCTGCAAAAGGTACAAAATGTGAAGTAAAAAGTATCATCATGATGCAGAAAGAACGTCTTCTGTCTGTGTAATATTATTATACTGCTAATCACATTATTGAAATACTGTGACTGGCACATTAAAAATTAAGCAGTCTTCTAAAGTTTTAGCTGGTCAAACTAATTAGACACTTAAATCGTGCTATTTTCTAAGACAATGCCATTTGAATAGTTAAATCTTAATCTGTTAAGTATTGAGCTAAAACTATTCATCCAATTAATCGACTGGTAACTAATATGATAATCAATTAACCTTTTAAGCATTTTGTTGGTCCACCACTCGGTTGGCCCTACAGACTTTCTACTGACTTCAGTGACATTTGTGGTTCAGTTTCTTTTTCATTCATGACTAACTTGCAAAACTAATGCCATTCGGCATCGGGTCCATGCCTATGTTCCCACAGCCTTATGTTCCCACAGCCCTATGTTCCCACAGTTCTAAGATTTTTCTCAAAATTAGGCCCTATGTTCCCACTGGACTCTCTCTACCTATCTGGACTCTACTATCTGGCCTGTCTAGCCTCTACCTGGTCTTTTTACTAAACTTAACCAACTCTTTTCTTCATTGCCTAAACCCAACCAATAGTGGGACCAAAGGGCTGTGGGAACATAGGGCCTAATTTTCAGTGACAACAAAAGTTAGAAATGTGGGAACATAAGGCTGTGGGAACATAGGAATGACCCCTTCCCATCAACCTCAGTTGCACTTACCAAACACTACTATGCTAACATACTAAAGCTGCGGTCTTGAACATGGTGAACATCATACTGCCTCAGAGACACAAGCCTCTAGACTCTTAGTAATGTTGATACATATTGTTTTTGGGTTTTCTTTTTTTACTTTTTTGAGGGTTTGGACAAAATTAACAATTCAAAGAGAACATCTTGTTCTTCAGAGAGACCGAGGTGACCATTTTCTTTTATCTTTTACTGACATTTTAGAGACCAAACCATTACACTAAAAAATAAAAGTTCAATTGACAACAAAAATAACTGTTATTGCAGCCTCATGAATATATCAAATAAATGCAGTGGAGTAAAAACTATGATTCCTCTGGCATTTAGCAATATGAGAGCAGCATGAACTGGAAGTACAGTACTTCTTTCCACATCTCTCTCACTCTCTCCATCTCTCCCTCCCTCCCTCTCTCCCTCTCTCTCTACACAATGGTTCCCTGCTCTGGACGTCTGTCCTTCCACATGGTAAACAGCATTGATCTTTGGCTGCAGAGTTAAATGAACTCCAATAATATGACTGGAATGAAATTCAGCCGCTCTCACATCCCCAATGACTGACGCTGGAAACCATTAAACACCAACACACAGGATACAGAAGATCTTTTATACCGACTCACTGCCATCAGACTTTTTTAAATTCTTCTGCAAATGGAAGATGAGCTGACAGACAGATGAATTTCCCTTTGGGGATTTATAAAGTAATTCGTATTTGTATTCGTACAGACACACACACACACACAGAGGACTGGAGGCTAGTTTCCGGAAATGTGCACGTTGTGTTGTTGATCAAACAGGGAACGACGGAGAGTTCACAGGCTGATAAGAGCTAATGTGTCACTCATAAACAACTAAAAAGAAATAATGATCCAACACTGGAGGGAAGTGTTGGCAGTAACCCGTGTGAAGCCACCAACCGGCCTGTCAGAGAGAGGCTGGATTATTTTACCAGGGTGATAACTGCTGATACTGGGTAGTCTGGTATACTTCAACGCTCTATTGCTTTACGCGCCGGCTCTGTTGGCTTTCACTGAGCCAAGGGCAGCATGAATACAAATGGAAATTCAGGAAATTACTACGCACACAACAAACTACGCATTATCTTTGTTTCACTCTCCATCGCTGCAGTCCATGACAAAGTATGTCCTCCCACATTGAACTGAGCTGGAGGACAGTGGTGCTGCTGCTGCTGCTGCTGCTGGTGGGCAGTGGTAGCTAGTGTCTTCTTCACAGAGAGCAACCAAGGACTTCCAACATCCCAGTTGCCTAGCTGCCATTTCACTGCTTTCAAGGACCCCACTAGTCCCTACACGAGCTGTGTTTCAGAGAATGATCAATGCATGCATGCAGGCTACAGCAAACACAACACGGACCAACGGGTAACACTGGCCTCGTCGCTCATTAGTATCAAACTGAGAAAAGGTTAGTTTTTCTCTTAGTTGGCAGAGGGAAGATGATAAAGGTTGTGGCTTTATGGGGTAAAACAGTGACATGAGTGAGTCAGCTGCTGCTCGTCCCTGTTTGGCCCTGCAGTGGGAGCCGACAGAGGACGACTTTGGCACTTTAATCTCACAGAGTGCGATTCTGAAACTACAGTACACGACAAAGCACTTAGAAAGGATCAAATTGGAAAGCATCATTTTTGGACTGCTTTTAAGCCACTATATTTAAAAAAGGACAAAGTAAGTTATTTACCAGAAGCATGCAGGATTTTTTTTTTTTTTAGGGCGGATAGTGAAATTAGAGAGTTTAGAAAGCTTTTTACAATTTAATCAACTTGACTCTATAGTCACCTCATCATGAGCTCAGAGCATTTTATCATCTGTCAGCTCTTTTTTTGGGTTTCCCATCCCACAATCCCTCTGTTTGAGTTCATGCTCAAGACTTTTTCTGAATGAGCTCAAACCTTTTCTGTCTTTATCCATCTCTTCAGCTTCTTGTTCTATGAACTGACCACAATATATGATATTTTAACCAGTTTCCACAACATTACTGACCTTTTCGAGCATAGTTTTGTTCCACATTAACTAATCATCATCTGTTTCTAATACAATTCTATGTCCTTACTGCTTTTAACCCCTCACCAAATGTTACCTTACAAATTAATATAAAGATTTTAGATCTGAGATAATGGAAGGTGGTAGGCTACCCAGTTTTGGCAGCTATAGTTGAGTGCATCCTTGACCTCTATCATGTTGTTAGAAATAGTATAAGACAAATCACCGCAACTGTGAGTGACATCACATTTACAGACCTTTGCCCACTGGGATCTCTGAAGGAACTTGTGGTCAGGTTAGTTAATTTGCTTCGGCAGAGTATCAGCAGCTTACGGGTCTGAAATTAGCCGCAAGACAAGCGGCGGGGTGTGGGAAGGAGGACGGGCTTCGGCGGCGATGATCTCATTAGCTCGCAACATCTAAAGCAAGAAAGCACAGAGGGAAGACGTGTGGCCAAAGCATTAGTGAAACCTCTGCGGGCTCTCCGCCACCAACTCCTGCTAATGTCTGATAGGTCATGATGACGGTCATGCCAACAGCGCTGCGGGGCTGCTGCTGCTGACACACCATCTACTTCCCTTTGTAAAACAGTCACATTGATGTTCACGTTTTTAAATCAATTCACGCAAACTTTTCAGAACGACACATATCAAAATGTGGATCTCACTTAGCAACAAGAGTGACCCGAAAAACCCAGATTTGTGGCTGTTCAGAGGTCAGTGGTGTCAAAATACAGGAATATCAAAATCAAAGTGTGCATAGGCAAATGGACTTAAGGTATAAAATATAATGGAAAACGCATTAACCTATACTGGATATGTCTATGGATTCTCATTCATCCAGGTCATCGTTATCTCTCTAGGCAACAAATTGAATCGAAGGCAGCTGGACTTGTATTTGTCCGGGAAGACGTTTCTCCTCTTATCCATCAGTTTGCAATACATCGGTCTGACTAGTCCTCACTAGTCTGACAACTGTCTGACTATTACTGGATATGCAGCAGAATAGAGCCAGGTAGATTTATACTGACTCATGTATAGGCGATGGAGATGAAGTCACTTTGAACTGAAGTGGATAGTCCACATTAAATGTATCATATCTCATCAAAGAAGCTTACTAGGTCAAAGCAATGAATAAAATCATGCCTCTGATAAATTCACTGATGTCAGATCTGGAGCATTTACCTCTGCAGTGTAATAGAGCAGAGGTATGAATGAATATAAAGTGGAAATATCTTTGAAACTGTAAAATGTACTGAGTGAGTTTCCACTGCAGAGGGATGATCCCTCTAGGACACTGATGGAGAAACCTGACGAGGACTCTACAGTTAAAAGTTAGAGCAGGAGGAGGAGGAGGAGGAAGAGGATAATCTGTGTGTCTTCCTCTGACCAACAGTCCTTCTCATCCATTTTTAATCCAGGTAAAGCTGCAGGGCTGCTGGGCTTTTCTGCTCTAGGTGGCCTGTTGTGAACCCCGCTCTGCAGCGACGAGGCACTCCCCGATTAAGATGCACAGGAACTGGTAAATGGGGCTTACTGAAAGTCAATCAGGACGAGTATAGCCTACATGCAGCACAATATGTAACATAAGGGCCTCTGCGGGGACTGTGTGCGTCGGGGGTTGTGGGCGAGGGATCCGTCTTCCTCCAACCTGGCCATTGTGTGGACAGCAAATCACGATGATTCACTGTTGTTATTCAGAGCCTCTTCACACATAAATGAAGGCTTTGGGGAAATCAAAACTGCCTCCAGGTAGGAGCGTCTGACTGTTTAGTGCCACGGCTGAGGTGCACTTTGTGAATCACCCATCTGTTTGAGAATTTTGTGACGCCGGCGCTCAGGAGGAACAGGTCTGCGGTCACGCCGGGTTTCGCACAGTGAGAAGATGGAGAGGAAAGAGGAGAGACAAGAAAGTTGCAGATTATTCTACATTTGCACATAGTGAGGTTACTTATCTTACAGCAGCAAACCACAATGAGTCTTGTCTTATAGTTTATGAATGACCTCCTTCCCAGTTTAGCTACAATGGCAGTGACTGGAGGCCATTTCTTCTGCTCTGCCTGACATCAGTTTCCGAAGTCAATTTTTTAAATAAAAAACAAACAAAACAGGGGGAAAAAAATTCCCCAAGGGAGACACGGGCCTTCCCAGAATCCCCAACACAAACATCAGCACATTAAATGACTCTCAGTCCAAAGAGGAGGGGACGTGACTTGAGGGGACAAAGAGCAAAGCCGAGAAATGAGAAAATACACTCATTAAATGTGTGAAACCACCTCACACACACAGTCTATCACAACGGGGCTGACTCCAGATCAGTGCTCCTCAGCAGGCTGGGGTCTTCTCTACGAAGGGGAAGGGGGTGGGGGTGGGGAGGGAAGGAGGGCACTCGGGCTCTTTCTCTGCACCACAACTCATTCAAAGAAGAGACGAGACATGAAGTGAAGCAGCACTAACAGTGGACCAAAAATAAACTCTGGAATTTGGCTCCTCAGTGGTTCAAGGGCGAGAGGGCGACTTCAACCCAAGTGATCCCCGAACTACAAGAACAAGAACCACACAACAGCTCTCCATACTGTTGTAGAAGGAAAAAAGTGTGTAGCCTAGATGAATCCCTAAACCCTCAGACACAGTGTTTCCACAACTATAATCTGCCTCCACCTTGTTTGAGGAGATGAAGCACAAGGAGCAACATAGAGTCATCCCAGATGGTCCTCTCATCATATTGGTAGCATGATTTCATCATCTTTGTATGCAATCCCTGTTGTATTTGTCAGACTTGTTTCCCCAAACAAATGGCTGCCTGTACACAGCTTCTTCAGCCCTGATCTGATCTGATCTGATCTGATCTGATGTGATCTGATCTGATGAGTGAGGAGAGCAGACACGGGCTGCACTAGTTTCTCAGTTAAATTGTGTGACACATCATTATTATCATCATCATCATCAGGCCAATTAAAACTGGTGATGGTCCTGATTGGGTTTTCAGCACGCACTAAGTTTACCAGGCCCTGTGTGTGTCTCTGTGTCTCTGTGTGTGTGTCGCCGTCGACAGACAATCAGAACCTACTTCAAGAAAATATTCAACAGCTGTCAGTCTGCCGCTGGTTTCCGTTCAACTGCACAATGTGTCATTGTTGTCTATGATCTGCCGCTAATTATTTACACAAGTGGACACAAAGTTTGTAGTCGCCCGCAAAAGGGGGCTGCGTTATCTGGTTACTCACGTCCCAAGGACTTCCTTGAAGTCAAATATCTTCTTGATGTCATCGACGTGCTTTTTCCAAGATCCATCGCTGGACTCGCCGTTTTCTTTCGCCATTTCGCAGCGGGGAGGTGGTGGGGGCAGGAGAGGAAGAGAGACGCTGCTGGAGGATCACCACAGACGTCTCATCCAGCCCCCCGAGGGAAAAAAAAGAGAAAAAAGAAGAAAGGAAAAAAAGAGGACAAGAAAAGAAAAGTAGTGCACTTCTGTGTTTCGCCAAGCAAAGGCTTCCTGGCTGTGTGTCGGCGCGGACTGTGTTGCTTCCTCAGCCCGTTGCGCGCAGCCAGGCGAGCTGAAGGAGGGGAGGTAGGTATGTCCTACCCCCGAGAGGTTATTTGACTAATCTGTTTGACGTAGCGGATCCCGAACCTGAGCTTCCCCACTGTTCAGATCACTGTGACGGGGAAACACTGGCTCTCCCTCCTCCTCCTCCTCTTGATCCTCCTCCTCCTCCTCCTCCTCCTCTCACCGGGCGGGATCCAGTCAGCCAGGCGGCGGCGATGCGCTGAGCTGAGGTCGGACTAGGCTACTTGCAGCAGCAGGATGACACTTGGCAGTCTCTCTCGCATCAATGCTGCTGTGCCATGGAGTCACACCGACCGACCGCCCCGTGGGTGTTTTACAGCAATAGGAGGAGTGGGAGGTTGCTGCTCTCGCGCCTATCTATCTGACAGCCGCGTGCACAAGGAACGATTTAAGTGTTCGCATTGCACCAAACCACCGGCCCGGTGCAAACTCAGGACCGATCAGAGACAGAGTCTGTCTGCTCAGATACACCCTCAACATCATCCACTCTACACCATTCATTCATTCATGGTTTTTTATTTATTTTATTTGTGTGCGTGCGTGTGTTGCACGAATAAATGCTTTCATCATGTCTTGAAATGTAAAGGCAGGGGCGTACCAAGTGGTTATGAATGGGGGTGGGCTCAGCAGGTGACCTATGCCCCCCTGTGTGTGTTAGTTTGCAGAGTCTAAACTGTTTCAGAACCAGTTCATAATGCATTCATATGATATGTAGGCCTACATTGGGTTTTTAAGGTGCGACTCCATCTCTGTTTCCTCATTCAGTCTGATATTAGCCTCTTCCAATGCAGGAATGTCAATTGTCTGAATGTATAGGCTACTATATTAACCAGTCAGATATCTAATTGTAGAACTGAATAACCAAGCTCATATGCAGTTTACCTCTGACACAGCAACACTGTCTGCTATGTCAGTCAGATTTACAGCAGATTTAGCAGCTGCACAAATTTTTATTTCAATTTCACCAAAGTCGCATCCATTTATTTGGACCCTGGCTCTGGGACGGTTCTTGGTCTCAGTCCAAAGACTCCGGCTCGGCTGCTTCACCGACTGGGATGCAGCAGCATATGAGAGCACCAGACCATTTCCAAATCACTTGATAAAATCTGAGACGAAGGCGGCGATTCAGCAGCCTGGAAGCAGACTATAAGAATATCCTGCTGGAGTAGAAGCACAGCACACGACACAAGACCATTTCACCAACACCAGGCAAACTTTTGTGACTTCTATGAAGTGTTATGATGTTCAGTTTTTATTGTTGGTGTGTCTGTTGCTAAGACTGCATTCAATGGTAATTATAGGGCAGACAAAATAAGAAAAAAGTCTGTGTGCAACAGGTGCTCATGTACTGTAATTTATGCAGAACAACTCACAGGATTTTATCTTTTATCTAGTATTATGTGCACTTCGAATTCAAGCAGTAAAAGAGCAGTCAACTAAATGTACTTTGGTTCATCCTCCACTGTGGAGGAAGAAGTACTGAGATCATAGAAAGAAGAAGTAAAAGCAGAAACACTACAGTGTAGAAATACTCTCTTACTTGTAAAAGACATGCATCCATTTCACAACTACCATCATCAATATAGACTAACAAAATATTCTCATACAGAATGCCCCTCCTTCCTCTAGCAGCTGGAAATAGGTAATTGAATTGTTTGGAAGAATCAAACACCTTGCATGACATTGAAAATAGATTTATTTGAAAATATGTCCATTTGAAAATTCAGATTTTGTTTATTTACATTAGCCCTTTAATGCCAGTACTTTGAGCAAAAGTCTCAGTTTAAACAATCTAGTACCTTTTCAGCATCTGCACCATGACACGTCCAGATGTTTGTCCTCCTTCAGCAGGCAGGATAAACCTTCAGAACAGTCACAACGGTAACAGCTCCCTTGTTTTGTTTTTTTTCAGAAACACTTTCATCTTCCATAGTGAAATGTTCAAGTTCTTCCGTAGAGACACTACAGGGGTAATGCTCGGAGGTTTCTAACAGGCCACACTGATAGTCACAGAACAGAAAGTATTAAACTGAATCAATGATTGAGACGACTAAACAGTTTTGATTCCTGAAACGTTGAGCCTGTGCAGCTTTGACACAGTCCTGAGTGCTATGAGTACAGAGGTCAGCTAAAAGTGCTTTCTTGTTCTACAATCACATGTAAACGTCGTCTCTAAGGCTTCGATTCAGATCTGAACCAAATTAGCAGGTGTGTGTTATTTTCTTACCACATTTGACTTTCAGCTTGAACCAGAAGAAAACTCACACGTTAAAAGGACAGGAAGGGGGGGGGACAAATAAACCACAATCAGGCCTTGACTTCAAACACACATACATATGATGATTAAAACCTGTTTGACTATAAGAGCACAATTAAAACACTATTCTCTTCGACGCTTCCTTCGATCTGTTCTTTAAATTATCGACCAATTTGTTTTCACACCATCTAAAAAAGGTCCCGTGTATGTGTCATGCAGCAGCTCAGCTCTTTAGTGTTGATGCTGGGAGGACCGCAGCAGGTTCAGGATGTAGTGTAGTACCAAAGCTCGTGTGCCGGTTAGTATTCTGGTTCCCAGTCACGCTGACTCTTAGGAGAAGGTGGCGGTGAGGATGGCCTCTTGCTGCTGGTGATGGAGGGTCCCGATACCCACAGCCGGGGCGGGCAGAGCAGGTCGGCTCACTAGCCGGAGCTGAGGAGGACGCAGACAGGAGTGAGTGTGGTGTGTGTTTAAAGGGATACGCCAACATTTTTTTTTTTCGTGTCTTGTCTCACTCCTGAGTCCATGACAAGCAGATAGACACCATCCTTTCGACTGTGCGTGCAGTAACAAGGGAGATAGAGCCCGTAGCTCAAACGCTGTAAGTGTATAGGTAGTGTTAGCCTGCCTCCACCTAAAGTCATCAGAGAAATTCTTCAGCAACTCTAAACGGAAACCGGCGGGCCGATCTTCGTCTCAGAGCTGACAAAACTCTCCGGTAAGGCATCTTGAGCGGTCAAATGCCGGTAACGGGACCAGATCGGTCAAACCGGAGGGTTCAAGCTACGACGGTTTATTTTGGTTCAAGCTAGCTACATCGAGGGTAGGTTAGCTTCCTATTTCAAAGTAAAAGCACAAATTCTATCGTCGTGGTTTTCTGTATGTAAAGGGCAATGGGTGTTTTATTTTGTGAAAGTAACCGGAAGTGCGTTGGTCACAACGGCTAGCGTGAGTAGCGCCGAATTCGTTCAAACAAAATTGTAAACAGCTGGTATTTAGACAAATTAACGACACACTGCTGATCTAAACGGCTACTTTCTCGCCTAAACATGTTTGAAATGTGGATAAAGTGATATATTTACAGAGTTTAGAGCTAAAATGAAATCAGCTTCTGACTGCTGATTTTGGCTCGGGTAGGAGGCAGGCTAACACTACCTATACACTTCCAGCGTTTGAGCTAAGCTAATTACGGGCGATACGGCTCTATCTCCCTTGTTACTGCACGCACAGTCAAAAGGATGGTGTCTATCTGCTTGTCATGGACTCGGGAGTGAGGCAAGACACGAAAAAAAAAGTTGTATCCCTTTAATATCATATATTTGTATTAGGTTGTTGTTTTTGCATCAGGTGCTGCTGCTCACCTTGCAGGCCAGCTGCTTCTCAAACCTGGGAGCTACAAAGGACCAGGGACCCATGTTCTGAGGCTCCTCCTGACTCCAGACGAACTCTGTGTGGGAATCAGAGAGAAAACTGATTAGAGCTGACGGCGAAAAGAGGAAGTGGATCACACACACACACACGCATGTGACGTTTCTGACAACTCGAAGTGTATTTTTTCCCGCCCTTTGGCAGAGAAGTTCCAGATCAAACTGAATCTGGATCTGCTTCAGTGGGTTTGGTGGAAACAAAGAAACAGAGACATGAAGTGAAACCTCAACTTCAAGGTTTGGTTCCAGAGGGAAAAAGAGAGACATTTTATATAACAATACAAATAATTAATGTTCAGTTATAAAGTGAAATTTGAATGAATTTGATCTGCTACTTTGAATGTTTATTTTCTCATTGTTTGTTGTCACATGTGATGGCTGTTTTTGCTTCTTTCTGATGTCAGCAGCCAGTTTATAAATCAAGTGATGATCAAATGAATTATTGAATTACACTGTTCATTTTAAATTAATGAAACTCAATAAAGTGCCTTTAATTTCTTAGTGACTTTTTGATAAACATTAAGTTTTAAACCACCATTACTATGATCGTACTGTTAAACTCCATCAATAATATTTTATTTCTAGCTTTACTACAAAGATCACTCTCCTCTACTGTGTTATCTTTGATTCACCATCAGGCGTAGCATCTCGAAGAATTATCTGTAAACAAAATCAGCTTCTTTTTTTTTTTTTAAAGGAGGAGTTAGTGGACTTTCTTTGACCCTGAGCTGTAGCTACAGTCTCTGTCTCAAGCCTCCACCAATAAGGCAGGGAGCGTGAGCTGCTGTGAACAGACTGTGATGCTCAGAGGAGCTCGACTACGTTTTAATCAACTCAGAGCTTCTCCCATCTGGATTTTGGTGCTTAAAGAGCAAGATGAGTCAGTTTTCATGCTCTTTTACAGCATCAATCGAACGAAAACTGTAAAAGTGGAGGCAGGAAAACTGGGCCCAGATGAAAATGTGACAAATCTGGAGTCGACTGCTGGATTTGAACTCTAAATGTGAAAAATGCCAGTAAATGCATCCTCTTCACTCTGATGTGCTGTAATTGTGGTGCAGTTGGCTAGAGGAAGGAGAGTGGCCCTCGCTAAGTACAGCCCACAAATGCCAAAGATTTATGGGTATAGTGAAGCCAGTAGTTCCTCATGTTTCACAACAAAATGAACTTTGACAGTGGACAAAATATTAGGAACACTCTGTGGTCTGCTGTCGCTCACACTTCAGATGTTAGTTTGTCAGATACAGGTGATCTGAAGGCGTCTAATAGAAGTGGTGACTGTTGTATTAAAGATGCCGCTTCCTCCTCAGCGACATTCAGCAGTGTGACTCACATACGTAGCTGTTTTTGTACTTGTTTTTCTGCCTGACACTTAAATGTGGCCAACTGTATTATCAAGTGACAGTGGTGTTAACTGAAGAAAAATAAAATCTTTCCTACGCAAAGATAAAAGCTTAATGAATTTTTCTTGTCAGCAAAGGTCAATGGTCATCACCCAAAGAAACCCTGGCATCGCTGAAGGTTTTAAAATCAGCAGGGAATCTGAGAAGTAAGTGTGCCACGCTGAGTGTAGAGGGAGAATTAAAGGACGAGTGTGTCACGTTGTCCCACTAAAAGTGAAGTGTTTCCAGGTCAGACTATTGTAATGACGTCTTTGTAGGTTTCTCAAACAAAAAGCGAAGTAAGAGGATTAAAAGTCAACGCTGAAAAGCAGCAATTTCTCTGTTCCACATTAACATCGGGAGCAGGCTGCCCTTCATTGTTTCACATTTACTTTTCTTATCATTTTGTCCCTTCTGTGTTATTCCCCAAATTACAAAAAGATTGTGACGTGTGAAAGGTGCCTCATAAATAAACCCATCTTTCCTCTTTTTTTCACCAGACACACAGACAAAGGCAGAGTGTTATGTAACAGGGAAATGCCTCAAACAACATGACATTTACAAAACACAGGAAAGGCATGTTAGCAAAGAGGAACAGTGGTCACAAAGAGACACGTTCACCACCCAGCTGCTCGTGTCCAGGCGAAAATCTCACATGTAGATGACTGCTTATTTATCTTTTGACACATTTTCATGTTATGTATTTAGGTGAAAGTCAAATAGATGTCAGTGGACAACATGGACTGCATCTATATAGAGCTTTTCTAGTCTCAATGTCCACTTACTACGACTCGCATTCAGCCAGTCAACAGCGACCTAAACCAAGCCACAGCAAACAGAGTGTGTGTGTGTGTGTGAGTAGTAGAGGTGGAGCTGTGTGAGGTCAGCGTGGGGTCACTCTACCTTTGGCATTGGGATACTTTCTGAGCTCCTGCTGCAGAGCGTCCAGGGGGAACGGACACAGCTCCTCCACACGGACGAGCGCTGTGTTGAGGTTTGCTGCTGATGCCTCCCTCTGTTTCAGCAGGGCATAGTAATGCTTCCCTGAGCACAGCACCACCCTCTGGACACTGAAGGCAATTAGAAAACATGGGTTTCATCCACTTGATCACTTACTTCTATTATGTTTTTCAACCACGTTTAAGCGTATGAGCCACTCAAAACATCACTTGTGATGACCTGAGAAATCCTACGATTTGAAATTTTGAAATCACATTCAGTAGCAGACACCCAACTGAATAGTTAAAGGGATAGTTCGCCCAAAATTCAAATTGCACTCATTACCTACTCACCCTCATGTGGACTAAGGGCTGGGAGAAGTTTCAGAGTCCTCCGTGCCTTCTCTGAGTTACAGGGGGTCTCGGCGTAGCAGTGCATGTCCATATAACGGTTGCAAATGGATACCACTTTTCTTCGTAACAAAAAGACACACCAAAAAACATCCAAATACCTCCATGCTGCTCGTATGTAATGTCCGTCTTGTATTGAAGCCCCGAAATGCGAAATTGTTCCGAAAAAAATTAAACAAGTCGACCAGGAAGAGGACGGACCCTGGCTTGTTTGCTTGAAAAATAGACTTATTTAATTTTTTTCGGAACAATTTCGCATTTCTGGGCTTCAATACAAGACGGACATTACATACGATACGAGCAGCATGGAGGTACTTGGATGTTTTTTGGATGTGTCTTTTTGTTACGAAGACAGTTGGTATCCATTTGCAACTATGGACATGCACTGCTACGCCGAGACCCCCTGTAACTCAGAGAAGCCACGGATAACTCTGAAACTTCTCCCAGCCCTTAGTCCACATGAGGGTGAGTAGATAATGAGTGAAATTTGAATTTTGGGTGAACTATCCTTTTAACATCCTGTAGGAAAATGTTTTTACAGTCATAAAAATGTACCTTTCAGCTGAGACTGACGTGTCCCCTAACACTGGTTTGAAGGATGTTCCTGGTGCCATCTCAGTCAGACTGGACGCCGCCCCCTGTCGACAGAAGGAGCAGTGTTCGCCCACTTTAATAAAAAAATGCATGTGTAAAAAGAGGATGGAGATAAAACGTTCAAACATGTCACGGGCAGCGTGCGTACAGAGAATCTGAGCAGCATCTTGGGCCCGACCACGATGAGGGGTTTGCGGAAGTTTCGGATCATCTGTCGCCTCAGCAGGTGGAAGTACTGGGCGGAGGTGGTGGGGTTGACCACAGCCATGTTCACGTTGTCGCCGTCCACGCCCTCCTCCTTACTGTCACACATCTGAGAGACAGAGGGGGACGAGTTGGTAATCATTTACACCTCGGGTTACGGGTAATGTGTAAGAAACAACCCGAGCAGGAAGCTGCAGGCGGAGCACAGACATTCAGACTGTAAACCTGGGGGTCACAGCTGTTAATGGCTGTGCTGTAGTATGAAAGTAATGATATTAAGCAACAGACCTGGAGACTTGGACCTTCCCACTGGTTAATGAGTAACAGTGGAGAACAGGTCATACCTTAAAAACATCCCCTAATACAGTGGTTCCCAACCTTTTTTGGCTCATTTTATTTGAACTCTATTTATATTCACAAGTGAAAGTATAGAATACAGTTGTTTAAGATTGTGTGTGGTCACAATTTTAAAAAGAATAACAATTACTTAGAAAAATATTTTTATTCCAGGCGACCCCACATGGGGTCTCGACCCCAAGGTTGAAAAACACTGACCTAAATGCTTCTCTAAAACTTTGTATATTGGTCATTGGTCCCACTTTGTTGATATTTTTATATCAACAAAGTGGGAAAGACACACTGAGATTGTCCTTTCCTCTGAAAACATTCTAACAACAACCTGTTGTCCTGGATTTAATGATTTAATGATTTACTTGCCACCAGCTCTAAGTTTCACTTACAGGAGTTGTTTGTACATGTTGTGCATAAAAGTGCAGAATTAAAATGACATCAGTTCAGTCTAATCGAAGATGTACATAATACATTTTTTTGCACTGAGGTGTTTGCACTCGTCTGCATCTTCCACAGAGTCGTATCTAATATTCTCCCTATTTATGGAGGACAAAAGAATAAATATGTTTTCTGTAAGATGCCATTAAACACTGTAAACTTCACTAAAAGGCAGAGTCTATGGCTGTAGTATTAAATTCTATCTACAGTAATAAAGTGGTCAGTGGGTGCATGGTGCACTGTATTTATCAATCTGCTGTTTGTTTGGGTTTGAGCAGATATCAATGTGTCTTTCACAGTCACAGCCTGAGACAGCTGAAGCTTCAGCATTACATGATCCTCATGTTACTGAATACATGTGTGCCCTAATAAAATCGCACACAGATTAAAGCAGAAGTAAGCGATCCGGTCGTTTTGGCTAATGCTGCGTTCCAGGCAGGCTTTTGAAACCGTAAATTACAGCTTCAAGTCACGACTTAGTAGCGTTCCAGGCAACCCACTCGTGTTTTTCCGACCTGTTTTACCTGTGAAAGTAGGCCTGGGACGATAATACATTTTGCTGGACGATATATTGTCCCATAAATTATTGACGATAAACGATATTATTGACACATTTTTTTGAGAACAAATTAACCACTAATATAATAATAGTATTTCATAATAATGCAAGTAGACCCTTTTAAATGCGATAAACTTTTATTTCTCTTGAGTATTTCTTTTTAACCATTGTAATTGGAATGACAAGAACTTATATAGCTACTATCCTAAATAAATAAAATAAACAAAACATAATAAACAGTGCAGTGCAGCTCTTCTGTCCAATAACGTTACTGAAGCTCCACTTTTCATTCAAACAAACTAATATGACTTCCACAGATGTAAGATTTCATCAATGAGACTAGCATTTATCTCCTATAAAGTATTAAACCAGCCGGCGGTAAACCTCTCGTTTTCTTAGTCGTTTTCTCCCCCAATGACGGAGGTTGACCGGCCCGTGAGCTGCTGCAGACGGCTGCAGACTGTGGGAAGCCCCGCTCCTCCTGCTCGCTGCTACCACATCAGCTCCAAAAACGTCGGAGGAAATCTCCTAACAGGCGATGTGGATAAACTGACCACAGACTGGGGATCTAAACTGTGACTTTCTGGCATGAAAAATATTAAAACTTTAAAAAGTGACGTGTTAACAGCGCGGCAGCAAGAATTACGGTAAAATAGCTTTCAGCTGCTTAGCTTTACAGCTAGCGCTGCCGGTTGCTGCCAAATGCATTCTGGGAAACAAAGATCCTGGATGACTGAAAAGAGGGTTCACTCCTTTCATTCTGCAAAACAAACGGCCCAGGTGCTGAGACCGATGCACAGAGTGAAGCCTCTTGTCATCCAGCCTGGTTGGAGGCCAGAGACCAGGAAAACAAATACGTGCGCATGCACATGGCGATTTATCGAGGCCGGGAAAATGACCGAGTTCATTTTCATTTATCGTGCGATTAATTGATTTATTGATTATCGTCCCAGGCCTATGTGAAAGTCACTATAACGGCCACTCGTAACTTCCGACCCGTGAACTCGTAACAGACTGTGGGTTTTGTCTCCTTTATGTTCCTACTGTATCTACGAACGAAGCACCTTGGCCAGTATGAACAGGAGTGATGAGTAAAATCTGTTTTAATGTTCACCTCTGGCTTTGCACTAAGCTGGATACAAGTGGACACAGTGGCGGTGAAAAGATAACCTGAGCACTGCTTGAAGTGAAACATTAAACTCTGCAGGTGTGTTTGGTCACTAAACAGCTAAAGAATCTGCAGCGTTCGATGTCGTTACATCATGTTCATGTGAGGAGGGAGAGATTTTTCCTGCTTTAGGTCTTAAGTATCACAGAGGTAAAGCTGTGTCTGCGTCTAGGGTAGCTGAGAAAACTGATAAAGTCAAATGATCCCAGGCCCCAATGGCAGTTGTCATGGCAACCAAGGTTGTGACGATATCAGGGGGTCTCCTCATACATAGCAGCCCTTCAGCTCAGAGACAGACCGTCTTCCCGTGAGATTCCTACTATGTGACTGAGGTGAATGTTGAATTCTTTGTTTAGGAGACATCTGCACCTGTGTGACTTCATACACGTCTCTCTCTGCAGGGGACAGCTGCAGACACATCTGTAACCGTCCACTGTCCATCTGTCTGAGCCCTCACTGGTGTCTCCTGAAACCCCCTGCATCAGCTTCACAACATTTCTATCACAGCCATGTTTCTAACTGGATTCATGATTCGTGATCGCTCATGTCCCCAGCCTGCTCATAACAGAGAACACTCAATTAAATGTTGGTTTAATTAGCCTGGATGACAGACTGTGGACTTTTAATCACATATCATTAAAGTGCCAAGAGAGAAATCTAAACTTTGTGAAAGACCTGAGCTTCCAATCTACTACTAGTCGGTAGTAATACTAGCGGTAGTAATGGTAGAAGTTGTAATTATAGTAGTAGCCTAGTTAGTAGTGGTAGTAATATACATTTTAGTGGTAGTAGCATCAATAGTAGTAGTAGAGGTATGTTATGGTAGTATTTGTTGTGGTTATATTAGTAATAGCAGTAGTACTTGGAAGTAGTAATAGGAATAGCAATAGTTAGTAATTGTAGTAGTTGTAGTTAGTAGCAGTAACTAGTAGAAGCAGTAGCAGTAGTAGTTAGTATTGTTAGTAGTAGTAGCAGCAGTTATAATAATAGTAGTGTTAATAATAGTAATAGTAATGCTAGTAGCAGTAATGTTAGTAGCAGTAGTAGTTAGTATTGTTAGTAGTAGTAGTAGTAGCAGCAGTAGTAGTAGTAATAGTAGTAGTGTAAATGTTAGTAGCTGTAGCAGCAATAGTAATACTGTAGTAGTAGTAGTAGTAGTAGTAGTAGTAGCAGCAGTAGCAGTAGTAGTAATAGTAGTTGTTTTAATGTTAGTAGCAGGTGTATTGGTGTTAATGTTAGTAGCAACAGCAGCAATAGTAATACTGTAGTAGTAGCAGTAGCAGTAGTAGTAGTTGTTAGTATTTACATGGTGCTGTGTGTAGCTGCTGTGACATGTGTTAATGTTAGTAGCAGTAGCAGTAGTGTAGTAGCAGTAGTAGTAGTAGTTAGTATTTCCATGGTGCTGTGTGTAGCTGCTGTGACATGTGTTAATGTTAGTAGCAGTAGTGTAGTAGTAGTAGTTAGTATTTCCATGGTGCTGTGTGTAGCTGCTGTGACATGGCTGACTCAGACTGGAGCAGAGCTTCAGTCCCACAGACCTGGAGGAAGCGCTCCATGCGGCAGGAGGAGTGTTCGGGTCCGGCTCCGTCGTAGCCGTGAGGCAGCAGGATCACCATCCCACACTGCAGCAGCCACTTGGCTTCACCTGCACACACCATCATTCACAGTCACATCCGCTGTCTGGGGATTCTACACCGTTTCTAAATCCCTTCAGGACGTGTCAGAGTGGCGAGGAGAGTTTTACCTCCGGTGATGAAGGTGTCGAAGATGATCTGAGCTCCGTTGAAGAAATCTCCAAACTGAGCCTCCCAGATGGGAAGAAGCTTGGGCTGTGCGATGCTCATGCCATATTCGAATCCCAGCACCGCCTCCTCAGACAGAGGGCTGTTACACACCTAAACACACACAACACGCCACAACACGCCACATGAGATGTCAGTTCAAGTGATGCAAAGTTTAAATAAGAACTAATGTGTCATGATTCATGTTCACGCTGATGGTTTGATCTGCTCTATCAAAGTGTTACCTCCAGGAAACCTGTCTGCTGAGGGCTGATGTGGTTCAGAGGGATGTACATGTCGTTGGTGTCTTGACACACCACCATGGCGTGCCGCTGACTGAAGGTGCCTCTTCCCACGTCCTGCCCGCTGATTCGAATGTTAAAACCTGCAGGAACAATCACAAAAAAAATGTTTTCTTTTGTTTATTTGTAACGGGACTCTGCGTATTCATGAACATACAATATGTAAATACACCAGATTTAGCTCTAAGGATCATTTCCATCTGCAGTCTGCAGTTTACACAAAAACAACATTAGATAAGGACGAGAATAACAACAAAGCACACCATGGTACAAATACCATATCACAATATTACAATACCATATCACAATATATACAATATATCACACAGTAGCTTCAGTCAGAAGGAGCAAGGAGTAGTAGTAAAATTAAAGTGCATTTAATCGACAAAGGTGTCGTATAGCGCTGTTAAGATTCATTGAAGTGCATCTGTAATAAAGTGCTGGTTTTTAAAGTGTATGGAGTAAAGTGCCTACTATTTTTCGTAATCTAAAATAAGAGAAGTACCCTTAAACCAACACTAAGGAACTTTTCAACCTTCATATAATATTTTCATAACTTTTGTGATGGTACATCGACTTACAACAGGTTGAATGACACCTCTGTCATGGCCTGAGGGGGTCTGTGTCGCTTTAGCAACTTTGAGGAGCATGGTAGGAACCTGGCTCTCACTTAAGTTTCACTTTCACTTTCACGAGTCACGACGAGGAGGGAGCAGCAATGCGGCACCTTTCCGTCTGATTGTGTATGTGTGTTTACTGTGAAATGATCCGCTGGTAACAGAAACTTAGTTTGGACGTCTTCTGTTAATTTCCATGCACCGGAAGATCAGAGTTTACGGCGCTACACGCTAGTGCTCATGGGAAATGGAATCTTCCTTCAGGCAAAACACTACCGCTTTGGGCCACTGGCGCCGCCAAACTCAACCAAAACGGAAAGTTCTTTAGTACTGCTTTAATGATCACAGACCTGGTTATCAGTAAGCCATGTTTTCAGCTGTTTTTTAAATGCTACATCTGTTGAATTTTCCCTTATGACCAGTGGTAATGTGTTCCATGTTGAGCAACCATAGATTGATAAAACCTTCTGTGCAAATGCTGTTCTCCTAAACTGTACCTCAAACCCTGTTTCCAAACAGCAAAAAACAAATATTCACTGCTCCTTAGATGAGGATCTGATGCATCGTCTGCTCAGCACTGACCTTGGCTGAGGAGAGAACCAAAAGCCAGCGCCTCTGCTGTGGACCAGTCCAGTTTGGTGCCCTCCTCTAACTTGTTCAGGCGAGCCTAAACTCAAAAAAATAAGGAAGAGAATCATCATTGTGCGGCTGAAAGATCAACACGAGACCCCCCCCCCTCCAACAGAAATGAGACGGATGGCCGTACCTGTACGTGGGTCTTTCCGAGGTGACTGTGCAGCTGGATCTGCTCTGGGATGTCCACGGACTTTGCCCCCACGAACTGGAGGAGGGGAAGGGGGACGCCCGTGTCCCAGGTGGTGACTTTGGCCTGGGGTTCCGCCAGATCCCCCCAGCGGCCCTGCAGGTTGGTGGGCGGGGGGCTGTACAGGGTCATGTTGGCCAGCTTGTCGTTGAGCGAGCCGTAGTATTTGGATTTGATCTCGGCGCGCTCGGCGTCGGTCATCAGGCCCTCAGAGATCAGCTGGTCAGAGTAGGAGTCAGGGACGCTCTTACGGGAGCTGCAGCAACACAACAAGACGACAATGTCAGTTTCATTTACTTCACAATATGTGTCAGTGAAATATCAACACATTTCACTTATGCGTTACCTTATTACATTATTATTATTATTGACTGCAACCAGTAAGGCTAGTTTTACTCATTTAAAGGTATAATATGTAGGAATTACCCCACGGTGCGGTTGCATGTTGGAAGTCGGAACGTATTCTTGATGTTGCATTCACATGAAATCAGGCAGACGTCAGACAGACAACAGACGCTGCATGTAACAGGATAAACAAGCGATGCAACATGGCCGCCTCGGTTCGGTGCGTCGCCCACTTATGTATTTGTAACGACTTGTAACTTGTAACTCATTCTAAAGTACGAGAAAGCTTTCATTTGTATGTGGGTGTGATTCCACTTCAGTGAAATACGTATTTATGAAAGCAATATTAGATTTTTGCTAATAAAAAGCCAAATAAGTTACATACTGGGGCTTTAAAGCAGTAATGTGTGATGTGTTTAATTTATTGTAATGACTTTTAATAACCTAATTCTGGAGATCTGCATTTCCATTTGAAATGTGGTGGAGTAACTGCAGTTAGTTTTTCGAAACTAAATAAAAAATTCTCTGTTTCTGATAAACACTGTTAGGTCAGGTGGGATGGATCCATTTGTGGGCAAAGAAACTGTGAAACCAAGTGGCCTCACAAAGAGATTTTGTATGACTTTGGGAGGGAAAAAATTTAGTGTTTTGGGAGGTTATTGTAACAAGAGGCTTGGTGAACCTTTACATGCAAGCTGTACTCCAACATTCATATTGAGTTTAAGGATATTTTTCAACAAAACAGACATTCATCAGGATATAAAATGCCATCACTACGCAATTTTATCCTTTAAAGGCATTTGTGTTAAATTGTGTCTGTGTCTTTTGAGGTCAGTGTGACCTTTGCCACTGACAATCTGACAGGACAGTTGGAGAGAGACAGGAAATGGGGAGACAGAGAGAGGAGGGACGATATGCAGCAAAGGGCCGCGTTGATTCGAACCGGGCTGCTGCAGTGAGGACTACAACTGACAATCTTACTCATACATCTTTGAGTGAAAGCTGGATGGGGTCAGTGCAGAGTCATGCTGACTGGCTTGTTGTTCAGCATGTCAAAGTATTTGGATTAGACCTCAATGTTTGTGGTAAATCTGAAAGAATCACACTCAACAGGCCAGACACATGTTTCATGAGAGTCCAGAGATGTTGCGTTCAAGGCCAACATGTGTTTTGTGTGACTACTGTGACCTTGACGTTTAGCTACCAGAAAATAATCAGTCTGTGGACCAAAACGTAACATTGAAAGAGAGAATGGGAAGGACAAAACAAATCAAATCCACTGCTCAGTGTGTAATGATTAAAGGTTTTCATAGAAGGATAGAAGGTTTCGGTATTTTGAAGTTAAAACAATCTCATTAGCTGGTCATCATGTTACAGGGGTCTTGAGGAGTGAAAGGATTGAGGAAGTAGTTAAAGGGATATGCCAACTTTTTTTTTTCGTGTCTTGCCTCACTCCCGAGTCCATGACCAGCAGATAGACACCATCCTTTCGACTGTGCGTGCAGTAACAAGGGAGATAGAGCCGTATCGCCCGTAATTAGCCTAGCTCAAACACTGGAAGTGTATAGGTAGTGTTAGCCTGCCTCCACCTAAAGTCATCAGAGACACTCTTCAGCAACTCTCCGGTAAGGCATCTTGAGCGGTCAAATGCCGGTAACGGGACGAGATCGGTCAAAACGGAGGGTTCAAGCAAAGACGGTTTATTTTGGTTCAAGCTAGCTACATCGAGGGTAGGTTAGCTTCCTATTTCAAAGTAAAAGCACAAATTCTATCGTCATGGTTTTCTGTATGTAAAGGGCAACGGGTGTTTTATTTTGTGAAAGTAACCAGAAGTGCGTTGGTCACAGCGGCTAGCTTGAGTAGCGCCGAATTCGTCCGAACAAAATTGTAAACAGCTGGTATTTAGACAAATTAACAACACACTGCTGATCTAAACGGCTACTTTCTCACCTAAAAATGTTTTAAATATTGATAAAGTGATACATTTACAGAGTTTAGAGCTAAAATGAAATCAGCTTCTGACTGCTGATTTCGTCTCAGGTAGGAGGCAGGCTAACACTACCTATGCACTTCCAGTGTTTGAGCTAAGCTAATTACGGGCGATACGGCTCTATCTCCCTTGTTGCTGCACGCACAGTCGAAAGGATGGTGTCTATCTGCTTGTCATGGACTCGGGAGTGAGGCAAGACATGAAAAAAAAAATGTTGGCGTATCCCTTTAAAAATTTAGAGGGGCAACTCAGACTTTTTTTTTTTTAGAATGAGTCACGAATACAAAACAGCTGATTTCTTCTGAATCCAGATCTTTGTCACTGATCCTGAGAAACGTGCTACACCACCTGGTGAAGTGATGGTGATGATGCATCATGATACAACGTGAACAGGCTGAAGCTGCACTGCACTGACCGGATGATCTTGTACATGGCTGGGTTGGTGAAGAACGGCTCGTCCATCTCGTTGTGGCCCCACTGACGGTAGCAGAGCAGATCCAGGATGACGTCTTTCCTGAAGTGCCGCTGGTACTCCACGGCCAGCTTAGTGGCCCGCAGCACCTCCTCCGCATCGTCTCCGTTCACATGGATCACAGCGCAGTTCACCATCTTACCTGTGACACAAACATGTCTGACTGTTATCATTGTATCGTTTTTCGACAAACAAAAACATGCAATATTAGAATCATTTAAAAAAAACAGGTTTCATTCATAAATTCATACTGATTCTGTCTGTGATTTTCACTGACCGACATCGCTGCAGTACAAAGAGGATCTCGCCCTCTCTGACGGAGTGGTGTAACCCACTTGGTTGTTCACAATCAGGTGGATGCTCCCACCGACTCTGTAGTGAGGCAGGTTTGAGAGGGTCAGAGTTTCTGGAACGATCCCTTGACCTGTGAAAGAGCCGTCACCGTGGATCTGTGGAGAGAAGAGCAAGAAGAACCCTTCACTACGCAGGAAGTCTCTGCTTTACATCAGCCTCCCACTCCCACTCCTCCATGGAGCCTTGTTGTTATCATCTGACACCATCAGGAATGAAGCCTGGATCGGCAGTGGGAAGTAAAGCAGGCCGTCGGTCAGCTGACTCATCATGTTCCCGGTCCACAGCAACAGTAGCATACCTACTAGGGCTGTTCGATTAATCGATTTAAAATCGTAATCGCGATTATTTGGCTAAGACGATGTTCAAAATGTGAAATCCTAAAAATCGATTTTGACAACGCTCTGGCCAATCATTGGAAGGCAGTCGGTTGACGTCACGTTTTTGGATGGATGGTTGGTATAGATAGATAGATAGATAGATAGATAGATAGATAGATAGATAGATAGATAGATAGATAGATAGATAGATAGATAGATAGATAGATAGATAGATAGATAGATAGATAGATGTTTTTTTTTAATTAGACTCTAGGTCCATTTAAAAAGGCACAAACAGCACACAAAATAGTTTGTCATTTAACCAAAAAATCATAAATCGACTTTTGAGAGAAGAAAATCAAGATTTTATTTTTGGGGAAAATCGAACAGCCCTAATACCTACCCTACCTGATCATTTGACAACAAAATCAGCTTGTGTACTGGTAAACAATGGTCATGACCAGCAGGTGTACACAACCAAGGCTGCACAGTCATTACACATGTTAACTAACCAAAGGACTCCAGATGTGGCCTCAAGATGTGACCATCCAGGAATCATAGTTGAATTTCATCTCACATCTGTCTACGCCCACTTCTTCAATTAAAAAGGCATACATTTAATTAAAGGGGAACTATGCAAGTCTGGTCGCTTTTCCGCTGTTTTGCTAACCCTCCTCCCGGTCATGTGCATTTGTTTTCAGCGAAGCCGGCGAGAAAGCAATCCATGGAGTGGTGGATAACGTTATATATCATTTATGATGTTATGATGTGTATATTTGCGTAGTCTTAAACAAGAGATTACTGGTTTCAAGGTACGTTTGTGTAGCAGTGCCGCTGAGACGAGAGCTAGGACACCGGGTCGAAGGTGCAAGGTTGGTTTTAGGCCAAGAGACGCTATGTGGAAGGCAGAGAGCCTTCATTCTGCCTGTAACAAGTTGCAAGTCATTTATTAAAACCATCAAAATTACTCCAAAGCTGTTAAATTAAGGTGAAAATGTAGCATAGTTTAGCTAAAAATCCTGCATAGTTTCTCTTTAACTAAACAAAAGGCTCCAGATGTGGCCTCAAGATGAGACCATATATACCATATATACCATCATAATAAACAAGGTTTGTGTGCATCCAGAAATCTTTGTTGAATTACACCCCACATCCCATACAAGATGTGTGATAATGTGTTTGTTTCCTCACCACCACCTTCTTGTGAATAAGTGCGTGTATGTATGTGTGTTAGCAGCTGTGATTCAGCACCTGCAGACAGATGACCTGGTCCCCCGGCTGGGCGCTGTCTTCAGGAGAATAGTCTCCCTCCTTCCTGAGCTGCTGCCTGGCTCGGGCTTTGCCCTGGGCCACCGGATTGATGGCCTCGAGGTGAGAGGGGTTGGGCAGCATGGTCACATGAACAGGGTGTCCCGCCCCAAAATCCAACTCCACCGAGGAAGTGAGGTGAGAGAGGACGTCGCCGATAGCGGGCGAGGTGTCCGGGAACTCGCTGAGGCCGCGCATCTTACGGAACATGAGCTGGGGAGAAAAAACGGTGGAGAGACGGTGTTGTTTGATGTGGACTCGCCCTGGTTGACTCTCTAACAGCTGACTGTGACATGTTTATGTATGAGGCTAAGTGCAGATGCTTAAAGGGATAGTTCACCCAAAATTGAAATTTCACTTATTATCTACTCACCCTCATGTGGACTAAGGGCTGGGAGAAGTTTCAGAGTCCTCCGTGGCTTCTCTGAGTTACAGGAGGTCTCGGCGTAGCAGTGCATGTCAATATAATGGTTGCAAATGGATGTCTTCGAAACAAAAAGACACACCAAAAAACATCCAAATACCTCCATGTTGCTTGTATGTAATGTCCGTCTTGTATTGAAGCCCCGAAATGCGAAATTGCCCCGAAAAAAATTAAATACATCTATATTTCAAGCTTGTTTTGTATTCTCGAAGCTCCAAATTTGGGCGAACTGGGAAGAGGACAGACCCTGGTTCGTCCAAATTTGACAAACCGGGAAGAGGAGCTTCGAGAAGCTTCCGCTACAAACAAGCTTGAAATATAGACTTATTTAATTTTTTTCTGAACAATTTCGCATTTCGGGGCTTCAATACAAGACAGACATTACATACAAGCAGCATGGAGGTATTTGGATGTTTTTTGGTGTGTCTTTTTGTTACGAAGACAGTTGGTATCCATTCGCAACCGTTATATGGACATGCACTGCTACGCTGAGACCCCCTGTAACTCAGAGAAGCCACGGAGGACTCTGAAACTTCTCCCAGCCCTTAGTCCACATGAGGGTGAGTAGATAATGAGTGAAATTTCAATTTTGGGTGAACTATCCCTTTAAAAAAACAATCTACTGTTTTCAGGTGATGGATCAAAGTAAACACGTCTCACCTCTGGTGGGAACTTGAGCAGGCCCGTCAGCAGGTTCAGTCGGCCTCTGTGGGGCATGCCGATCACTACGTCAGTGACCCCGCTGTGCGCCGACTGGTGGAACAGCTCGTAGAAAAAGCCCATCATGCTCTCTGCTCCCTCTCCTCCGTAACGTTTCACAGTGGCAAACTTGGTGGCCAGGAAGTGGTCAAACTCCTAATATGACAAATAGAGGCTTAGGGTGTATTCAAATTTAAAGTCAAAGTCATTTTATTGGTCTCCCATGGGAGAAATTTGTCTTGGACAAAGGGCAATGCTGCAGATGTAAACACACTTGAAATACCAAATTAAAAGGGCAGAAATGCATGCATGACCTTCGTTGTGTACTTTCTATGCAAGGTCCTGCCGATTATTTTTATCCTGTGGGACACACGCGCTTTTGTTTACAAAGTTGGTCTGCTTGTAAAAAAAAAAAATGCAATGTGAATACGAACCAAATAAAAAAAATTTGGTCTGCACCAAAGAAAGTGAACTATCTGACTTTCCTGGTGTGAATACGCCCTTAAAACATGATACCGCCATGACATCTCTCCTTGGACTCACCTGAGACTCCAGCATGATCTTGGCGAGCCGCTTCCTCTCCTCAGTGGAGAAACTTTTCCCCTTGAGCTCCTCGAAGCGATCGGCGAACCACTCCCTCTCCTCCAGGCTGCAGAGCTGACCGGTCTCAACTGACAGGTGGCCGCAGTAGACCTGCTCCAGGTAGGACTGGACCTCCTCCACCGACGCCTCCGCCTTCCCAAAGTGCCGCAGACCTACAGAGAGACACGGTTCAGCTTTTGTCTGAAGGAGTTAGGTGTGATCCTCACTTCACCAGGGATGTGTCCAAGACAACGTATGAGATGACTGATGCTTTCACACAGAAAGCCTGAACCGACCTTAAACCATGAGCATGGTCATGTACAGGTTGTATTGCATTTTGCTGACCAAACTTACTTTGTACCCATGATGGAGTATTTTCACTAAAGCTTAAAGGGACAACGAGGAGTTTCTCCAGCGGCAGAACGAAAAATTCCGCGACAATAAAAAAGTCTCACGTTAATATGGATGAATCTACGTTACCCACACTGAAATGCTGGGCGAGCCGACCAGCGTTTCCTTACTTTCGGTTTTGCGGACGCTGCCCGGCGAGTCATGAGAATAACGCCGCCGAATCGCCGTTTATGGTCGGAACTACGATGGTATGTGATCGTCTTCGAACCTCTGACTTTAATCCTTGATGAATGAAAACATGAGTCTGTCTTGAGCCGGTCAAAGAATTTCACGGTGCGCGGAGGCTCATCAATGTAGTGTGAAAACGCTTCGCTTTTCCAAAACTCCTCGTTGTCCCTTTAACAATTTGTCAAGAAGAAAACATGTTGATTTGAAGATTACAAAAAACACGGGCTTTGTAAGAGCAGAACACTTCAGATGAAAAACCAGTTTTTTATGATTCTGCAGGTCGACCTGAACCTTCAGAAATGACTCAGTGTCATTAGTTGTTATTTTGCAGCTCTTTAAAGCTGTACAGAAAAGAAAATTGAATTTGAGCCCACTGTGGGTCTTAACATTAGTGTAATAACTCATCTATCAGACGATGTAGCCCAAACTTTGTGCAAAATTCTATTTTTGATTAAATCCGGGATGAAAGTGTGGTATTTGTTTTCGCATTGGATAATGCAGGCGCACGGATTATACGTCACGTTGCTCACGATTCATCAGCCACTGATATTGGATCCGTCATTCAAACGTCTGAGACACACACAACGAGCTCAGTCTCACCCAAGGGGGCAGTTGTCGGTCTGAGAAGTGAAGCTCACTTCCGCATTCAAAAAGCTGCAATCCCCCCGGCTGTCGCTGGGGGCTGGCTCCAGAAGGGAGCAACTCCAATTGAGCCCCATGTTAAAATAGCCGATTTTACAGCTTAAAAAAACATATTTACAGCCTGGTACATTTTATTTTTTTGGTCTCAACCGATAGTTTCTACCCCCGCACACACTCTGAGGGGGGTGAATTTTTTTAAACTCTACCGTTTTACTATTATTAGGTTTAAAGTTCTGGCCAATTAGGGAGCAGAACCGTTGAGTGACAGGTCCGGCGACCGCTGCTACGAGGCCAGTGGGCGGGCTCTCGGCCGGCCAACGGCCGCACCGCTCCAAATATGGCAAGTAGAATCCAACATGGCGCAGCTCAAACCCCCGTAGTAGCGGCACAAAACAGACTCCCCCAAACCAATGGGTGACGTCACAGACGCTACGTCCATTCTTTTTACAGTCTATGGTCTCACCCTAAACATTGAATATCCCGCCCACTCGATAACAACCAATCAAATTCGTCGGGTAAACTCGTGCGGCAACTCGTGGAAACGCGGTGCGACAAACAGGACAAACAGTTATTTCTGAACACCTTTAAGGTCATTTTGTGTCTCTTTTGTCCGGTGGCCGTGAGAGCCTCATGCATTACAAAAATTAGGTAGGCAAAGACACTAAACGCACCATAAATTCAGATCACATATTCACAACTTCATTGGTTTGACAACAAAAACTCACAATACAATGGAAGGTGAAGTGCTGCTTGACTTATGTAGTTGTGAAATTGGCTACCTATGGTAATAAGATCAGTTTGTTTGGTTTATCACAACTATAATATCACGTGATTCACATTATTGCAAATACCTAACGTACTGATAGCTTAGCATTAGTGTTTATCTGGGTCCCCAGACACACTTCTGTTGTGACTTTTGCAGTGTACGTGTTGTCAATCTCATTATGTTATTTTCTGATTTTCTTGTGTTTTCTTACACTGCAGTGAGTTGTGTCTTTGTAGTAGTTTTGTTTCACTTTGTTGTTTGTCTCATCATTTTGACTCCTTTGTCATTCTTCCTGCATTTCTTTGTGGTTCTGTCTCCTTAGGGGCTTAAGAAAATATTGATACATTAAAATATCACATGATGATTCTGTATCAGAATTATATTAGTAGTTTGCAGTGGTTTTGTGTTGCATTTGTTGCTTTATTCAGACTGTTTTGCTTGCACACACAGAATTGTGTGTTCTAGGATATTTTCAACAAAAAAAATAGACTTTGGGAGAAAAAAATGTAACCTCTCCTTGCTTACAGTGTATCTATATATTGCAATATATAATATCATCACCCTTCATTCTGGATATGTAATGTACCATTCACATTCATACCAATGGAAGTCTCTGTATGTAGAAATGACTATCTATCATGTTTCTGTGTTCCTCTGTAGCTCATACACTCCATGTATTAACAGGATTTGGAGAGAGTGGAAATCTTATGGTTATGATCCTGTTGTTCACCAGGTGTCATTTACCTGAGGTGTTGAGTCTTCCTCCCATGCTGCCACTCAGCATGCTGATCTCTGGGACGCTGTCAGCAACAGGCTTGTGGGGCAACAGGGGGTTAATTTTAGCAGCCTTGTGTCCGTGTGCTCTGTACGCCTCCACCAGCCGAGCCAGACCATGATCTGAGCACAAAGCAACAAAACAACATGGGCCGGTGTCAGAGAGAGAGGAGGGGGCAAAACACCTGCTCTATGAACCAGCAGGGACACAACTCAATGGGAAATACTTTTATTTTAATAAAACAACAGCAAAGACACAAGTTAAAGCAGGTTTCTTCTCCTCCAACTTTATTTCTCCTCTTCTCCTCCGGTGCTGTGTGGTGTCTCTGTGCTGTATTAACCCCATACTGACCTTGGTTGAGTGCAGCGATGCGGTCTCCGTGCAGCCCGGGCTCGGTGTCGGTGTGTTTGGGTCGGTAGCCGTACACCCCCCTCTCGGTGTGGTACGAGCCGACGAGCTGCCGGACGACGGCCGGACTCAGTCTGCTGAGCGAGCTCCTGACGAGCAGCACGGCCGACATGTTGGGACGTGGTTCAGAATCTGCTCCGGTTCGGTAAAGTGTGACAGCGGCTGACTCGAGGCTCTACAGGTCGGCGGCCATACTGCTGCACGAGAGAGAGACACGTCACGGAGGGGCGTGGCGCCGCACCGGCAGCCCATTGGCTCAAGTACCTGTGCCCGTGCGCATATTGGCTGCCAGGTCTGCGTGACAAAAGCCAGTACACCCCCGGCGATAAGCCAATCAAAGCCAGTTACAAAACCCAAGACCTCAGCTGGTGTAAAATATTTAAAAACAAGAAAGCTTTGAAGACACCCAGTCTTATGGAAAAGATTATGGTCCATATTACTAGATAAAATCTCTACTGTTTTTGTATTGTTTTGTTTTTCAATTTTTGCATATATTTATTTTCTGGCTCTTTATTGTTCATAATTATCCTTCTGGATATGCATCTGGATACATTGTATTTTATTTATTTATTATTTCATTTAGGCTACTTATTTTTGTCAAGCCCTGCTATATGTATTATGCACTCTCTGTACTTTAGTGTTGTTTCATGTTTGTATAATGTCATGTTTGTATGTTTCAATTGTGATAATAAAGTTTGTTTTAAAAAAAAAAGACCTCAGCTGTCTCTGCCAGACCACACTCTGCCCCTCTGGGGGTCTGCCAGGTCTGAACAAATCATGTGACTGATTATAGATCTTTGTTTACAAACATTAATCAGGGGATATACCATGGGATATGAAACATTTCAACGCTTCAAAAAACAGCTCAATTTCGAGGTTAAAGCGCAGACCTGGCAACCCAAGAGGCGCGTGTCGGAACGCCATGATTTTGAAACATGACTTTTAGGAGCGTTTTACTATTTCTCTATTACCTATGTCTTTGTTTTGATTTTAAATCACTTTAATTAGTTTGTTTGTTTTATTTTATTTAATTTTTTTGATTATGCTTTTAATATTTATTATCCATCCATCCATCCATTGTCCGCCGCTTTATCCGAGTCCGGGTCGCGGGGGCAGCAGTCGGAGCAGGGATCCCCAGACTTCCCTCTCCCCAGACACTTCCTCCAGCTCTTCCGGGGGGACCCCAAGGCGTTCCCAGGCCAGCCGAGTGACGTAGTCACTCCAGCGTGTCCTGGGTCTTCCTCGGGGCCTCCTCCCGGTGGGACATGCCCGGAACACCTCACGAGGGAGGCGTCCAGGGGGCATCCTATACAGGTGCCCGAGCCACCTCAGCTGGCTCCTCTCGATGTGGAGGAGCAGCGGCTCTACTCCGAGCTCCTCCCGGGTGACAGAGCTCCTCACCCTATCTCTAAGGGAGCGCCCCGCCACCCTGCGGAGGAAACTCATTTCGGCCGCTTGTATCCGGGATCCCGTTCTTTCGGTCATGACCCAGAGTTCATGACCATAGGTGAGGGTGGGAACGTAGATCGACCGGTAAATCGAGAGCTTTGCCTTTCGGCTCAGCTCCTTCTTCACCACGACGGACCGATACAATGACCGCATTACTGCGGCCGCCGCACCGATCCGCCTGTCGATCTCGCGCTCCGTTCTCCCCTCACTCGTGAACAAGACCCCAAGATACTTAAACTCCTCCACCTGAGGCAGGAACTCTCGCCCGACCTGGAGGGTGCAAGCCACCTTTTTCCGGTCGAGAACCATGGCCTCGGACTTAGAGGTGCTGATTCTCATCCCAGCTGCTTCACACTCGGCTGCAAACCGCCCCAGTGCATGCTGAAGGTCCTGGCTCGAGGGAGCCAACAAGACCACATCATCTGCAAAAAGCAGAGATGAAATCAAGTGGCTCCCGAACCGTACCCCCTCTGGCACTTGGCTGCGCCTAGAAATTCTGTCCATAAAAATAATGAACAGAACCGGTGACAAAGGGCAGCCCTGCCGGAGTCCAACACGCACCGGGAACAGGTCTGACTTACTGCCGGCAATGCGAACCAAGCTCCTGCTCCGGTCATACAGGGACCGTACAGCCCTCAGCAGAGGGCCTCCGACCCCATACTCTCGGAGCACCTCCCACAGGATGCCACGTGGGACACGGTCGAAAGCCTTCTCCAAGTCCACAAAACACATGTGGACTGGTTGGGCAAACTCCCATGCAGCCTCGAGCACCCTGCGGAGGGTGTAGAGCTGGTCCAGCGTTCCACGGCCAGGGCGAAAACCGCATTGTTCCTCCTGAATCCGAGGTTCGACTATCGGCCGAATTCTCCTCTCCAGCACCCTGGAATAGACTTTCCCCGGGAAGCTGAGGAGTGTGATCCCCCGGTAGTTGGGACACACCCTCCGGTCCCCCTTTTTGAAGAGAGGGACCACCACCCCGGTCTGCCAGTCCAGAGGCACTGTCCCCGACTGCCACGCGATGCTGCAGAGGCGTGTCAGCCACGACAGCCCCGCAACATCCAGAGACTTGATGTACTCAGGGCGGATCTCATCCACCCCCGGTGCCTTGCCACTGAGGAGCTTCCGGACTACCTCAGTGACTTCAGCTTGGGTGATGAATGAATCAACCTCTGAATCCTCAGCCTCTGCTTCCTCGACGGAAGGCGTTTCAGTGGGATTGAGGAGATCCTCGAAGTATTCCTTCCACCGCCCGACGATATCCCCAGTCGAGGTCAACAGCTCCCCTCCTCCACTGTAAACAGTGTTGGCGGAGCACTGCTTCCCCCTCCTGAGGCGCCGGATGGTTTGCCAGAATTTCCTCGAGGCTGACCGGTAGTCCTCCTCCATGGCCTCCCCGAACTTTTCCCAGACCCGAGTTTTTGCTTCCGTGACCGCCCGGGCTGCAGTCCGCTTGGCCTGCCGGTACCCGTCAGCTGCCTCGGGGGTCCCCCGAGCTAGCCAGGCTCGGTAGGACTCCTTCTTCAGCTTGACGGCATCCCTTACTTCCGGTGTCCACCACCGGGTTCGGGGATTGCCGCCGCGACAAGCGCCGGAGACCTTACGGCCGCAGCTCCGGACGGCCGCGTCAACAATGGAAGTGGAGAACATGGTCCATTCGGACTCAATGTCTCCGGCCTCCCTCGGAATCCGGTCAAAGCTCTCCTGGAGGTGGGAGTTGAAGACCTCCCTGACAGGGGATTCTGCCAGACGTTCCCAGCAGACCCTCACGATACGCTTGGGTCTTCCAGGTCTGACCAGCTTCCTCCCCTGCCAGCGGATCCAACTCACCACCAGGTGGTGATCAGTTGACAGCTCAGCCCCTCTCTTCACCCGAGTGTCCAAGACATACGGCCGGAGGTCAGATGACACGACTACAAAGTCGATCATTGACCTCCGTCCTAGGGTGTCCTGGTGCCACGTGCACTGATGGACACCCTTATGCTCGAACATGGTGTTCGTTATGGACAGACTGTGGCTAGCACAGAAGTCCAATAACAAAACACCGCTCGGGTTCAGATCGGGGAGGCCGTTCCTCCCAATCACACCTCTCCAGGTAACACTGTCGCTGCCCACGTGAGCGTTGAAGTCCCCCAACAGAACGATGGAGTCCCCAGTTGGGGCACTTTCCAGCACCCCTCCCAGGGCCTCCAGGAAGGCCGGGTACTCTGCACTGCCGTTCGGCCCGTAGGCCGAAACGACAGTGAGAGACCTATCCCCGACCCGAAGGCGCAGGGAAGCGACCCTCTCGTTAAGTGGGGAGAACTCCAACACATGGCGGCTGAGCTGGGGAGCTATGAGCAAGCCCACACCAGCTCGCCGCCTCTCGCCATGGGCAACTCCAGAGTGGAAGAGAGTCCAACCTCTCTCAAGGAGTTGGGTTCCAGAGCCCAGGCTGTGCGTGGAGGTGAGCCCGACTATCTCTAGTCGATACCTCTCAGCCTCCCGCACAAGCTCAGGCTCTTTCCCCCCCAGCGAGGTGACATTCCATGTCCCTAAAGCCAGAGTCGTCGTCCGGGGATTGGGTCGCCGGGGCCCCCGCCCACGGCTGCCACCCAAATCACACGGCACCTTCCCCTTATGAACCCTCCCGCGGGTGGTGGGCCTACGGGAGGGCGGGCCCACGTCGCTCGTTCGGGCTGCGCCCGGCCGGGTCCCGTGGGCCAAGACCCGGCCACCAGACGCTCGCCTGCGAGCCCCGACCCCAGGCCTGGCTCCAGGGTGGGGCCCCGGTAACGCCAGTCCGGGCAACGTACACTTCCTTGCTGTATTCTTCTTCAATATTTATTATATTATTGTTTATTTTATGGTGATTGGTTGTTGTTGTCATTTTGTTTCCTTTGTTTTGTATGTTTTATAGCAAGAATGTTGCTCAGTGACAGATTACTTGGAAAATTGGATATTGAGTGAGGGGCAGGCAATATAAGATGTATCTTCTCCCTGCTCCCTTCCAACCAATGGAAGAAATGTTGTGATGATATTGTCAAATTGTGAAATTGCCTTGGTTGGAATAAATAAAAAGAAAGAAAGAAAGAAAGAATATTTTATATTGTTTAATTATTTAGTTAGTTTAGTTAATTAAAGAAGAAGTAAGTGATATATTTGTGTTAATATAAGTCTTAAATAGTTATATCTTCCGACAGCAATCACTTAAATAGAGTGTTTGGACCGAAACACGGGTCTGTCAGTCCCTCTGCTCTGCTCTGAGCCGAGGAGAAAACATTTATCGTATCCTACAGTTTTTATCCAATGAGGAGAGAGAACGGCATGCAGGGCTGTGTGTGCAGCCAAGGGACGCCGTGAATGTGGTGACGTAGGGACGAGGAGGACCGTTATGGTGCGTTCAAGGCAACTCGTAACTCGTGTTTTTCCGACCTGTGAAGTCATACCAGTTCGATCTGGTACGAGTTCACGGGTCAGAAGTTACGAGTGGCCGTTATAGTGACTTTCACCGGTAAAAACAGGTCGGAAAAACACGAGTGGGTTGCCTGGAACGCTACAAAGTCGTAAGTTGTGACTTGAAGCTGTAATTTACGGTTTCAAAAGCCTGCCTGGAACGCAGCATTAGCCAAAACGACCGGATCGCTTACTTCTGCTTTAATATTGTGACTCTTTTTAGGTGATGTCATGGTAACAGACTGGTTTGGGACCAGCATGCACTTTGGGAGGCTTTGATCTATTTGTTCCTTTGTTTGCTGCTTGTTTGGAAAATGAAAAAATGAATAAAACACAGTGGCTTCATTTTGGATATTGAATTATTTTGCCTGCATAAACTACAAACAAACCCATAGTGCATCAGTGGCACAGTCACTACAAATACATCACCTTATAGTCCATCCACTAAACCATGACTTCAAACTGTTATAAATGTTATTGAAAGTCTATATGAATATTTCTTGATATGATTCGTTCAGGCCCTCGTCCTACCTCCTGTTCGTGATCAATCAGTATTTCAGACAGTTACAGTGAGGAGACACAAACTCACTCACATCAAAGTTAATCAGATAAAGCACTGACAGTACCACGAGTGTCCTGACTAAGGGCTGAGTGTGCTGCTGCTGACGACTGTCAAATAGTGTTTTAGCTATCAGGTCATAATTAAATGTCTTTAATTCAAAATGGCTGCTGGAGACAGACTTCCAGACTGGGAGGGTTAGGAGAACTATCTGTTCCTGCTGTGAGCACATGATCCTGCCTATATAAATGTCACACTGAGGACTGACTCTTGCAATATGATCAGGAGAATAATTGCACATTACACATTATTTATTAATATATTCAAATAAAACGTTGATCTGTGGCCAGGTTAACCTCCTCAGAGCCCTGACTCTCATCACACTGTCATGGCAACTATTAATTAATTAATATCAGTAAGTCTTGTTTTATGTTTTGATTGCTTAACGCAAAGGAAAGCAAAAATAAATTTGATGATACACAATGTTACAACAAATGTGCAAAATATCAACTAAAACATTAATGGAATAGAAGCTAAATCCAACAAACACACAGGCACATCCGCACTTTTTAGAATATTTATTGGTCTTGATTTGTCACAGTGATGTTGCGTTTATCGGGGTGTAGATGCAAAATGAGGCTTGATGTTTTCAGGATGTTTCATGCAAAACATCTGTCGAGCTTTATGTTAATTGTTTGTGTGTCTGACTGTGACGCAGGAGCAGCTTTGTCCTGTTCCCTGAGAGAAGCGTCGACTTTTTGTTTGGTCGACATTTAATGACTGAGTTCACACAGCTGAGACTCAGTTACACAGCAGATGTGGAAATGACGAGCCAAGCAAAACAATACCCAACAACACTGACTGACTCACTGCAGCCTGCCATCACTCATCGCTCTGAAACTTTAGATGAATCAGTGCCTGGAGGGAAGAGCACAAACTTCACATCAGCTCCTCCTCTGTGTGTCATCCAGGTGAGAAATGAAGAGCCACAGCTGGACACAGACCCTCAATGGCAGAAGAAACAACACTTAATGCCATGGTTAACCAGGAGATTCACTTTACCACCTGTGAGCAGGGCCGTTGCTAGGAATTCTGGGCCCCCTGAAAGAATACTAAAGTGGGCCCCTGACTTTTCCACTTTTTTTCTTAGACTACGTATGTATTATCATTTTTTATTTAGCCTACTTTGTTTTGATGCTACTGCAGCATTATTATGAGTATTAGTCAGGGTCTTATGCAGAATAATTCAGTCATACAAAGATTACTGGGTTTTTTGGGGGGCCCTACTGGGCGCTGGGCCCCTAGAATTATCATCACCTTTGTGAGCTACTGCAAATTCAGTGTTTTTCATGTTCAAGGAGCTTTTAATCTGTGTCCAGAAGCAGGAGTTCTATACTGAAACCTTGTGTCTCTGCTTGGAGCTCATCCACCACTGGTTTTTAATATTTTACAGCATTTCCAAAAAAAAAAAAGGAGACTGAAAAAATGTTTTTTTTTTTTTTTTTGGGCTTAGAATTAAATTGTCTCCTTCGTTGCTCTTCTACAGACACGGTTTACAGCCTGTGTTCAGAGACAGAGCTGTTCACCACCTGCAGGTTGTTATCGTCATCGTCATCGTCGTCATCATCATCATCATCATCATCATCATCATCATCATCATCATCATCATCATCATCATCACCATGAAATCAAACGTTTGATTAGTTTGATATCCGTGTCCTTGATTCACACACTTAATATTAACATAGTAGCTAGCGTCTCTCTGGATAATTCGTGACCCAAAAACCCTGTTTCCAGCACCGCATCAAATTAACAAGCAAGGTGACACCTTGTACAAAGTGGGCTCCATATAGAAAGAACACATTTAATGAATGACCCCAGCCCGCCCACACATGTACAATAGATTAGCACAGGGAACAATCACATCCCTGGGAGTTTTTAAAACTGACTTTCCGTTTCTGAAACATGTTTTCCTGCCTCCTCATCTTGTTCAGCTTCTAATTATAATGTGTGCAGATGTTCAACAACAGAGGAAGAAGCGGAGCTGCCAGCTTCTGCTCCCACTGCACCGTCTGCACAACATGTTGAGTCTTGGTTTAAGGGTGAGGTGCGTCACTCTTTTCTGTCGCTGCCATACTGAAAGATGCATCATTTCCTCTGATAACAGACAGTAAGAGCAACCATCAGCTGCTCTCTCATCAAACAGACAGTGGAGGACACAGGGTGAAGTTGCTGCTGTCTGTCAGTAGAAACAGAGCCGTCTCAGTTGCAGGTTCTAGTCAAAACAAATCTCATTATACTTCAAATAAGACTCATCACATTAAAAAGCAGCTTGTTTTTAGACACTTTTTACTTCTTTCAAGCATATTTTCACTTGAAATAAGTAGAAAAATCTGATAGTGGGGCAAGTTTTTCTTCCTTATTACAAGCACAAAAAACTTGCTTTCACTGGCAGATTTTTCTACTTATTTCACGTGAAAATTTGTTTGAAACAAGTGAAAATTATCTAAAAACAAGTAAATTTTTAGGTGATGAGTCTTATTTTAAGTGGAAAGAGTTTAGTTTTGACTAGAAATTAGACATTTTGACAAGAAATAAGACAAATATTCTTGGAAAGATTTTGAGTTTTTGCAGTGTAATCATGTGTTATCGGTTAATCTGATGATTGTTCCTTTGCCATTTAGTCTAAAGAAAATAGAAGCATCCATTAGTTTCCCAGAGCTGCACATGATGTCCTCAGGTCCTTATATAAAAAAAAAACAATCAAATATTCACCATACAATAACAAAACAAGTCTCACATATTCTTACATGAAACATTCAGTATTTGGACCTAAAGATCATTTACAGAAGTGAGTCCAATCCACTATTTCTAGGGATGCACGATAACTCGATAAACTTCCTGCCTCTCATAATCGATGCCAGGATACAATTTTTAATAGTTTATATACACACACCTTTGGTTAAGATGTAGTGAGTAAAGATGAATTTAACATAATAGCTCTGCAAAGTCAAAGCAATGTTGGCTCATTATAATTGTCTCTAGTGATGTCATTATCAGACTTGTGTATTTTGGCCGATAATTATCAGCCAATATAATATCTGGACGATAATTTTCTGTACCAGTATCGTGCATCCCTAACTATTACCCCAAGTTTATGTTTTCTCTATTTTGAATAAAATTAAAATCAAAGACAGATTCTCTTTAGTCTCCTGTCAGAACAGCATCAAATTCAGTGATATGTTTTATATCAAAGTGATTACCGATTCATTCCTGATGATCAGCTTCTACTTTTAAGTTCTAAAAGCAATGATCAAAAACATTGATTTAATTTCTGTTGATCCCATTTGATCATAGCCAGTCGACCACTTGTCAAAGTCTTTGGAATGAGTGAGTTTGTTTCCCACAAATGTTCATCAATGTGGGAAAATAAACCTTCAGATGTACAAAATGAAAGCTCTCCATAACTGAAACAAAGTTATCACCTCTGACCTCACTCCCCCCACCCCCACGCATCAGGGAGAATAACATAACACCCCCTCACCTCATCTCACCTCTACTACTTAGAAAGAAGCAAAGAGAAGCACAACAAATAGAAACGAGTTAGCGAGACATGACACACTGGGGGAGGGAGGGGGTGGTTTGTAAAATGTCTTTACAACACTGGACAAGCACAAAGACACACAAAGACACACAGTCCATATTAGGGGAAATGGTTTAATTTGGAGACAGAGGCAAAGAAACACACCACACATGAACAAACATTGACCAAAAAAGAACACAGAGTCTTTCGGCTACACACTCCGCTATGGGAAAAAACAGAAAACTCTACACAGGTAAAAAGCAAGGCTCAAACTAAACAGATAGTTAACTCTTTAACTAAGACAATTATCCACACAAGTTGCTGAAATCCTGATGACCATTAAACTATGTGGACAGCACAAATACTAACATGAAACTTACCACGACTTAGAGGATCCCAACCCCCCCGAAACTGAAACCGATTAACGAAGTGAGGAACATGTAGAGATCCAAGTAAAATCAAAATCAGGCATCTTTTAGAGACAAGAAAAAAAAATAATAATAACAAAAAAATTGCTTGACACCACCAAGAGGCCAAACTCAAGACCTGGTCAAGGCGAGGCCACATTGAGAGGCCAGACAATTTTTTTTCCAATATAGATTTTTTTTCTTTAATTTCCAATATAAAAAGCTTCACTGGTACAAAATACATATGAACAACCAGTTGTAGAAATTGGAAAGCCTGTGTATGTCATTTTTTTTCCTTTTCAAATCCCACCCAGTTTCAAAAAAAAAAAAAAGATATCGACTGAACAGAAGAAAAAAAAAAAAAAAAAAAACTACTGTATGTTTAATACAGATCACATCAAGATGCACCCACTTTGGCTTTCATCAAGACAAGACAAAACATCTATTAAATTATTGGTGGAACATGAACAGAGTCCTACCGATTATCAGACAAGAAAATAACACAAGATTTTTTTTCTCTCTCTTCTTTTGGATCAGGATAATATCTATAGAGATGCAAAGCTACCACACTGTCAAAAAATAGCACTTCAGAATATGAAAACAACAGAAGAAAGAAAGTGATTGTTAGAGCTTGAACGGGATTTGTGATGGAAGCCCCTGAAGTGAGTCAAGTTCTTGTTGGGACCGCTGTGGACTGTACATTGTGCTTTTTTTTTTTTTTTTTAGTTTTTTTTTCTCTTTTTCTTTTTTTATTCATTCACAGTAACACTTCAACATACACCGCATACCGCCACAGTCCTGCAATCATCTCAGTGTTCGACACACAATTTATTTTTTATCACTTTTAAGATCTTATGAACATGGCTCCCCAAGTCCTCTTGTTCGTTTCTTGAGTTTTAGCTCGTTTTGGACTTTTATTGAACTCAAATATTGCCTCGCACATAAAGATCACCGATTTTTTTCGTATCGCAAAGTGTTACAATACATGTGTTCACACTCACTAAGAAAGAGGTTTAACCTTCAAATGTATAGGGAAGTTTATTGTTTATCTACAAGTTTTAACCAACTGTTCAAATTGAGCACATCACAATACACATAACTCCAATAACCAATAAGTCAACACACAGAGCGGGGGGAGGAGAGGGGGACATGAGCAGGTGACAAGAGCTTTCATGACACTGGCATAAATAGACAAAAAAGGCGAACTGCAGCAATCTCTAAACCAAGGCCTAATAAGGATGTGTAGGCAGTTTCTAGACGTATATATGGCACTTTGAATATTGTATTGCATTTGGATAGAAAAAACACACTGTAAAAAGCACATGCCCATATTAAAAAGTGAAATCAGTGGTACCTTGAAAATTTTGGGATTATAATCACACACAACATTCTGCAAAAGTGATTAGCTCCCACAATTGTGCTTAACGTTTCCTTACAAAACTACACTTTCCTCCAGCACTGTTTCAAATTTGGTACCTCTCTTTTACTTTTTTTGTCTTTTTTGGAATATTTATGTATTTTGAGAAAAGAAAAGAATCCAAACCAAAAAAAAAAAAGGTCAAATGGTGACAATTGTGCATTTGTGTCGTAATCCTGTGTGAGTGTCTACTTTCACACACAAAAAAAACCCTGAGTTGACAACTCTTTAGCGCCATCAGGTACGCAGTTTTTGGGGAACCCTTCTTTGGGGGGAGGGGGGTGAAGTGGTTGTTATATTTACCAGGGTCGTATCGACAACTTGTAGTACAACAGACAAAATACCACCCCGATAAAAAAAAGTGTAAACTTTGTGCTGAAAAAATGGAATGTATTTGTAAACCAACACTATTGTGGTGGACTTGGTATTAATGTGCCGTGCATCGTGTCCGACTGAAACATGATACTGGAAGTCACTTAAAAGAACAATCAGCAAAACACAAAAATAAAAAGCAAGTGTGTGTATATGTGTGTCCAGAAAACGTGCAGAGACCCACAGGTCGTGTGTTCTGTCCGAGTGATCTCTTCTTCAGGGGCTCCCACTTTTTGCAATCACAGAAAGTGTTTGTGTGTGTGTGTCTGTGTGTGCACATGTGTGTGTCTGTGTGTAAAGAAAAGTAGGTAATATTACAGGAAAGAGTGTTGCGTGAATTCAAAAAACATCGAGTTTGACACATGGGCACTTTAACGACAAAATAAAACAGAACAACATTGTCTGGCATCTGTATGATAGACAGACATTGTAAATCATCATCTTTCAACATGAGGCATCCAAACTAAACCAAAGTGAAACATCCATTAATTAAATCATTAATGAGAAATTCACAGAAAGTCAACAAGACGTACCGTGGAAACACTAAAACTTCTCTTTAACGCAGGAGGAAAAAAAGAAAGAAAGAAAATTGCCTACATACTCAAATGTGACCCTTTAAAAAAAAAAAAAAGCACTTTTCCCTAGAAGTTGAAATTACAATTAATGCAGAGGAATTTTTGACTGAAAGTGTTTTTAATCTGCTAGAAATGACCCTCAAATGGTCACGCTGATCAAAGTGATTTTAGTCCTCTTTAAAAATGTAATACACTGAGACCCCCCGCCCCCCCGACACAGATGACATTACAACATAATCTACAAAAAACCCATCGTTTTGCCTGGGTTCTGTTAGTTAAACTTCTATAGATTCAATGGTATAAAATATAGGTAATCTAAGTGTGCATTTAAACCACAGATTGTCTATTTGTGAATCAGTTCTAAAAAAGTTGACTCATGTAGGTAGTCATTTCTCTAACAGAGCAAATGTACCTTTTATTGTGCCATCAATAGTTCAAAAAAAGGTAAATACACTGGATAATTTTGTAAATGAAAACAAAATATATTTTTAAATAGCCTTGGTGTAAATCTTCACACTGCCCGCAAAATGTAGAGATCATTACAGAGCACTGAGGGGGTTTACTGGTCAGACTTTCAAAAGTGTTGGAAAGTGGTCTGAAGCATTTTTTTTTTTTTTAAGAAGCCAACATATTGCTAATGGCACCAAATAGCACAGCTGTGTGCCAATCCCTGTATTCAACTTTCAAGTGAACTTTACTGAGAGAGGTAAAAAGAAAGCAACATAAAAAACAAAAAAAGCTAAATTAAAAATAAGAAATCCCACAGGTTTTTTTTAAAACATTCTCAAAAAACAAAAAAAGGTCTCTTAAATGAATTCAACGTAGGTAAGTTTTCACATTGATTTTCTTGACCTCTCTCCCACCTGTCACATTTCTATACAGAAAGAACAAAAACAAAAATTAATATACATGCAGAAAAATCAGGTTGAGCTAAGGTCAAGGGTCAGTGGGTGGCCAGGTATTGGTCAGGCGAGCTTAGAGAGACATCACAGACAATGGTGGGATGATGAGGCCAGGAGTTTGGCTTGGCTTTCAACATCATGAAGACATGCTAGGCTAATGATGAGCAAACAGGCATGGAGATTTGTTCTAAAAAAGGAACAAAAACACGAAAGGAAGAGAGAGAGGAGACAAAGAGGAGAGAAGAGAAAGTTAGGGGCACAGCACAAGAATCGTTTAGCCATGAGGCACAAAAACCAACAAAAACAATGCCAATCACCACATAGAGTAAAGACAGTGCGGTAAACATCTCCCCCCCTCCCCGTCTCTCCCGACACACAAAAACAATGCACAGATTTAAGGAAGTGACACCACCAGGACACATGGGCAGAGACTCCAACATGCACAAACTGTATACTTGGCACCCAAAGAGATCCATCTAGAGCCAGTCCCTTTGTAGGAGACTTGGAGGATGGATGGAATGACTTGGAAGAGGTTGTTAATAGAGAAAGAGAGGTAGCCTAGCTCGACATGGCTTAGATAATGATACGAGAGAGGGGGGAGAAAAGAGTGAGACACAAATAGGGGGGGGACGAAGATTGAAAAATTTAGAGTGCAAAGGGTTGTTTTCACATCAAGAATGACACAAACGAGACAGACTACACGGAAAAAGCCAAACACAAGTTGAAGCTCGGGGCTCGGGGGTCTACGTGGTCTGGCTTCAGCCCTTCAACACAACGACTGATCCTTAGTCAACCTGTCTAACTTGACCTGAAGGCAATGAAATGGCATGGAAACACACCTGATGCTCTCCACTAAATACAGTGACACGAAATACCTCCAGCGAACACTGACTCCAGTGATAGTCATAAATAATCATATACATTAAAATATTTAATCCGACTCAAATTACATGAGAAAAACCGCAGGAATGAAATACAGTGAAAAGTGGAACGATCATCGCAACCATCTTTTTAGGAAAAGGGTAAGTCTCCCTCCTGTGGTGGGCTCCTTTCCCCCTGCCCCACTGAGTCTCTGCTGTGGTGACCTTGGCTGGAGGGTGAACTTACCCTAGCAGTGCTAGCATTAGAGCTGGGAGGGGGGAGGCCCCGGGGCTAGGATCAGTAGGGTTTGCTGTCGTTCTTGGAACGCTTCAGCTGAACCTTCAGCCTCTTCATCCCAATCTGGAAACCGTTCATGGCCTGGATGGCAGCTTGTGCAGACACAGGATTGTCATAGCTGACGAACCCTGGCAACAAGGTGGAGGACATACGTTAACATGCATGTAAAGAGCAACACTGAGACTCAACATGGAGTCAACCCAATATTTTAAAGAAAATCGCAACTCTAATACAAGGTATATATATGAAATGACAGTTTAATGAAGTCTGGATAACTACCAGAGTGTGTGTGTAGTCCCTGAAATTGCAAAAAGCTCTGTAGCCTGGGGTCAGACCACTGATGGCCTCAACTGACACTGAACTAAAAATTGGGTTTTTAGTCAAGACACCAACATCATTTTCTGTTGTATAATTTATGTGACAGTGTGCCAAACTCAAGGAGACGAGGAGTTTCTGGTCTGTGCAAGTGTCACAACACAACAAGCTCAATGATAAGACAACAGCTCAAGTGATGCCTGGTTATGTCATTCATCAAGTAAAAATACCCAAGATACAGTTGTTACAGTTTTTCATGTGTCATGTGAGGATTGGCCAGTTTTCTCTGATTTGTTCAGATCAGTTGAAATGTTGCACTGAATTTAAAATAAATTAATTGAAAAAAATACTGCTACATTAAAACAGTATGAAATCTTTGATAAATCCCTGGGCATTGTAAAGACTCCAGGATAAGACAGTATTTCTGTTTTTGTGATACATAAGACTTGAGCCCCTCTCAGTGAAAGTATGAAACCAATTAATGTTGTAAAAAGACATTTTGTTTGTTTTCAAACCTGTCATTAAAGGTAATTTCTCATGCTCCGTTTGAGTCATTTCAATCTAAGCAACTTCTCCACATGGATTAGATCATAATTATATGCTCATTGTTACTTCACTGTGCAGACAGATGTATGCACAGAGTTTTACAGTAGGAGACTGTTTTCAACTGAAGGGGGAAAGTTTCTCAGGTTTGTTCTGCTCAACAAACTGTTTGTCATAAAGTCTTGATTTTTTAAACGTAGAAAATGTGATTTCAAAACCATTAAACCCATGACTTTACCCTGTTTATTGGAAAAATCAAAGCAAAGCTTGTACTACATCAATACTGTCTCAGCACTATTCAAAATGGACGACCATAAAATCCAGACATATGTAGTGGTACTGTGACAACATAATGTAACAATAGCCATGTTTCCATCCAAAGTGATTCGAATTACTGGGAAATGCACATTAAAAGAAATTCGAACCGTGTGTGTTTCCATCTACGGACGATGTTGTTGTCTTGTGAGTGAACTGCAAACACGGGAGCAGATGGGGTGAAAGTGCGCTACGTCACACTTAATTCGCATACAGCTGTTTCCATCCCATTCGAATCAACCAAAACCCGGCCATAGCGAGCGTATTTCAGTTTGTGCGAATCAGGGGATTTTAATTTCGAATCACGGCGTTTCCATCATCATTTTCCGATGCGATACATCTCGATGCGCATCTAAACAGCTGATGGAAACGCACCTAATGTAATTCTGCAAACACTGTAGTAGGCTGGTGAGGTGTATCAGTCGTAACAAATGAGCACTCAGAGCCAACACACTTACCAAAGCACTTGCTCAGATTGGTCTGTTTGTCAATGAAGACTTTGGCAGAGACCACGTTTCCAAAAGGCATGAACATCTGCAGAAGATCTTGATCCCCGAACTCCTGCGGCAGGTGGTAGATGAACAGGTTGGCGCCCTCTGGCCCTACTACATTTGGTAAGAAAACACCAGATACTCAAGTTAGACAGGATGTAAGTTAAGATGATGTGAGAACAAATGTTGTGTGAAGATCAACATGTGTCGGTGTGTGCTGAGGATCTGCTTACCTTCCTTCTGGCTGCCTGCGATGCTCTGCTGCAGGAGAGACTGGCCGTAGAGGGAGGGCAGGGCGGAGGCTGTGTACTGCTGCATCCCTGAGTAGGCCTGGGTCAGAGCGTCCATGGAGCTGGCTGCTGACCCGTTAGCCATGGAGGCCCCCAGACCTCCATTCATGGCCCCCATACCTGTAAAAACACAATCAAGGTCCTGCAATTTAGACACTCACACACAGAAATAAAACATTTTGTGCAGATGTCAAGCATCTAAGCTGCATTTATCAATTTCGACCACTGGGTGGCAGAAAGACAAACATTCCTTGAGATTGTCTTATAATGTTGTCCATTACCTACACATCCAGCACAGATAAATCTCACTTAACGTGGCTTTGAAGTTAGCAACAGTTGTGCATGTGTCCATTTTGTAGTTTTGGCACCACACTAGTAGAAAGGAGATTCTCACCAGTGATGCTGCTGGTGAGAGCGTTAAGGTTGTTGAGGCCCACAGAGGTCCCAGTCAGACCCTGCAGAGTGCCCAGAGAAGCCAAGGTGCTCATGGCAGCGGCACTGGACCCTGCTGTCGAACCTGTTGGTTAGAGACAATAAAGAGGGAGATCTGCGTCACCACAGAGGCCGACACGCTCATGTTCAAAACACTTCATATCGCTTTAGATGGCTGCCATCTTTGCCACAAAATTGTTATGGTTATGAGAGGATTACAGCAATGAGGGGGCAGTTAGAAATCTGTCTCTTAACAAGGAGAGGTCATTACCGCTGCAGCAATATGCTGAACTTGCATGGAGCCAGTGTGTATATATACACAAATTTCAGGGAAAGGGGGCTCTCGTAAAAAATTTTATGTTGGCGATTAACTTCCATAAAAACCAATGAAGAATGGCTGACGACCGCAAATGGTGGATGAGGGACGTTTGCAGAGCAGTTGATGGCTACCATCACAGCAGCAGGAGCACTGACATGTGGATATTTATATCTCAGTGGGTGGGGAATTTTTATTTAGATTCATATTTAAAATGTTAAATGGAAAGATTAGCCTGGTAAAGACACAGGTTATTTACAAACAAGGTCAAGAGCGGAGCGAGCAAAACCAATGTGAACGAGCTAAAACAACTGATCATCAACAGTGTTTAATACTCCATGCACAGCACAGACTACAAATTCAGCATATGTTCGTGTTCAATTACCTGGACTGGCCAGAGCTCCCAGGGCTGCGCTGTTGGACAGGGCGCTGGAGGAAGTGGGGCTGCCAGTGCTCTGAGCCGCAGCCGCAGCAGCAGCTAACGTAGCCAAGTTCTGCAGCTGAAGGGGATTCACACCTACAGAGACGACACAGGAACAGGGGTGATTACCACAGACTTCCAAACGTGTGTTCAGGTTTTCGCAGAGACGCCTTTCCAAAAAACTTTGGGGATGAACCAAATGCAGGATACGTCCTCTCAGTTTAATATGGGCAGTGCGTTTATGGCTGTCGTGAATTTAAAAGTCCTCTCAGCCTTCTCTATGATCAAAGTCTTATCTGCAGTTTCACACTTGTTTTAAGGTTTAGCTTTATTGTTAGACATGAAATTATGCTTTTACACACAAAACCAGCCGCGTTACAGTTGTAAAGCAGAATGGTGTGTGCTATAGTCAGGGATCATTATCCTCACAGATCTATCCCTTTTTTAAATTTGACCAAGTCACAGTAATGGGCTGAGTGTTTGTCTTTAAAGGAGCCGGCCCAGGCCTGAAATAGCACCACTGATAATTAATGTGCCACTGATGTGAAAGAGTAATGTGATTTACAGTACTTAAAGCCATCTGGGGGCAGAGCGCTGAGTCACAAGGTTGACGACATGAAAATATCTGACTCGTTCATGTATGGAGGACGGATAAAGAAGAGTGGATTAGCTCACCTCCTAGCCTCTGGATACTATTGAAATTGCCTTGGTTACTGGTAGATGTGGCCTGCTGGAGCAACTGTTGACAAAAAAGGAAAGAATGGAATCAATAATCAACCGGGGAATGCACAATTAGGTCTTGATGACCAGTATAATTTAATTGTCAGAACAAGACTGATCAATCTGAAAGACACAATATTAAAAACTTGTAGCAGGGACAAGCCAAAAAGTGGATATTACAATTGTTATATTCCAGTATACAATGTTTTTTTTAAGTCATGGACAATGATAGTTTTAAAGTGCATCAACAACTCTGAAACCTTTAACAGCCTCCAAATTCAGACACGGTTATAAACATGACAATGTGTGGAGCGTTTGGACTGGTGGAATAGCAGTTCATCCGTTTTTAAGTGGACACAGACAATAATCTCGACGTCGCCTTGTTTTCCTGACAGAAAAACAAACTGCTCAGCTGCTCATGTTAATGAACATGTTTATGTCACATGTTCACTGGCCTCAAGTCAGAGCAGGCACATGTGAGTCACATGTCTGTGTCCTTCAGCCAGAGCACGGACCGAAGGAGACAAGATGTTCCTACTCTGAGACAAACAGAATCGATTCAGGTCTGAGTGCTCTGTGGTGGAGCCTTTTCATTACTTGCATTGTGCTCCATCACCCTGTTGGTGTATTAACCTGAAATAAGATAATGGTTTTGCTAATTAAAAAAAAATGTGAATATTTTTGGATGGTTTGATGCCTGTGATGTTGTTGTATTATAAAGTCAAAATGGCTGCTGCTTTCCCAGTCAATGCTACCATTTAATAAAATAATACTTTATAAAGATTCAATGTAACACATCTCAGACACTAACGCCTGATATGATCTGTTCAAGCATTAATAAATAAATGAAATATAAATATACTAATAATAATAATAACTACATGTCTAAAGTGTTGTACAGTATGTTATATCGTCAGGTAGTTTGGTGGTATTTTTGCTTTGACCATGATACTGCGTTGACTTCTCACAGTGCAATATTCAGTAACTAACTCTGTGCCATCTGAGTGTTTGTGCAGCTCAGCAGGGCCACAACACTTACAGCCAGGTACTGCGGTGTGAGGGTCCCCAGGCCAGCCAGGTTTCCCCAGGTGGAGGCGCTGTTGAGCTGCTGGATCTGCTGTACTAGCTGCTGCTGCAGGCGCCGCTGCTCCTTATCTCTCTGTGTGTCTGCAAACTTCACCACCAAAGGTGAGGAACAGCCCTGCAGCAGTCAAGAGGTAAGAGATGTTAGACCAGTTCAGAACAACACACAGGAGCCCACAGCGTATTCACCGGTGCAAAGACACAGTCGTTGCAAGGAGTTTCTTAAAGAAATAAAATTAAATTAAAATAAAGGGGGGGCTATCGTCTATGCCTCAGAACAGTTGGTTTTTTTTTTTTGCCTGTTGCGTTCATATCAAAGCTAACACACAGAGGACATCTGCCATGCATAGCTGAGCCAGGCCACATTCCAAAAAGGGGCACAGGACAATGCTGCAGACAGTGAATCGTTTTAGCACTGAGGAGCTGAATCAAGTCCACAGACAAGCAGACGACAGATGGAGACAACACTAAAAAAAAAACAATTAACAAAAAAAGAAAGAAAGAAAAAAAAAACATTCAAACAAGGATATGTCAGCAGACATCGACGAGAAAAATGCATTACAGTACACACAGTCTCGCAAACAGACAGTCACATACTGTTCAGACAGACGCATGGACACGAGGCATGCGGTGCAAAAGTATTTTGAGAGTTGAGAGCCAGACAGGGACCAGGCTGGACAGGGAAAATGGCTTCTGCAGCAGCACCTCCCATGGCAGCTGCAAATTGGGGAGGTTATAATATTTGGGGAGGTGGGGCGGGGGGCGGTATAGGTGGCACCACCACTGGGGCCTGTGTTTAATCTGGTAGGAGGAGTGTTATGTTTGGTCGGGCTCCTAATTAGACTTGGTCTGATGCTTCACTGGGGAGCCTCTGACCTGCTCGCTGTCAAATTATTGCTGCTCCACTTCCACAAAGACTCTACTGGCTACACGAGGACATGGACCCAGTTTTTGAAGAAATCTAATAGGCCGGCTGCTCCGGTCTAGAGTAATTCGTTGTTAACCTCTTGTTTGATAGGGAGGGCTTTTGTCCCTGTGGTCCACAATACAGATTGATTATGGTCGACTGTGATGGCCCAGGCTCCGCAATATTATCAGCATCAATAAATGAGATCCATTTAGTCCAGCCCAAAATTAGAGATGACAGCAATTTTCGTTGTGTCCTGTCGTGTCCTGTTAACTCTGGATACAGCGGCTATGTGCGAGGCAATGCTTCAAGTTTTATTCAATTATTTTGCAGACGACAATGTAATTTTGTAATTAGCAAGAGTGGTTTTGGAAATGACTCATAGTCTGATGAATGAACGCCATCTGCTTGGACAGTTTCTTCATCTTTCCAACACAAGGGGGCAGCAAAATGTAAGAAGGGGAGGGGGGGAGGGAAGGGGGATGAGAAGTAGGTGCTAAGGGGTACAGTACCTCCATAGTCTGAGAGTGATGCATGGTTTTGATTGCATTCTGTGCCATTGCCCTGGTAGCAAATGTGACAAACGCACAGCCTGTAGGGGGGGAACAATAGGAGAGAGGGGGGGAGGGGAGGGGGACAAGAAGAAACAAAACAAGACAAAAGGTTTGGACAACTCGTTATGAACCCCAAATAAACACATTACAGTACAGAGAATGGCAACTCCCAAGCACACAGAACCACCCTCACTGGTTAGCACACGGAGAAAGAACACAACAAGGAGAACAGTAACACGTGTCACATGAGCACAGTGATCGACGGATTAAAATCGCCACCCAAAGAGGCTCGACTATGTGGTGTCATGGTGAAACAGTCAACGTGATTGTATACACATAAAATGCACAAATAAAAACACACTGAAAGGATCTGATTTGATAGAAATATGCAGGTACTGCAAAAGCACCCGAGGACCATGTAGTCCGTTTCAAATTGTGGCTGCCCTGCAGACAATTACTAATAAAGAGAGAATCACAGGGTAGTCGTCTCTGCTATGGGGTTTTATCATGTGTAGCCTACGTCGACACGAGAGCCCTGTGCCGCCTACTGACTGAGGCTTCATGCAGCAGAGAGCTATGGAGGAGATGCGACGGCAGGCTAATTCCAGCCTTTGTGGAGTGTGATGAAGGAGGCGGTAGAGGAGGAGCTGAGCCGAGCTGAGCCGTCCGCCAGCTGAGCCCACGAACACCAGCAGCCAGCGGTTGCCAAGGCAACGGGCCATTGTGCCGGACAGCGAGTGAAGCGGCCCTTCACTGTGAGATGTGGAGGCTGAGTGTCACGGGGACAGGAGGATAGACTATCGACATGGAATGGGTGCCGCCGGGGGTGGATAGCACTTGATTTGGGGGTGGAGGGGGTTGAGATGGAGAAGCGGGGACGGGCCTGTGTAAATACTCGGGGGGTGGGGGGGTGGGGGTGCTCTGCTACGCCGTAGGTGGCTGCTGCCAAGGCCCGGGTGCCTACACCTACCTCTGCTCTGACCATCTGGTCCCCGGAGGATTCGGCACTCTTCGATCTGTCCGAAAGACGAGAACATCATCCTGACCTCGTTCTCGCCGTATTTCTTTGAAACCATTCCGATGAAGAGTTTTCTGTCTTCCACCGCTGCAGAGGGATGGAAAGAGAGAGCTGCTACTCAGTCAGAATCAAACAATTAAAGAGCAATGGAAGCAGCAGTTACATCAAGTGCTAAAACTTGCACCTCCCATTTCTTTCCCTGTTCAACCTCTGGTCGTCATGCTGCCACATCTGCCTCTCACTCAAGGTGCCGGCCTCTTCTACAAATCTCTGAAGCTTTGTTTTCTTTAATGTCTACTTCTCTGCACAGACGACTATATCACCTCTGCTCGAGGTCCTCTGAACCTGGTCTACTCTTCTCCCCTTGGTGTCTTTTAAAGCCCTTAATCCTCCCTGTCCCTGACACTATATAGAATTTATGTATTGCTGCACTGAGCTACTTCCTTCTGAGGCTTCATTTTGGCATTAAATAGAGACAACCATCCCCTCAAAACCTCAAACCCCTATTTGTTTTGGTTACATTTCTCCTCAACAGATCATCCCTAGGCTGTGTTCTACAATCTATTGGTCAGTGTCACCCTGCGTGAAGTAAATCCACTTACCACTTGTTTTCTCACTGTCAGCGGGTTTCATCTGGATAGGATGATGCATCTAGAAAAAAAAAAAGCAGTGAAATGGTTAAAACCACATCTGTAACCCCCCAGTCTTCAGGCATTTCTCTCTGCCTCTTGATTTGTTCTCTCATCATCATCATCCCACATCACCGCTGCCAGAATCAGGAGGAAGCATCTATGAGTTGATGGCAGGGATCAAATTCCCCTCTATCCAATTTCACTCAAGTAAAGACTCGTGATTGAACTTATCGATCCTTCCTGTCGACATCCCATCTTCTATATCATACGCGGAGATGGTTGACAAGTGCAGTTTTTCCAGAATCTGGTTTAATACTTTCTAAACCTTTCATGCATCATCATATCACAAACGAGGTGTGGTAAATGTGTGCTGTGAAAAATCTAATTCGAGTCAACTTCACATCTCTGAGCATGTCGTCATTTCTCAAGCTGTGTCGCGTATGAGGGAGTGGATGCTGAACAACTGCTCGTTTTAAGCGTTTTAGTGAACGTTATCGTCCCGGGCGACTCAAACAACTTCAAGCGAACGTATTTTTAGCACGTTTTACCTGTCATGTGACAAGAAAAAAGAAGAAATGAATCGAGCTGCGAGATGCCCGAGCAGATTGTACTTATGAAAAGCAGTGGGTTTGTTTTTGACAAGCGCTATAGAGAGGCAGACAGATGGCCTGCTCAGTATGGGTACTGGCTAGCGTCACTGACCAAGGAGAGCGAGGCACAGAAGGGAGTGAGAACAGGGAACAGGGAACAGGGAAACAAGCTTTTCCACCGTCATGCAAACCAAACTGAGTTACCTGCGGTCAATGCCAGTAACAGCATGACCAGGAATTGGGATTCGAGAGCTGAGCTGTTGGACCACACTGTATTTGAAATGTCTGGCTGATTGATGGTCCTCCAGAGAAGAGCGCCAGGCCTGTATACTTAGTCTGCTACACTCATTTATCAACCCAGTTCAATATTTACCTGTAACCTCACTGACACCGGCTCCTTTTCCAATAGACTGGGCTATTGATTTAATCGACAGCTGGAGTTGTTTGGTATGGATTTAATTGATTGGAAGGGGGGTAATTTAGAGCGGTGTATGGGCTGGGCAGATTTGTAGAGGTTTAACAAGGAATTGCACTTATTCCAGTTGACTGGGCTTTAATCTGGCTAGATAAATCAGGTGAGGAATTAAGAGACCACACTCACTCTCGCCAGGCTCCATTGTTAAAGAGACTTCAACTCGCCTAGTTTTATACCTTTAACTTAGAGAAATAAAAATGCAGATGTGCATCAATGATTCATGAAGACAAGCATTAATAATTTGTTCCACTTTGTGGCGATCCGATCCTGTGCCTCAGTGAATAACCTGCTGCCTGGTCAAGCATACTTTGCCCGATACCTGGATGAGAGATGAGTGTGTGTGTGTTGGGTCAACTTATCAATTCATGTGTCGAGGTAGAGGGAGTCCTTGGTGTGGTGTTCATGCATAGTGGGGGCTGAGATATTTCTCAGGCCAGACAGGCGTTCAGTGAGCTCAGAGCTCATTATCGGCCAGCACAGAGCTCACAGCCTGCACCGGGGATGTGGAGGGGCTCAAGCAGCTAAAAGCAGTCCATACTGCGCTTACTCACCCCACTTAAGGTCTTTATGTTGTGCAGTGCATTCTGGGCCTCCAGTGCAGCTTTTCTTGTATAAAAAGTTACAAAACAGCATCCTGCAGAGAGAAAAACAGGGACAAACAAAGGGGTGGAGAGAGAGAGAGAAGAGGGAGGGAGAGACAAACAGCATTAGAACAACGCAACGCACAGACACTAAATATCTCCAATGCTGCAGAGCAGGAAAGCAGCTAAATGGATGAAAGCATGTTCTCCACACATCACATCACATGCTAGAAACATGTGACAGGATATTCTTAGCACCAACTGTTAGATGGTGCACAGAGAGCAGAGCATGGTGGAGTAATGAGATAGTTCAGCGCTGTGTTGTGTGACACGGTCGTAGAAATGACGACGGGGTTAGGTAGCTGTCGGGACGCGCTGATGCACAGTTCCACAGGTCAACGCGGCCTGGGCGAGCCGGGACACGGCACCGACAAACACATCAACACATCTCAGAGTGATGGCGCATTGCATAAGAACGCGACCGCACTCAAACATAGATACAGGAGGCACAACAAGAGCACAAAGAGACGAGGGGGGAGCAGGAGTGAGAGCAAGGAGGAGGAATCACGGGGAGGAGAGAGGTGGTGGTGGGGGAGGGGGACCAAGAAAAGAGCGGGGGAGGGAGGAGGAGAGAAAAAAAAAAAAGCCTCTCATCCTTCCGTCCCAGCAGACCGCCAGTGGCGTTCCAGCCTGTCAGTTTCACTGGGCTGGGGAAGTGGAGCACTGCAGCGTCTCTGACCTACATAGTGTGTATTATGCTGTTACTGGAGCTCCCAGGCCGCGGGGAGGGCTGTTGAACTCTAATATGCATCGAGCTGCTCTCTTCTCTCTCGCAACCAGCTGAGTTCTCTCTTTCTCTGCTGCTTAGCCCTGCCTCCGATTTACTGGAGCTAAATAAACCATCCGGAGAGGCGTGATAGTTATCAGATGATTTTTTCATGACCTGCAGTCGACGTGACCTAAAAACAGCTGCAAATCTGATGGCTCCTCAATAAAAGGTCCACGGCAAAGTAAACAAGCAAAATGGAAGTGGGATTACGGCAATTTCAAAGAATAAATCAAACAAAAGCAAGATGGATGACATTAGAAATGAGAGCGCCGTGTATCATCGGCAATGCAAATAAACATATGCCTGATAGCATCGGGCTGTCATCCTTTGATAAAACTGCCCCCCCCCCCATCCACTTCTCCCAGTAGGAGTACGTCGACTGGGAAAGAAAGACGGCGGCGCTTAAATTGAGGGGCGTGGGGGTGCCGCGGCAACAAATTCACCTCTCACAGACTGTGTTAGCGAAAGGCCGCCGTGATCAGGGCAGATTATCTATTAGAATACATTAACATTGCATTAACATGTCAATAGGCCATCACAGCTGACACTCCACATAAAACAGGGGAGGGCTCTACTTAAAAAAAAAAAAAAAAAAAAAAAAAGATGGTGGTGTCGGAGAGACTTTGAACTCTTCCGCCTCCCAATGAACTTCAGTGTTGGTTGTATATTTATGTACACAAACCACATAATAAAGACCCTGGAGACTTTCTGGTATACCGCTGGACACACATCGAATTATTTGGTGATCTTAAGAGGTGTGTACATTTTGTTAAAAAGGCTGATAATGAGGGAGCAGGCTTTTGATGTAGATTAATGCGCCGTCCTGCTGTTTGGTAAAAAATAAAGCCTGTAGCGAGTCCTGAGTGAAGTGAGGAACCTAAAGATCTGAACTAAGAGCTTCTTCATCCCCGTTTGTGTCTTTAAATAACAACAGGTCATAATATAATGATAACAGGTTAAGAGGACTAGTATTTGGCTTGACTGCATACGGTCAAAATGTGTATGTGTAAAAATGAGAGCATAGAAAACCAGTGTGGAACTTATTCAACTTAAATAAACAAATACATTCAGAGAGAGTTACTATATGTCTCTAGATGTCATACTCTAAAATGGCATATTCAGAAAGCCATTGTGGGGGGGTGAAGCTGGCAACTCTACATTATGGAAAGCCGCTATTGTTTGTCCAAAAAGTTTGTAGATTTATTTCTGGGTGCTCTTTTTGCGTTTTATTTTTGAAAAAAGAAAAAGTAGCATCTGGATGGAGACAATTTTTTTCAATTTGACAAGACAACACATATTGTTATCTTTTTCCATCTAAATAAATTACTTCTATGCAACTTGTGTTTGTGTGGATGCTAGCAAGAAGACTGAAAGGGAGGCTGACCATGAGAGAGGAAGGTGTTTCTAAAGTAGTGGCTTGTGGGAGGAAATAAATAAGGATAAACTGCGTTCAGTGGGTAAAAACCACCCCGCGAAACATGCAGCCAAGCGACACTTTCTCTCAGACAGCCCCCTCCAACAATTTCACAGACTCGATCAGTGGAACAGGGGCTGATAAGGGCCAAATCGTACCAGTGGTTCTGGACACACCTCAAAACATTATGAGCGATGGTTGGCCACAGACCGTCGATGACAGCGAGTCGGCTTGGTATGTGTCAGGGTCGTGAAACCACCGTCCAGCATCAGGCGTGGTACCACTACCACCATATTTAAACCCAAGAGTGGATTAGTGGCCTTAGCCATACTGAGTCATCCAACCATCAAGGGAATTGAAATCTGGCTGGTGTTGTAAACCCAGGACAGTTACATAAGGGAAACTGTCGTTTACTTTATTCACCTGCAGTTAGTTACGGGAGACTGAGCTCTTCCAGTGGCAGCTCTCTGCAGACAGCAGGCTTCCACTTCACAGTCTCCCCTAATTGCAACCTAAAGTGAATCGCTCATCTCGAGCACCATATCTAAGTGAGCGCATTGATGGATGTCTTAATGGAAAATTACAGTCGAGCAACACTTCCTTCATACAATGCTGCTTTTAAACCAGTAAAGCAAAGTGAAAAGAAAAAAAAAACATTTCTATAATGCAGCGTTATGAAAAAAAATAAAATGTAACCCTGACGTAAAAGACTATTGAATCATCTCATATCTGAGCACGAATAGAGGTGTATTGTGTGTACAGCCAAGTAATGCCGTGCATTTCCTAAGGGGGTTTTGCTGAAATGTGATGGTAGATGATGTGGCACTATGGTCCCTCACTCTAAAAGCCAGGAAAATTTCTACATATCTGGCCACACAGGATTTATTATTATTATTTCATATCAACTGATTAATTAACTCCAAATCAAGGTAAAAACATTCAACAACCTCTGTGTAATTAATTATCATTCAATACGTGAAGATGAATACCTTTGCTTTGAGGGGGATTCTGGGTGCGATCACGGAGGATGTTGATCTGGTGCACAGCTCCAAAGGGCTCAAAAAGCTCTTTTAGTTCCGTTTCTGACCAGGAGCGCGGGATCTGTCCCACAAACATCTTGATGGAGTCTGGGTCTGGTTGGTCCAAATGCTCCAGCGACCCATTCATTTTGCTGCCGTTGCTAAGACAAAAAAAGAAGGAAAAAAAATCTTAATAATATTCAAGGATTTACACAAAAAGCATTTCTTTTTTTTTCTTTTTTTTTTTAAGCCAAGTTTCAATTGGTGGCCTTGATTTACGGTAAGCTCGCTGAAGACAAACAAGAAATTCAGGCACCAGGATGACAAAAACACATTTCTTTGAATTTAGTGTCCAATATCTAAACTAAACCAGCGGTCAGCAGCAGGCTAAATGAAAAACACAACGTGCTGGTATAATTTCTGTCGTTTTGGCAGAAAAGACAGGTCTTAAAAATGTCTAACACATGACGAGCAGTATTTACAATTAGGAAAGATCCACTGGTATGCTCGAACACACGTCACCAATCCTTGGAATAAAATGAAATAATGAAATTCAACTGCAGGAACGCAGTGTTTTGACAAAACTGAAGACAAGTGCTGCATTGCATCATGTTTTTTTTTTTTTTAAGGTGCACCGGTTTCTGTAAAGCTTGTGTTCAAATCTAATGCAAACTTTAAGAGTCACACAGTTAGCCTTGGGCACTTCTGTGCAAGGGGAAGTAGTCTGGTAAGACAAGGTACTTTTCCATTCCAGGTCACAATAATGATGCAACAAATGGCTCCAGCAGTTCTGATCAATGTACACTACACCACGTCTGCCATCCACCATCAAATAGTTTGTAAGTGCTCCTCAAAATTATTTTCAGACAGATTTGCAGTGTGTTTGCACAACAGCTTATACAAAGTAATAAAACATGTAGTCTGGAAGGCAGTTTTACAACCACTATAAAGCAACTGGAATTATTTGTGCAGTTGGGGTTTTAGCAATAGACTCAGTTAAAAATGATATAATTCAACCAACAATTTAAACTACCACATATAGTAAGTCATATTGAACAAGGGGTGTAATTAAAGAACACAAAGTAGTAGATAGTGAAACAAGATACGGTTTACAATACTGGAACGCTCCGAGTGGCAGTCAACAACATACTCAGCAACAATGTGGGTGATTGGGGGTTGCAGGCTAATGATGGTCATGAGTGAAATAATAAATCATGCCCTTTTCCTTGGAGGCAAGAGAATCAATACCAGTGTACCTACAACTATAGCTCCATTGTCTCACTCACACAAAATCGAGCACAAACATTTTCTGATGACAGTAGAGGCTCTGGAGGCCTCAACAATGGCCACCCACTGCTACTGAGGGAGAGAGATCATGTTAAACACAAAGCATCACTCCCAGCGCACACACACACACACACACACACTTCAGTATCGAGTATCAAGCTTAAAGCAGAATTGCATAAGTGAGACCGACAAAAAGATAACTTTAAAACAGACCTTTGGACGCGAGCCATCCATCTCTTACAAATTGAGCCGAGCCGTTCCGCGGAAACACCAAACTCCTTGAGGGACTTAAATGACATGCTAACAATTCACACTTCAGCTCTCGCTCTTATCAAATCCCTCTCCACACTGAGTAGGAACCGTTTTTTTTTGTTTTGTTTCCTGAAGGTTGTCAATATATTTAAATGACGTATAAACGGATAAAAAAAAAAGTACTACTGACACAAAAGCGACTACACCAAGAGAAAATAAATAAATAAAAAAGTTGCCCCCCCTCCCAGCAGCTCCAACAGCCGCACGAAAAACAGCACTGCAGAGCTCTAAACCTCCAAGAATCACTGGTTAGCAGACAGAGATTTTGCAGTGCATCTCCTCCTCAGGCGCTTTGGCGATGGTACAGAGAGTAACCTACAGCTTCTTCACCACAGCAGGGGAACAATCACATATTGTTCCCCCATGCTGGAGAACACTATTCACCGTTCCTCTACAGCACAATGGGCCAAGTCAGAGGGATGCTTTGGAACACGTCGGAGGCTACGTCTGCTAAGGCCACAGCGCTGGTGTGTGTGAAACCATTTATCCAGTTCTGCCAGTGACACTGCGACGCCATTTTGCTGAGGGCCCTTTGATGAAATCTCGCTGTAAAAAAAACGACAAAACCTCACTTGAAAAACTGGATTTGTGTCACGGCAGCACAAAAACACGAACGCTTTAAATAAACTCCCTTTAACATTCATTCAGCTCCTAAGCCCCCTGCAGCTGTGGATTGTCTCTTCGGTTGGAGAGACGGTTAGAAAGAATGTCGCTGCAATAATACATCATTTGGTTTCGCTGTCTACTCACAAAAAATGTACTTTACTACATGAAATTGATAAAAAGTAATTGTTTCTAATACACAGAATGATATATAGTACAGCGAACAAGTATACAACCACATAAGAGCAAGTATTGATCAGCAAACAGTTAAAAAAAAATTAAAAAGGAAATTATTACTCCTGGATATGACGTGTTTGAACATTTCATCTAGCTCTCGGCAAGAAACCAATGAAGGCCAAGCAATTAGCTATAACTAGCCCTGATAGCTTAGCCACCATAAAGGTGACAGCTGCCGACAAGGATCAGTGTCTGCCAGTAGTATCAGTTTTAAGTGTCACTTGCTGATATAAACTAGTATCTATCAGTGTAACTGGAGCATCAAGCCATTTAAGCAGCATAATGTTATGTCAATACAGAAATGGCGTTACGCCAATGCTAAAGGTGCGGACAACAGTTTCCATGAATGAGTGAAAACTCAATGGGCATTTTATTCAGTACAGACATGTGGCTGTTGGTACTTTAAATGTTTTTTTGTTTTGTTTTTTTAAATTGAAGCTCCAGAAAATTGCTTTTCATTCACCTCACACACACACACAAGTGCACAATGTTGGCACGTTATCGCCAAGAGTACTGACTCAAAAATACTACGGCTGATTGTGCCAATACTCCCCGGCTCCCCGGCTCTGCTCCCTCCACCACCAGACCAAGAGCTCGCAGACAGGAGTGATGAAGTCTTTTGCTGAGCTCCAACAAACGGCCCCGTGATGTGGCAGCTCATCGCGCTCCAAGACGCCCTGCAGCAGCTGACGAGTCATTCCGAGCCAGAGCCTCGACAGTTGCATGCTTGCTGCTGCACCGCCCATAAAAACAGGTGATTTATCTGGACCATGTGTCCTGTTGGTGAGCTCTGACCGTGCAAGTATGCCAGCGACACCTTTGCTGTGCCCGTAATAGAAAGCCAGCCAATTGGCCTGCTAATGTACACAATTTTTGAAAGCTCAGCATTGTGCGTTTGGATGATACTCATCCTTAAACCTCCGGGGGTCACATGCACAGCATGTCACATGATTTTTGTTTTGTGACCACTGCAAAACTATTTCTTGACCCTTCCTGCTATTTCTGGTCACTTCTATTTTTTTTTTCAAAAGTGCCTGCTGTCACTGTAGTTTTATATTTACTGTTTTATTCAAAAACAATCTTGTTGGGGCAACGCAGCACAAAGTGCTGAGTCGGTTCCTGTTTTGAGTAATAGATTAAAACTTGCTACTGTGCTTTGAACTGTTTTGGCAACCAGCACCACACTGCCGCCATGCTTTATTGTCGATAAAAAAAAAAGAAGTCAAAGTTCACATGGCCACACGTAATGCTTCGGAGAAAAGAGGAAAAATCTGTCAACTGAAACAGCTGTTTGCGACATTAAATGTTTCTTCTTTCAGGAACCAGTGGCCTACTAAGCTGATTCGACAGGACACAGAACGCCTCTAAAGCCTTGGTAATATCTTGACATCTGTCAAGCAGAACATAAAGGCTCTCTCTTCCAACTCCATCTATTTTATCAACACAAAGAGGCAGAATATTCTTTGACAGGTTGAACGCGGTTTCACAGGCTTAGAATAAAAATATCCTCATGACAGGATTGAAGTCGCAAACTGGCCACAGGAAACAGCGACAGGATTTACAGAGTGTTTGCTATCGGACACTTCATCAAGAATCACTCACAATCCGTGACCCGGGTTAGAGAAAACAAATGACGACTTTGGCTTGCCGTCAGAAACAGGAGGGCTATCTCTGCCTTATTTGATTTCCATACCAAGTGGCCGGGCCTAATCAGCACACTGTGATTCTGATGAGAGGATATTAAGATATTTTCCTCCTGGCGTTAACTCCAGTGCAGCTCAATGTGGCTTGATTTCATTGTTGCATTTCCCCTGATGAAGACAGACGTGTTCAATCAGCCTCTGAATGGGCTGCATGTTAACAGACGGCCGGCATCTGATGACAAGGCCCGCCCCATTAGCCCCATAATCACACCAAGTGTCCCTGGTGATTATGGATGACGTTGCCAAAGTAAAGCTTGTGTGAACTAACAGTGAAACATTCGACCAAACAAAACCGTGCTCTCCCCTCTGCCGGCGTCAGGTGGAGCTCAGAGAGCAGCCGCTTCGCCTTCAGAGACATTTCCTCACTAAAAGCAGCAATTACTCTTGATTACCTTGACAAGAGTGTGCCTACTGCGCCGACTTACTCGGTCACCCATTATCTAACCTGTGATAGGCAACGTAACACCTCTAATATGAAACATGCAACTTTTCGCTCTCTTCATTATATGGCCCAAATGCGACAAATTCCTCAATAGCTGTGTTCAAAAACACTTACTTCATTTAATCACTAAGGTGAGCAGTGAAATGAGACTAGAGACACTATTTAAACATCGTCATCTTGTGTCATCACTAATTTCCACCTCTGATGACAGAGGAGGATCATTCAATGACACAAAATTATTTAATTTGTGGAAAAAAAGCTATCCAGCCTTTATTGTTTTGTTTTTGCCTTCAAAAGTGATTGAGGTACGTGTAAGTAATTAAGGGTCTACATTTTTCTGGGGAAACCAGTTTTTACCTCCTCCTCGTGTTCCAAGGCTGGGTCCTCTTTGATTGTCATGCATGTGGTTGCTTTGCTATGTGCAATGCTAATTTCCTTGATGGGGATCACTAGTGTGTTTGCTATTCAAAAAAGGCAGCTGCTGTACTATATTCACACCCACTGGATACGCTGCTCGTTTAGGTGATGGCTGGTGTTTGGGCGGAGCACACAAGAAGCAGGAGAGAAACATCATCAACGTGCCCACTCACTGAATTCTCCAGAAAATGACCTGCTCTATTCACGCATGGGCCAAATTGGACATTACATAACCTGTATACTAGGGAGCAGGCAGGGTCAAGTCCATTCAATGTCCACTTCACCCTGTTGAGACGTTGGTGTTCACTCGTACAGCTCCATCGGGTATAGTCAGAAAGTTGGGACCCTGATGAGGGCCAGACAGACAAAAACACAACATTTCCTCTCACTGATCTTACTCTGTCATAAAGATAACCCATCAGTTTTTCTGAGCACAGTGGGAAGTCGATATGCAAACTTTCAGATGTATCAAATCAGATATATCTGCACCATGGGACAGTCAACAAGCCACAGATGGCTAATTTATTTCTAAGGCTGAAACTCAGAATTTAATAATTTCCTTGTTAAGTTCTCAACAGTTCAAGGTGATGTGTTCAATTGGTTTGTTTTAAATGTTAGTCACAAAAACTGATAACACTTCTTCAAAGGAGACATCAAATCTCACATTTGAGAAACTGGGATCTAAAATTATCAAAAAATCAATGATCAAAGCTGCCGTTTGATTTACTGTCAGATGTCGAATTCTTACAGTTCAACAATTCAAGACTTTCATAAAATGGTGGACAATAAACATAATGCACTACATACTAAATATGCGAGTTTGCAGTGCTGATTTCTGCAGTGCAAAGAAGCTTTCTCCTCCATAAAACAAACGTCAATCCAAAATTGGTTCTCTTGTTGTCACGTCCTCCAAATCCAATCCATTACTGCTACTCTTGACTTGTCTACTGAACTGCTTTTTTTCAACCAATCAGCTGATTCCACTTCATGTGGACTGCAGGCACAGATCTCAAGCTCTCAAGCATACAGACCTAGACAATGAGTAATCTTGAAAACACTATGCTAATTGAAACCCAATTTTTGAATCATAAGCTCAGTTCTTTTGCTGCTACAACATAACTTTAGCGTAGACTTTGGTTAATATCTTAACGGCCAGGCAGCACTGACAATTTTATAGACACGGTGTATGAGTTAGTCTTATGCAACCCTGGCCCACAATATCTTTTGTTTGCAGAAGAATTTGCTCAACCTTCGACCACACAACCCCACATGGAGATAGGGGGCTCGATTATGAGCTTTCCAAGGCTATGTGCATCTAGCTCCAGAGCAGCCAGTCTTGTAATTATTGATGCACCATGCTAGCAGCAGGAGCTGAAGAACAGGTGACAGGCTCGATCACAGCCCTCCTACTCTTGGTCTTCAACATCTGGCCGCATGGCACTCTCCCACCGCTACCCTCACAGCGAAGGAAGTGAACAGAACAGCTGGCCTGAGCAGCTGCAGACCCTGTGCCAAGATCCTACACTTCGCACAGATCAACAGCTTCCTGGCCACAACAAAAGGGATCGCCCTGACGCTTAGCTTACTGACATAGCACTATGGGCTGTGCTGGCTGCCAAAGGATCACGCTTAAGCCCTGATAGTCACTCTCACTGTCAACAATCAGAGGGATAAATCAATCAAATACAGCTGGGGCAAGATCTGATCGCCACCTCACTGTTGGCACAGATGAGATCATCTTCAGAAATACCCATCAAAATGTGTGAAATATTATAAAAAGGTATATTTTTTCAAGAAAATGATTCAGTGTTAAATCTCTATGTTTTTACTTTGCCACAGTTAAAGCTACAATTGCTGTTCCGTAAAGTGAATTAACTGGCAAATCAAAATGCAATTGTTCCTCTTTAAAATAGATTACTTGTAAAGGTTTTTGGTCCTGCCTTATCACAAAGTGAATGATTTAGGGTTTTACATTGTTCAAATAAGACACCTGGTGTATTCTGCCCTCAGAAATGGGTTTTTTTTCGCTTTGTTTTTAGTTTTCACAGACCAAACTACTGAGAAAATAAGGTAGGCTAAATCAATTATGCAAATTACCTACGATGAATCGATCATAGTGTAACAAGATGAATGGTAAAGTGACTAAAACAAAGCTCAATAACTGACTTTACAGCCATAATACGAACCTGACTGACCCAGTTTAACGTTATAGAACTGTGAAATACAAAAGACCATCACATCAAAGGGCCAAGGTCCGTTTCGTTACAACATAAAGATAGCATTCCCGAAAGAAAAAACCTCCACTAACATTTAAATATTAAACAGTGTTGTAAAAGGCAGGCGGTGGGTTTGTCAAACGGGATTAAGGTGAAGTTATGTCGAGAGGACAGGAGCTGTTACACGGACCTCTGTGCTCGGTCCTTTTCTCTCTTGTTTACATGCCCTGTCACAAGATTTCCATTAATGGCTCAATAATGTAGGAAACCACGTGTTTAGTGCCGTTAAGTAAGCACACTCAACATGGAGGAGGAGGGGGCTCGAGCTAGCGCCGTTAGCTCAGCTAGCTCAGACAGCCCGTGTGCCGCCTACAAACAAGCTTCACCGAAGCTGCTCACTTTTACCCGACAACAACCCGACAAAGAGCGTCGGCAACACAACGCACAATAAGCAAACTTTAGGCCAACTCCGTGTGATAACTCTACCCCCAGCCACTTCCCTTTCTGCTCGCTAATTATCGATCGATTTAACACCTACCGTTTGCACCGACGTAAACTTGTCCACTTGTGAATAACTAACAAAAAGCCCAGCACACAATGAGGCACTGTGTTTGGATAAGCACAAACGACACACACCAGACTGTTGTGTTGTGTTTCAAAAGACAAATCGATGCCGTTTTTTCAGAGCCGATACCGAAACGTGTGATCTCCGGAAGCACATGTCACTTGACTGTTGTAGCGCCGAGCAAACTGCGTTTTTCCTCCAGTCACTGCGAGCAGGACGAGTTAGCTAAGGCGGTGTGGGGCTTGGCCGCTGCCAGGAGTTGTGTTGTATTTACTTAGCCGACTTGTGATGTGGTTAAACTCGTTATGGTTAAAGTTGGACAAACTACTTAAACTCCAGGTGAGGGCGCGCACCGTGTCATTAGCAGCGTTAGCATCCCGGTAAGCTAACGACGCTAGCCAACTCCCAACTCGCCCTGAACTGAGCGTCTCCCTCTTGTGTTTTTACCTTCCTCTCCCTCTTTCTCTCTAAAAAGCACATAATAAACGTTTAGTTTTCCGAGCAGGACGCAGCACAAGTCGATAGTTGGGGTTACTTACATTGTGTCGCTCGAAGTCATTAACCGACTTTCCGTCAGAGGGTGGAAATCTAGGTTGAACGCCGAAGTCATGCTCAAAACAGCGTCTGTCTAACAATGAAGAGGCAGCGACGTCCGCTCACTCACAAGAGGCTCAACTCCTGCGAGACGGCGAGAAGACGGAGCAGAACAGGTGCAGGGAGGGGGCGTCTTCTTCAAAACTGCATGAGAGAGCGAGAGGGAAAGGGGGGCACCGGTGTCCGCCTTATTCCGTCCTCCTAATTTCGCTCTCGTCCCCGACTGAAATAAATTCAGGCAAGCCGCTGTCACACTGCACACCGAGCTGCAGCAAACCAGAGGCGTGGCCTCTTCAACAAAAGTCTGAAGCCATGCTGCCTACTGCTGCTGCTGCTGCTGCTCAGCGAGCCTCACTGTGCTGCCTTCTCCCCATGGTAAATTATTGTAATGTCCCAATAGAGACTTTGCTGACCTATTTGTAGATTATGATGTTTTGATCTGCTGGAGCATCACCATGGTATTCATCAAAAATGCACGTCAGAAGAATGAATCCAGTCCAGTCTTACTGTGAAGGTGGGCTAGTTCATGGATGAATCTGATATGTAATTATTTTCATTAGAGGGACATTTATAGTGTTTAAATATAGTCCCCAGGTCATTACCATCATGATTGATTGTGCCACTCCTGTTTACATATTTTCCATAGGAATCTAAATTAGCCACCTGTCCTTTTTTTATTGGGTTAGGCTAATGAATAACATCATTACCAGCTTGTCTGTTCTCTTGCATTGAAGATAGGTGAATGAATCCCTTCCAGCCGAAAGTAGAATTGTTAAAATCCAGTTTTTCTTGCTGTCTTCACTTTTGCTTTTCCCCAAGGTCATAGGTCATGTTCCCCTTTGTGCTGGCCTGTTGTTCCCCTGGGGGAGGGGGAGCCTATCTTTCTTTTGTTGTGCTGGACTTGCAGGGCGAGGCCTCTACACTTGGGGGGGAAAGGTAGGAGGGGTCGTTGTCAAGTACTGGCCGGGCGGGGGCACCCAGCCTAATTATCAAACCATTCATTATTGCTCCAGCAGCTGCACAATCCAAAAATATTATTCATAGCGCGTGTTAAGAAACATCCCATTTATGAAATCCGACTTAATCCTTGTATCCATAGCAATTTCAAGGCAACCTGGCATCAGTGCAGAGTGTGCTCTATTAAACGGCGCCTAAAAGAGGTTTGTATGCATAATGTAATATGCGACCTATTTTGTCATACATGCAGACAAGCCCCACTATACAACATGCATTACCATTAAGCTTGAGGGCCTGCTATAAAAAGGTAGTGTAAACCTCTCTGGAGAATCAGGTTTCATTAAGATGGAGGAAAAATACAATAATGTCATCCCATCTGCAGCATCCACATATTTCCTTTGACTCAATTAGATCTCCGGGGATCATATTGAATAGATTTGTCATAAAAGAAGCAGTATTCTTGTAAAAAGCAGCGCTGTTTCCCTTGTGGGTATGTACAATACATACAATACATAGAGAACAGTTTTCTGTGCGGTACATAATGCCATCATAACAGTTTATTTCTACCATCTGGCATGAATCGCCTTCTCTTTTCTTTAGGGATGTTTATTGGACTGGATTGCAGAGGCCATTGCCTAGTTGCTGGCACCTTCTAATACTAGCCTCCTGTTCTTAATCTGAGATTATTACTACTGTAATCCTATCATAATCCACCACACGTACCATGCTTTTGTTGTTTACATCAAATGTTTTCCCCTCATGCAGTGGAACTGGATTCCCATGGGTCACCCATCACTGTCCACCGTTTAAATTTACACCCTTTCATGACAAACTGCACTAATATAAATAGCCCAGCTTCCAACTAAAATGGGACGCGTCGTGTCTCTTCGCACACGCCATCATGAACTTGAAGGCACTTTTTTCTTTTTCTCTGCCTTTCCTGAAAGTGATTGCAGAATGGCGACCAACTAAAAATGGAGAGACAGAATTTCATCAGCCTTCTAGAGGAAATCTACTGTGTCAAGATGAACCAAGCACACGTGATAAGACCATCTTATCAATGTCCAGTTCCCCTACGTTCATGCAAATACCACAGTGGGCAGAAATGTGTCTTGTTGTTCTTCTAAAGATAATTGCTGTCTTTTGTGAGGAAGTACAGTAGGGCCTGGGATGGTTTCAGTAGATATGTAATCACTCAGCTTTGTGTTCTTTAGTCAGCTGTGCAATACAGAGACAAGTACCTGCATCACAGACACACTCATCTTGCTTTCATTATTTATAGTATATGCAAGTGTGTGAGCCCTTGTGGAACTTCAAATAGAGGAGGGTGGAACATTTAATGATAATGATACAAAGCTATTGATCCAATTACATTATAGGCATTTAAAACTGCATCACTACTTCCTGGGTGTATTATCTGAATGCTGCACGGATGGGGTGGATTTGAACAGCCAAATGTATGCGACTCAGATACATGGTTTCTGGGTTCCTGTGGGGAAAAAATGTAGTGACACCAGGAGAACAGTACCATGCGCACAGCCATAATCACAGCAGGAAGAACGCCTCAACTGGAAACAATACATCCTATGACAATATCCAGCCCAGACAAAGAGGCAGTCCAAATACGGGCTGCTCCACAAAAGCTAGCCCAGATCTGAATGAGGGGCCAACCCCAACGTACCTCATAGGCAGGTCTTCATTCCTGACAGAGATCCCGGCCGCAGAGGGGGGACAGCGCATGCTGTTGGCATACAAACTCTGCACCAGGGCCAGCTCAGAAGAGTGTTCCAACATCGGTGCTCTGGAAAAATCCACCCGGTGTAATGGACACTTTCTTCTCTTTCCCTCTTTCCTCTATGTGTTTCTCTCCCTTTCTCTGTCTCCCGCCCACTCCTTCTCCTCGGTTTAGTGCAGCAGAGCGGCGCCCACCCCCTTTGCTGACTGGCGTGGCTGAAATAATCCTCTCTGACAGCTCATCATGCGCTAATGCATTGTGCTGCCTGCGGCAGCCCAGTTTGCAGGCTGTAAAGCTGTGGCCACAGTAGCACTCCTGCACTAATTGACACCCATATTAGGAAAACTTCAGGAAATTGGACATGGATGATTTATTCCCACTGTCAGATTGGGGGGAAAATAGAAGAAGCAACGACACAGTTGCCACAAGAGCTCATCCACAAGTCCTGGTTTTGTGACATGCCTCTGTGGATGCTGGCGTGTATCTGAACCAAATAGAGGCCAACGCATAGCCCTGGATACTGTTTAATCTGGTATCCTCATAACCGTGCCCATTTCCCATTATATAATGTTCATCATTCATTAAACATTCTGCTCATCTCTCCAGGACACACCAACACCTGTGCATACTGCAGGTAAACATTAGAACCAATTTTCAGCTCAGCTCCAGTGAGTTGGCTGATAACAAACCAGTGGGTGACAGGTAGAGAGCTCCTCTTGACAGCATCATGTCATTAATTTGGAGTAGATGGGGATAAAGATAGCCTACCAGAACACAGGCAAACATTACAGTCAGCATGAATACTTGTTAAATAAAGACAGAGTACAGTACTGTCACCATTATTCACCACCAGGTTGCAGTCAGTCTGAGCTGGGACTCAAATACCTGCAGTTAATTTGACTGCCAGGAACTATGGTACAGACCCACCTGTGGGCCCTACCTGTGGTACCTCTGTGCATAATGTACATCAACTCAAATGACTTTTACCTCCACATAAAACTGCAGTTAGGTGTAGGGGAGGGAATGATTGGAAAAAGGTGACCAGGAATCAACAGGACTCAGAGCAAAGAGAGTATTGTCTAGAGAAGCCTACCGGGTCAATTTGCATGGGACAAAGCTCATTTGCCTGTGCAGTTTGGAATATGATGAAGGCAAAACTTATAATGAATCCTAACAAAAGTGACACGCTTAAAGCATGTTTTGATATCATTATGCCATCTGATTAAAAATTAAAGAGCAATTTGTCACTACTCTTTGCACAAAACCCAGGAGAAATCAAATCTAGGTCTCATTCTCCCATAGGTGTTGGGTCCCTTTAGCGCAACTTGACATTAAGTAGGAAAGTCATCTGAAACAAGGTCATGTCAGTGTGTGCTGGTATCAGTGTAGTTGAGAAGATCAGCATGAAGGGGCTCCACTTCCTCTGATTGCGGCACAAATCCTCCTCATTTTCAGTCCCCGCTCTTTCTTTCTGCTGACATGAATATTTTAAACACTGATGTTGAAATCCCGTTCTGTATGATGTGTTGCTGCTCAGTATTTCTGTCAGTGCCACAAGCGTCATGTGGAGCACAGAATAACTGAAGGTCTCTCTTCCTGCTCTGATCCACCATCACGCGCAACAACTACAAAGGCACGGAGTGATAACGCCGTGTGCAGTAATGGTTCACAGTTGAAACCAACATGAAATAACATGGGGAATGCTGTAAGAAATGTATAATGTAGTGAAATTGTGAAAGCTGGAAACGAATACAGCAAAGTTACGCCGCTTTCAGTTCCACATCCTGTGTGCACATCTACAGTGAAAGGAGAGATTAAAAAAAATGGCTGTCAGTGGGTCTTGGTGCATGCTGCAGCTGAAAAAGAAAAAAGCATTCATGCTTGTCGTGTGATAAGTCAAATAACAGCACATGTTTACAGCACTGCAGGTGGTCTCATGATGAGTGAAAGCAACCATCAGCTTTCCCTTTTTACCACTTGTCGGGTCCCTTGGGACTGATGGTACGAGCGATTCTTGTCTGTGTTTATGTGGGTTAAAACTGAAACTGTTCCAGCTCGGTGAACATTGTGCTCTGTAGCGTGCACTAACGCTAAGCACTGTTTGCATGAGTTCTAACATTGAGGAAGTACAACTAATTTGAAACATCAGGACCTTGTTTAGGTGTAAATTAGCAGCATATATTGAATTATTGCAGCGTTACAAGCTGATATTAAAGATACTGTAGAAGCAAGTGAAACCTTTTTTTTTCTTTTTACATCATAAGAAATAAAGATTTAATGGTTTTATATGTCAAGACGTGCCAGAGCTCTATCTTTACCAGTGTTGCGCAGTAAAATTTATGATCCAACAGATGCTAGCAACAAGCTTTGACTGTACGAGACCTGACACCAGCATGTGTGATTGAAGAGGGTGTTTGCATTTGACACTGTTTTGCTGAGTGTCAATGACCTTTTTGACATTATAATTTACAAATGAATGTCACTCTTTTCCACAAAAGACATTTTACTCAAAAATAAAATAATAATAATAATTTTACTGCAGATTTAACACACTGACGCACTAGCTGTTTTAACTGACTGTTCGTGTTGGTTTGCATGAGTGGGTGCATCTCATATGATAAAAAGCTACACCGCAGTGAAATGTCAGCTTGTTTTGCATGGACAGAAGTCATTTTACTTCCTCCTTCTCTCTGGCCAGACTTTTTTTTTTTCCACTTCCTCTTTCGTTTTGTGTTATTTGAAAGACACTGTGCAGATTATATAGCCATATATGGGTGACGTAACACTCAAAGAGAGAGAGTTGAAGTAAAATGAGTACTTGACGAGTTCAAAGAAGTGAATGAGTTGGGTTACCATATCTAATCAAAGTATTGTATCTGAAAGGCTGAGGAGCAGTCCTACTGACTACACCGTGCCTGCACTCACCAAATATGGGCAAAGAACCAATCAGTGATTGGGCGTGCCACAGTTCCCTTCAATCATAGTGGGATATTACTTCAATCCCCCAAGCAGACAAAGTCATCCTGATGTGTAGTCATAGGTTCAGATCTACATTTTAACATTACTCTGGTCTAGACCAAAGGTCTTCAACAGGGGGTCCGTGACCCCTAGGGGGTCCACGGAGGTGCTGCAGGGGGGTCGTGGAATTTTTGGTTGATTAGACAATGTTACGTCAATTTAAATGGCTTGTCTGCATGATTACATGCAGTTGACAGACATTGTTGATATTAGCATTGGCATCAGTGAACATGGTCTGTTTATAAATGGCAGAGGGACGGCCCCCCTACTCACTGTAGTACACGTATAGAAAAAACATGAATATATAAACTTGTGTATATTTGAATAGGTTAGTATTGAATGCACAATAACAAGCTATGTTTATACATGGTAGCCTACTGGGCCCAGGTTAATACTGCATAATACACATTTTTTAAATAAGGCTCTCCGTCAGATTGGGGGTCCTTGGCCTGAAAAACATTGAAGACAAGAAAATGTCACAATCTATTACCACCTTAAAATATAGGGGAAATGGAGAACTGATGTCCAAACCAGATTTAATTTAACTACTACATGTCTTTAACCTTAGTAAGATGAACATAAGTGGGTTTCTCAATGCATTCATCTGCAGCTCATTCAGCTCATTGATTTTAAAGCACTGCTACTTGTTTATAAATCATTAAATTGTTTTGCTTCAAAATACATTTCTGATCTGATTTCTGTTCTAACCTATCAACCGGCTAGACTTCCAAGGACAGCCAGTACCAGTCTGCTGATTGTTCCCAGAAATAAGCAGAAAACACATCGTTCAGCCTGTGAAGTTACAGCCGAGTGGTAATAAAGCCTTCTGCTACGGACGTAAAAGTCATGTCACTGTCCTGTAAAAAGTTAGATCAAACATGTAGTACCTGCATCATAAAATAGTCCACTGATAACTCGGGGAAACACATTTTACTGTCTCACAGTGCAGTTTCTTCAACAGAGATCTGAGTCTTAATGGCCTCTGAGGGGCTGTAAATTATATCTACTGTACAGTCCACGTCAGCCATAGGTTCCCTCAGGAAGAGCAACATGTCTCTAACTGGTTTCACTTCCAGGCAAGATAAGGCTTCCATATGTACCAGCTACAAGACACCTGTTAACATTTCTTACATTCATGATGTGGTGGAACACGTTTTTGTGTCGTCTCAACATGTCAGACGCAGCGTGCCACAGTGACAGTGCATGAAGAATGACACCGTGTGGTGGTTCAGGGAAGGGCAAAAACAGCTGCTGCAAACGGCACAGGAGACATTTTTAGACACGTCGAGATGTTCAATCAGTTCTTCAGAATCCACTTTCAGCCTTTCAGATAAGACGAGTCTGTGAAATGTGGCTGTCCAGCTCCGTCCCACGCATCTCATGTGGGTGTCGTGTACAATGAAACATCAGCAGGACGGCCTGAAATCTAGGCTAATGCATCCAACAGACGCAATGACAGATCCTTAACTTGATTTGTGGCCCGACTGCGCTCAGCTGAGAAGATTCAACCGATGACAAATTATTGGAAATGAGAAGGAACAAAATTCAACATCTGCAAGTCAGTTTGTTAAAAATATTTCCAATCTATTTTTGTAAAGCAAATGCAAACAAACAGCTACTGGAGAAAAACAAAAAGGGAGGTGACTGACGCCCGTCAGGGATGAAATAAAATTAAGATGCACAAAAGAAGAAGTTGACATGGAATTACAGTACAATTTTGATGGTAATGAAATTTCTGTCTTAAAGTCTGTGAGTACACAGACCGCTTATCTTTAATATTGAAATATCAGCGAAATGAATTACATTACAAGCACAGCTACAGTATAACTCCAAGGACAAATCCATATGAAGAAAAAATAAAAATACAAACTTTGAATTTAAAAAATGTACAGAAATTACAGAAAATAATTCGAGTTAAAAACCAATATCTGAAAATGGATTTAACAAGTCAGAATCCTAAGAACAAAATGCACTTGGCTTGGAAGTTGGTATTTACACATTTATACACGCCTGATGCCATCATCATTATATACATGACATTTCAATGTTACTGCAGAAAACCGGAGAAATGTTTTGACTTCGAGGTCGTTCCTTTTATGGTGATGCGAAGGAAACAGAAATAAAGACAATAAATGTTAGTTGTTGTCTGGTTCTGCCTTGTAGAGCTCATCCGCCACGGTCATTGTCACTGTCACTGTCTCCTTATACAAACATGACTGTCATGATTCATCCAAAACAAGCAAACAATTTACAGGTGAATGAGGGAATACCACAGGGCCCACGTGAGAACTAAGGCTGGATATGTGCTGGTTAAAGCCTTTTTTCTTACCAAGTCACAATGCATCATGGCTGACATCATTTTAAAAAATCATTAGAAGTTAGAATCAGCCACAATTTTAAACTTTCTTTTCTTTTTCTTTTTTATTTTACAGCAGTGCCATGAGTGTTCAGCAATGGCTTTTAGTCCAAAAAAGTCCTAAATATGTGCTTTTTGCATAGTCTCAATGCACTTTGTGTTTCCTTTTCTTGTGTTTTTTGTCCTTCTTCTTGCTGGAACATTTAACACAGAACCACTGCTGGTCCTCCGGAGGCGCTGTGAGGATCCCGACACAAGGCCTGAGCAGACGAGAGAAGGAGAAGAGAGGTCAGCTCAGTGAAAAGATGCCGAGGAAGCAGCTATTTTTATATTTGTGCTAGAGGTGTAACACCACAGGTATTAGTCACAAACCACCGCAGGACATGCAGCTGGGTATGAGACTTTCTTTAGTTTAGCTTGCCCTGTCAAAGAAATAATGACTTCACACTCTTATCAAAGGCTGAGGAGACTTTCAAGGTGCCTGGCCATGGAAACTGAAGACCAACTGTGTTCTTTCTAGGAAAGTAACAGACTTAGTATGACTATATAATGAACTAAGGAACCAAATACATGTGTTCTTTATATCATATTTCTATTTACGTATTTCGTAGTTTTTTCTGTGTAAATATGTACTATATGATAGATTCTTGTGACTTTATTGTGTGAATTTTAAAACATTCAACAAATTTACTTCAAATATGGAGGTCAAGTGTTGCACCTGAACAGTTTGGCAGTGAGAGCCGTCGTATCACAAATGTAAATGAGAAACCAGAGGTGGTAGATTTCATTAAGATTGATCATTTTTGATGTATTACGGAACATGCATCTACTACAGAGCTGGACTCCGACAGAGACACTCACTGCTGATACTCCAAGACTAGAGAGAGTAAATATGTCAATTTGCTATTTAAACAGAGCAAAAACTGTCAAAGTTAAATTGTGCTCCTTCATCATAAATATAATAAACTCCTCTTAATGGACTTTTTTCCCCCATCTATGTCACATTTGCAAATATACACATTACAATATGTAGTAATAAGGCTGGAGCAACAACATTTCAGTTGTCTAATTGTCATAATTGTGGTAAATATGGGACCATTTTAAATTTGAGTTTTCACAATGAATGGTAAAATGTTTTATGTAGTCGTTCTTTATATGTACACAAAAGTGAATTTTGGCACGAACACAATCAGTGAATTATAGCTGTAATCAACGATAACAGCTGCAACTAAATTCTGCCTTATGAAAAACTGTAACCGTACATCAAACACAATGTGGCTTGAAGTGGGTTAATGGGCTGGAAAAGGAAGAGAAAGTACAAGGAGAACATGTCACTTACCAATGATACCAATCATCACAATCATCACATCCTATCATGGGACTGCCATCATCAGGTTTGTTACATCCAGGACAAATCCAGATCTGGTTCCCCCACTCATCTCGAATCTTTGGTGAATACAGACAAAAACAAAAAGCGTTACCAACAGACTGCTCGCTGACCTAGTGGTTGCTGTGGGAAAAATGCACATTAGTTAATAAATGGGCGAAATACAACATGCATAACCACATAGACCCATCTGTCTTGACATGCACATCTACATCTCTACATCTACATCTCTACATGACATGCAGACTGAATAAAAGCAATTAATCACAATGCAAATGTAAGAAATAAAAAAGTGGAGTGCAAGCACTCACCACATAGGTACTGACAGTCTCTGTGACTACGCTGCGGACCGGCGTTTTGAGGGAAGCGGCGGGAGACAGCAGGGGCCCCAGGGACAGCAAAGACGACGGAGCAGGAGCCATTGGAGCTGGAGGCGCAGGTGGGGGCAGAGGCAGCACAACTGGAGAGAGTATTGGTGGAGGTGGAGGCGTCCGAGGGCGGTTCCCAGGTCCAGACTTGGCGGCCGGGGTCTTGGGCGCTGGCGTCTTGGGCTCTGAATTTGGAACCACCTTGCTGATAACGCTGGTGATGGAAAGACAAATACAGGTCAGCACAGACACACAGTATACCACCATGATTCATATACTATTTGAATGAATTATCTACTTTGTATCATATTTCTTTCAAAATCAGTGTCTTGTGCATTTTCTTTATCCGTCTCCCTTGAATATGAGGTCTAAACACATCAGTGTCAACACCTTCAGTTAAGATCCCAAACATTACTTTTTACACATATCAAAAAAACATGTCTTGTCCTTCAAAAGTGTCTTTTCATGTTAGAAAGAAGCAAAGTGTTTTCAAATGTGGAGTGCAAGACCTTTAGATAATCAAATAGTATAAAATTGGCAACATTTTAATTCAGATCAGGACCTATTATGAGGAAATAAGGTCATGGTAAAACTGCCTTTCGGTTTTGTTTCAGTCTCAATTGTGTAACAAAAGGAGAACCTCATGCGCCAAGCAGCGGGTGTGATGGAAGAAGTAATGTTGAAACATTTGTTGGCTGCTTACATTTTGTCCTGGCCTGCTCCCACCCTGAGCGTCAGTCTGGGGATGACTGGAGACGGGAGAGCAGCCGGAATTTCCACTTTCACCTGAGGAAACGGGAATGAGACAGGTCAATCTACATGCCACACTAAAACTGAGACATAGTGATGAACTGAGCAAAATGAAGTTACCTTCTCCAATCGAATTCTCTCCTTTTCTTTCTCTTTTTCCCGTTTCTCCTTTTCCCTTTCCTTTTCTTTCCTCTTCTCTTCTTTCTCCCGCTCCTTTTCTTTGGCCTTCTCTCGCTCCTTATCCTTCTCCTTGTCTTTCTTCTTCTTCTTCTCCTTCTTGTCTTTCTTCTTGTCCTTCTCTTTGCTCTTTATTTCTTTATCCTGGAGGATGGGGGCCAGAGGAGGGAGCATGGAGGGGATGCGCAGGCAGGCGGAGGGGCTGAACAGTGGCGGGAGTTCACTCAGAGCGAAGGGGGCCAACGCCGATTGTTTCCGACTGTCGTCCTTATTTCTGTCTTTACCCTTCTCTCTTTTATCTTTGTCCTTTTTACTTTTTTCCTTATCCTTCTTTTTATCCTTGTGTTTTTCCTTCTCCTTCTTGGGGGCATCTCCATCTCTGGATTTTATTTTAAGGGAGCCCTCAGGTAGAGTAAAGTCTCTGGGAAGGAACAGCTCATCGTCCTTCAGTCCAAACTCCTTCCAAGGCATCTTAGCTTCCTTGGAAAACTCCTTGTTTTTATCCCTGTTCTTATCCTTATTCTTCTCTTTCGTCTTGCCCTTATCCTTTTCCCGGTCTTTGTCCTTCGGCTTATCTTTCTCCTTCTTCTTCATTTTCGTTTTGAGCTCCTTCTTCAGCTTCTTCTTCACGTCTACCGACGACACAATCTTGTTCTTCTCCTCAAACACCTTGAGAAGAGGTTCAGGGGTCGGTGGCGAGGCGGATCCTGATGAGATGTAGTCTCCTTGGCTTGGCGGGGGGGCTGCGGAGGGCCCCCCCTGGTTGACCTTTCGAATCACCTCGTTGATTGAATCATCCATAGTCCAGTTTCCTAGTCCTGCGTGTGCCTGCGGGTGAAGTGGCGTTGATGTGTCTTTTAGAGAGTTGCTAACCCCGATCGGGACTTTGGGCGTTGATGGCTCCATGATGGTCAGTCTCCTGGGGCTGGAGAACCCATTGCTGTCTGAATCAGAGCCAGATGAGAAAGCGAAAGGATCGGGCTCCCGCTCAGCACACGCTCTGGCGATCACAGCGTCGATGGAGTCGTCGATAGCCGTGTTCTCGGGCTCCAGTTTCTTGAAGGGCCCCTCGGCTAACTCCCTGTCCTCCACATTCTGACGCATGTGGATGTTCTCCTTGCCCATCCTCTCGCTCAGCGCAGACAGCGGTAACTTATGCACACTGTCCGTCTTGCTCGGCGGTTGAGACGCTTTGACCGAACCCACTTTGGGGCTCTTGGGGCTTTTAGGGCTCTTCGTCCTGCCTGGGGATTTCTTCCTTTCCTTAGATGGTTTGGGAGACTGGATGGGACTACCACCCACTGGAAGAGGAATGACCCCTTTAGGGGACTTAGTCCGTTGTCTGCCAGGGGACGAGACCTTGGGCTTTCTTCCCGGAGTGGTGAGGCCCTTTGGATCAGAGTGTTTTGGTACTACCGGCTGAGGTCTGAAGGAAGGCAGGACTCCGGGAGGGGTTTCGGGGGACAGGGGGTCAAGGCTATCGTGAGAAGGCAGCATGCCTGGGGGAACGCGTTGCGGGTTGAGAGAAGTAAGGGGCTCCCTGGGCTCAACCCCCCATTCTGGACTGAGGCCAGGGTACATGCGTGGTCTCTTAGACGTAGGCATCATGCCGACGGTTGCATCGGGGCTGTCGAGGTGCCTCTTCAGCGGGTGGTTCTCATCATTGACCGTCTCATCTTCCTCCATTTCTTCCTCGTCCTCTTCCAGCGCCACCTGCATAGCTTCAGCCGAGGTGCCCATGTCAGCGAGGACCTCCTCCTCCTCCTCTTCTAGAATGGAAAGGAGCAGAACATTAGTGAGTCACTGTGTACAATTCATCTCCCTGAATTCTCACCAACACAGGTGCCCTATTGACACAGATGTAAGTTATCAGAGTGGCCAATCAAATCTGATTACCTAACCCAAAGATATGAGATGCCAAGTTAATAGGTAAGCCTAGCTGAAATTAAACTTAATGTCATGTAATACAATTCTTCTCTCATGAATGATATTATGTACTTCAAAGTAAACTGTTTGAGATGGCTGCTCATTCAACTTAAAGGATAATTACCGTTTTTTACAATCTGGACCTTATTTCTAGCATAAAATACAATCATTTACTCACCCAGATAACTTTGGTGTCATTACAAATCGTTCTGACGAAATTAGATGCAGCCGAGAGCCGCGCATATCCGTATAATGCGAGTCTATAGGGCAGCGCAAAGCAGCTTCTAAATAACACATTATCTGCCGCAAAACTAGTTCATTTCACCAATATTTTATTATGATACACTAGTGCTATTCCCCTCTGAGTCCGGGGTTAGCTGTTATCAACATCCGGGGTCTGTAGGTTGACCTACTGACCTCTGACCTGGATGATGTCATCTCCGACCGTGGTGCGGCTTGTTGCTACCGTTAATGCTATGGTTCATTTCTGCGTGTTTCTGACTTGTCAGAACAAAATGAGCAGCTGGATGAAGTTCAGCTTCCACAGGCTTCCTCTCCTCAACCTGGACTCACTAAAGCTCCGGCTAGTTGAGATAAAAATGGACCCGAATGCTGAAGCGGAATCATTATTATCAGAATGAGCCGGGCAGCAGTCGGAGATGATATCATCCAGGTCAGAGGTTAGTAGGTCAACCTACAGACCACGGATGTTGATAACAGCTAACCCCGGACTCAGAGGGGACTAGCACTAGCGTATCATAACAAAATATTGGCGAAATGAACTTGTTTCGCGGTGGATAATGTGTTATTTAGAGGCTGCATTGTGTACCCTGTGTTCTCGCATTATATGGATATACGCGGTTCTCGGCTGGATCTAATTTCGTTGGAACGACTTGAAATGACACCAGAGTTATCTGGGTGAGTAAATGATCGTATTTTATGCTAGAAATAAGGTCCAGATTGTACAAAACGGTAATTATCCTTTAATGGTGGCTATAAAGCATGTAGTTTGTGCTCCAACTAATTCATATTATAATAAGGATGATAAGTGTTGATAAGAATTGGATCCACCATTAGTGATCATATATGGAGATAAAACAGTGGAGACAAATAAAAGAGAATATTATGGCCAACACGAACGTATGATAAATCAAAGAACTGTTGTACTGGACCACAATGGTCTTCGCTACATGAAAAAAAAAACACATACTGATAAACTGAATGGATGTTTGTAGTCTGTATTGCTGGGAGACTATTTGTTGCCCCCACAAACAAACTCTCAACCTATGGAAAACACCAATTATGCACAGTGTATACGTACATTATGTCTATGTATGTACTGACCTTCTTGTAAGGAGACCAAAGGTGGCATATGATCTGGAATGTAGTCTTTCCTTTCCTCTGCATCTCTGGCTCCAGCCTGGGGAAACTGCAGGACGTTGTTTTTGCTCACAGGAAAGAGTGGCGTTTGCTGGGCAAAGGCCACGGGCTCCAGGTTGTGGACATAGTCCTCCAGTTCACTCAGACTCACACCCAGCAGCCTGAAGGCCTGGCTGACATCATCCAGGACTGGATCTGTTCTTCCATCTAAAATGCAGCATCAAAACAAGCCGTTAAACCTCTGCACGCCTTCTGCATGTCTTATGTCAGTGTAGCCATACTTATTAAAGCCAATAATGACCTGGGATACGGGTTTTAATGCATTCTTGTACTGGTGTTGCACATACTATTGATGTATCTGGACTGATGTTGACATCCAAGCTAGTCGCAGGTAGTAATGCTCAACAGGTTCCACACTGATACTGACGCATACACAGATAATACAGCACTTAACTATCTAACACACGTGATGTGAGCTTGTCAAATTGTGTGACCACAGACGGAAAGCATCATAGTCACAGTACAAACAACACATGGAATCCGCTTAGCTATGTAGCAGCTACTGTACTTTTTGACACATCAACCTTTGCTAGGGGGCGCCAGCTACGAAACCACTCAACAACAACGACTACTTCAGGCTTACGGGTTTAAAAAAAAAAAGTAATCCAGATAATAAACGAAGCACTTACAGAGCTCAGAGTACCGATGGCAAACCCTGGCCAACTGCTGGATGTATCGATGCAGCACATCGGACAGCAGGTCGCACGCAGTGAGCTGAACCGCATCCCAGCCCAGAGCCTGGCAGATCTGCGCCACCGACACACGCAGCAGCGAGCGGGCATAGCTCTCACACATGTCGCTGACTTCGTTTAGGTCTTAATCCCAGTCAATTCCTCTTCCAAAACATGTTCCCGGTCTTCATGTTTCACGGAACCCCCGGGGGGCTTGAGAAAACCCGCTCCTGCGGTTAATTTTGGACATCTACTTCAGTAAATATATTGGCGCTTTTGCCAGAGTCGCCATCTTGATTCCATCGATAGACCCATCCCCGAAATCTAGACCGCGCGTGCGCAGAGGTTAGCGGCCGCCCACACGGCTGTGGTGCGTTCAGGCGCCTCATCAGCGCCGGACGATGCGCAGAGAAACGGTCCGAGACAGCTGCATGGGGCGCAGACTGCGGCAGACAGACGGTCAACCTGTTGGACCGATAAAATGTCCGCTGTAGTTAAAGTTGTGGCTCCTAATGTCTTAGCTTGTGTTTAACCATGACCACAAGACAACACACCGACAAATTAGGCTGTCTACATCCGCTGAGTCACGTTGAAACCGGAGAAAGGGCCAACGGTTTGAGACCACCGGATAACTCTCACGAGGGGGCCGCAGCTAAACCTGTTGTTGTCACGTTGGGCCATGCGTTGGGCCCTATGGTTGGGCCATTGTAGGCCCCTATTAAACATGGCGCCTGCTTTTTTATCGCTCTTCCTCTAGTTGGCAACAATGGACGAAAATTTACGTTTTTCCACATTAATCTTCGCCACCTTACCACTTTTTATGACAGTGGGCTAAGTTACTCAATATTTTGATTTTTATAACGGTTTGTCAGAAACAATGAAGCAATTCCATGATAAATGTTTATAATGCTTTATGTCAATGATATAACTCTGGCTTCACATATGGGTGGATGACGTGACATGGCAGTTTTGCTGTCTTCAGTGTCAAACATGTATGAATAAAAAATATATTTGCCAAAAACCTTCTCAATATTGTGCAGAGCATCATGCTTTATGTGAACACACTCAACATTTAAACAGTTCATCACTCATTCTTTCAGAATTTTCAACCAAACATAACAAAACTCATATGGTGTGACTGTCCGGCACTTGTTTCTCAAAGTGAGAACTTGAATAAAACTAAGAAAAATAGGTGCAAAAATTCTCAAAAAAATACAGAAAAATAATAGAGATGTCTATTTGTGAGCCTATACTCTTTTCACTGTCCAAGCATAATGTTTTGAGTCAGTTCTAATCAAAAAGATTTTGTCACACAAATCAAAATCATATGGTGTGACACTGTTTTGGGATATTTCAAAGGGCAAATGTTTTGATACCCTTGGGAAGGAGAGGACCCTCTTCAAGAAGACTGTACAGTAGGCTACTGGCAATGTATTGCTAGTAGGCTACTGTACAACCTGAGTTGTGCCATCATTTTTATTTTTTACAATAAATCAGATCTTGTTGGCACTCTGACAAAGGTCCCACTTCCAGATGTCTTTTGGTGTGACACATTTTTCATAAAAATGCAAAAGAAATTGTATTATTTTGTCATATTTACATGTAAACCTATGTTGCTTTGTTACATCTAGCATGTTGTTAGTATGCTAATGTGTAGCTACAAGACTCAAGGTTGTGCTAAGTGCAGAAAACATCATATGGTGTGACACTTGATCATAATGGTGTGACATGTCTGCCTGTCACGCCATATGATTTGATTGTCACACCATATGATATGAATTGTAATTTCCTGCAGTTATAACTATAAATAAAGTAAAATGTATGTTTTGTCCTTTTAAACATTTATTTGGGCCCATCCATCATCACATAAAGGCTGTAATTATCCACAATTTATTGTGTTTAGTTTAGTTTAGTTTTATTCGGTGATACAGATTTCTAGTTTATCAGACAGACACAGCAGACCCCTTCACAGAAACCTTAGAATGCTGTTTAAGTCTAAACAACGTTTTGTCTTCACCTCAAACCATATATTCCCTTTTCTTTGGTCAATTTGAGGCAGTAATGGTGACAAGTGCAGAGAGGACAAAGAGATACAGGGAGAGACTGAATTCTGACCCTGCAATGAGAGAGGAGTTGCTGAGGAAAAGAAAAGAAAAGTAGCCTAAACAACAACTTCCTGTTTCTATTCACTTACCAATAGGAAGGTCTGAGGGAGGGTTTTAGGGGGTGCTTTCACTGTTGATTCAAAAGGCAGATTTCTTGAAGCCTGGCAATAGGCTACATGATAGCTAAAATATCATAGGACTACAACACTGTAGGCAGTGCAACTAATATAATAGTAGTAATAATAATAAAAATAATAATAATAATACATGATAATAAGTAGGATAATACATGGTTTGCATTCACACATACCGACATGATCATATGGTGTGACACTATATCATTTGGTGTGACATTCCAAATTGTGAAAATTACTTTATTAATGATAAAACGTGAAAATGTTAAAGGGACAACGAGGAGTTTCTATTCGGTTATAAAAAAGTATCACGTTAATGTGGATGAATCTCCGCTACCCACACTTGTTAATGGGCCCATTTTCGATAAATATATCGTTCTGTCTCTATCGTTATTTTGTTATTATTAGTGGTGGCGGAAGTGCTGGTCGAGCCGACCAGCGTTTCCTTCGTTGCGAATCATGAGAATAACGCAGCCGCATCGCCGTTTATGGTCGGAACTCCGACGGTATGTGAACCTCTTTGAACCTCTGACTTTAATTATTGATGAATGAAAACATGAGTCCGTCTTGCGCCCGGTCAAAGAAATGTACGGTGCGCGCGGAGGCTCATAAATGTAGTGTGAAAACGCTTCGCTTTTCCAAAACTCCTCGTTGTCCCTTTAATGGAATACATATAAAATAGTATCAGCAAGAGTGACAAATATTTTTTATAATTTTATAGCAATGTTTGTCACAATGAATAGAAAATATGTTGAAAGACCGACAGCAAAGGACAGCCCGACAGCAAACACAAATTTAATTAATTTCCACAAAAGTATAATGGATCACAGTTTAGTTATGGTAAATGACTTTGATAAAGTGAGTAACTTAAGAGAGGTATAATCCATTTTCAGTTTATATACAATTATTTTCATGTCACACCATATGACGATTTTAGGCGCTAATAAAACAAATTGTCACATAAATTCTGATTCCAACTGAAAATCTAAAGACCACATATGTTTCTATAGAGATGAGAGTTAGAAGAACAAAAGTCAACCATTTCCATGCTTGTTATTTGAAATTTTTGAAAAAACACTTTTTTCTGGTATATGTCACTGACCCATATGCAATGAAATTAATCTTAGGGTGATATGACCCTGGTCCGATTATGGAAAAGTTTTCTTTGAGGGTTAAACAAAGAGCAGCTTGAGCAATTTGATAATACACAAGATAACGTTATACAGAGGCTATTTGATCAATACAAACTAAAACATTAAAGATCGTTAAACTAGATTTTGCCAAGGGGTCGGTCTGCAAGAGCAGGGTCTGATGGAGCCAGAGGAGTTCTGGCCCCTACGTCAGCAGTTAATGAGCAGCACACAGGTAGGCCACTAATCTCAGTGATGGAGCTCAGACCTCCTTTGTGAATGGATGGGGGGAGCTTACAGCATCTTCAGATTTTTCTAATTTTTTAGCAACTTGTCAATTTGAGCACACCGTGTTGCATTCCTATCGAAGTAGTATGAACACTGATGCATAGGTACAATATTTTTTCCCCCCTGCCCTGGTAGCCCAGAGCGATTGATATTGATAGTTATATCAATTGCTCTGTGGTGATTAGCAGCTGTGAGGTCTGTTGATCATGTAAGTTGTAACATCACAATGGACTACATTCTGTTAGTTTAGAAAGTAACATTTGATCCTGGGTACACAACAATCCAGGAATACAATTCATTTTACAACACACACACACACACACACACACACACACACACACACACACACACACACACACACACACACACACACACACACACACACACACACACACACAAAATAATATTTAACAATAACTAACATAGCCTACTGGTGTACAGATCAGATAAAACAGGAACATCTGGAATGACAGTGTAATTGAAAGTAGGCTACCATACCCTAAATGCAAAAGTATAAACTAGATTATCCAAGTTCACTGAAAGAAATCAGCACCTGTGAAGTGACCAAGCGAAACTGGAGTAGAGTGGACACTGTGGATCTTAAAATAGATCAAATGCTCCAGGCAGGTCAACTATAAGCCCAACTTCAGCATATGAAGGCACACATTTATTTACTAAGTGATGCCATGTGAGAAAAGTCTAATTTTAAATATCTAAAATGTCTTTCAACTGCATATAAATAGATTATTTTAGGACATATTATAATAAGAAATGTAGGTCTACTTCCACCCATAACTGTGCATGTAAGGATTTTGTCATCAGCAGCAGCCCAGCCTTCAAAAAGTTTCCCTGCTGCCTGGGAGATGAAGCAGCTGCATGGAATATGGACAAAAAATGAAAGTAGAACAGTTTTTGAAAAAAAAAAAAAAAAATGTGGGTTTACATGAAAGGAAAAAGTATCCATAATAATTTCACTCAAATCAAACATTTATTATATAATATATATGTATATATATTTATTATATATAATATAGCCTAATATTTTTGACTTGAGATAGGTAGGCTAATACTACTTCCACTCTTATTAAAACCTACCACCTGACTGAGAAACAGGATATTATGCTTACTATAGTCAATCATCAATTCACACCATTTATCATTTATTTCAGCAACTTGCATCAGTGGTCTCTGTTGAAATTTAGCTACTGTCCCACTAACGAGAATATGATAGCCTACATTACAGCGAATAGCTAATAAGGCAGTAAAATATTGAGGATTGTTTCAAAATAGAATTAAAATAAGGATTGTGTTGTAACGCAGACCAAATTGCGTTACTACACATTCACCACCAGGTTGCGCTATAGTTTGATGATTCCATTCAGAAATGACTCAAGAACAGCGGATGTGATCAGAACATTTTTACACAAACTGTCTGTTCTTCTCCCTAAAAGTTCGCAACTTTTCACGGCTCTTAAAAGAAAATAGTTTTCTTTTGACCATTTATGTGTGAATAATTGGAAAGTCCAAGTAAATTGCTGTTTTTAATATATTGAGCGTCTTTTTCCTCAGAAACGTAACTCCTCGGTGTCTTTGATGTGAAACCACAGAAGACGAGTTGAAACAGCGGAAGAAAGTGAAGTAAAAATGTCAACACGATTGCGTCTTTAACGTATCCAAGCCAGACGCCATTTTCAGGCTGTTACAGAGTCTGCGCGGCGCCAGGGCTGCTGGGTGCTGTAGTTCACGGGTGTAAAAAAAAAAAAAAAAGCAAGAGCCTCCATTGGTCTCTGTTTCACTGTCTGGGAAATAACATGGAAGTAACCAAATAACCCCCATTCTCTTCTAAAACTGTTTCAATTAAAAATAACAACAAACGCTGAATGGACAAAATCTGAGGACAGTGCATTGTGTATAGATACTTTTAGTTCTCAGGGTAGTTTTCATGGTTAGGCTTCAATAAATGGAAAATCTGAAATGCCTGAGAATGTGAAATGCAACATGGTATTACATGTAGGCTATTTTGTGTATGAATGCATACACCAAAACATCGAGATCACTATGATCACTGACAGGTGTTGTGAAAAACATTGAGGATCTGACAAAGGCTGAACTGTGACATCAGGACGACTGGTTCAGAGCACCTGTAAACCTGCAGGTCTGAAGTGGTCGGTAGGCTAAAAGGGGTTCAAGGAAGGACAACCGATGAACTGGCAACATGTGCACGGGCAACCAAGAATGACATGCTTTCATGACTTAAGTGGCAAAGGGAGGACCTGCACAATATTAGGCAGGAGTTCATAATGTTATGGCCGATCAGCTTTTATTTTAACTTACTGTTACTATTATAATACACACACACTCCGTACAGATCCTTCATCCAGCACTGATTCCTATGATGCTAGATACTGTAAGACATCTTTATTTTCAGGTATGCTGCACAGAATTATGCCTACAAAATTAAACATTCGGCATTAAGTAGTAATGTTTAATTATGGTAATAATCACTGTCAGAAACCTCAATAGTGTATAACAATAAATTTAAATATGTAATACAATTTAGCTTTGTTGCAAGAGCATGAAAAAACACTGCAACAAAGTTTAAAATAAAAAAAATCTTTGTCTTTTGACCACAGTCGTCATCATCAAACAAACAATAGTAATGATTGTGCGGCAGTTATATAAAGTCAGAATTATCAGCTAAACACGAAAAATGTATCACATAAAAATCACAATATTTAACAAGTTTACAATTTACAGCAAAAAATGCAATACAAAAATGAATACAGTATGTACAGTGCATACCAGTAGGCATTATAGTCACTATCTACAAACTGAATGATAAAGGATTTACAAATGAAGAACATAATAAATTATGATTATAAGTAAAACAATAGGTGTAGTATGGTTAGTATTGTTTTTCCTCACATCCAGTGAGTTGTTGATGTGAGCTGCTGTGTTTTCCCTCTGACTCCGACTGGTCAGACAGTAAATGTTTCAATTGGAGAATTTATCATGAATGAGTTCACAGTCATTGTTAAAATTCCATTTTTTCCAAATGCTCCGCCTGGTGTCGTCTCTGTCAGAACAAAAACAAAAACATTATACGTACTTTCGTATGACAAGAGAACCAAAACACAGGTTTTTGCTATAGGCTATGTATTGACATGGTTAGTTTTGTTTTATTTGCCCTTCATATAATATTAGAGATATGTATAAAACCTTGTAAATAAAACCTTCAAATAAATAAATCACAAAGTCCTATGACTTGCTAAATGTCAAGATAAATATATTAGAGCATTAGGGTCTCACCAGTTATAAAAATAGGATACCGGGCAGAGATATTCTGGACCTGCAGGCGGACCAAACATGTGAGATAGTCAGGTTGATCTCTTGACATGAGGTCACACTCATGGTAAGGCAAGACCTCCAGTATTCCAGCTTCCTGACAAACATTTAAAAAATTCCTCTTCTCTTTTGCCTCTGCACTCAACCTGCATATGAATGGAGAAAAAACAATACTCAGACAAGCACATCATTTTTATTATTCATTTATAAGAGACCAGGTTTTGAGAAGTGGACAGCCAGTCTTTTTGCTAAATTATGTCAAACTATAAATCAGGGGAAAAAAAAAAAAAAGTGACATATGTATGTAAAAACATTGTTCATCACATGTATTATCATGCACCAGACTTGAAAAATATAGGTCTGCATATACTTATTTTTATTATTTTTCTTCATCTTGCTCCTTTCCATGCATGGAATGTGTGAATTATAATCTATCATGATTTTGTCATAATGTATGAATTGAAAATGTCCATGCATGGAACAAATAAAAATGAAATGAAACTTAAGATATGACTGTTTTACTGCTCTTCCTTTTGGTTAACAGGTAGCTCCTGAATGTGATTATTGAGACAAGTCTCTCCGACCAAAGGATGTATCCTACTATATAGACACAATAAGCATTGTTCTCTGTCAATGAGTGTCAGACAAATACTGATTTTTCTGAATGAGAAGCATTGCATCTTCTAAATCTCTAACTTGAAGAACTAATTGCTACAAGGTAAACATTTATGGTTTACTCTAATTTTTAAAGTAGAAAACTGTTACATGTTAAGTACATTTTCTGACAATTTTTGTAATGAAAATGTTATGTGGCATTTTATTCATAGATTTTGCCCATTTTCTTCCTCTCAGTTCATTGGTTTGTCTCCCTTTGTGTGCAGGGATTTGTTTTGTTGTGTTACCTTCTTTATTGATTTAGTGAGACATATTGTCTTCTGCAGCATCATGTGTTTGATCTTTTGGAAAAGTTAAAACACTCAAATTTCCAGTGAAAACTTTCACACCATTGTCGGTCTTGATGTGAGAAACTAGTTGCTCTTGTAGCTGACTCATACCTTGCATTTTCTTTCAGACGGCGACTGTCTCTGTAGTGTAGCATCCATTTCCATTTTCCTGCTCTGCTTAACTCTTGCAAGATTTCTGAGAACCTTTTCATGTCAGCTAAAAAAATATATATCACAAAGTTAAGATCATTAATAACATTTAAACTCGAATGAATTTGTAGATATACAGTTACATATCAAGAGAGCACACAAGAAAAATACACGTACAGATGCTGAGGAGCTCCAGTGCTGCTCTGTCAAACATTATGAAACCACCCCGCATGAAGAGCTCCTGATGGGTGAGATTCACAACATCATCTGGTTCATCAATTCCAGCAAACTGCACACCAGGTGACTGCTTCAGCTCCAGCAAATGTGGGACCTGAGATAACAGAGAAAAGAGCCATTAATTCATGATAACGATTGATAAAGACTTTTTTTTTTTTTTTTAAACAGCAGCTGATCTGTTACCTCACAAATGTGCTCTGCGATGTCTTCATTCCTGAGGATGATGAGTAGGGGTGGAGAGCTACTGAGGAAGAACTCAGATGGCTGTACAGCAGTGTGGCCCTCTGCCTCTAATTGCGTCTTTCGAAAATAAAGGAGAAGTTACTAAAAGCCATTTTTACATGTAAGCCTTACACTGCTTTAACTAAAAAACAAAAAAAATGTTGGAAATGTTGGAAAGTTGAGGTGTGCACGAATCCAGCGCCAGATCATGACAAATAATACAATGAAAAAGCACAGACAAGTCCAACAAATGTGTTTCCTTGCAATAAATCCAAGTGGGCCACAACCTACAATCTCTATTAATGAGTAAATAACCACTTGTGAATGACACCTATTTGTTCAGGGAACAAATATTACTCTGACATGTGTGCAATTTGAGTAGCATATCACTTCAGTGGTTTCAGGAGGTCCATCAACAGTAGATCCCTGAAAAACAGTTTGTAGTAAAAAAAAACAAAAAAACATTTGAAGTTAACTGAAAACTTGTCTTACCTTCGTTTTCTCAAAGAGGGCATCGTCTGATGTCATTAATATGTAGAATCTGTACTTTGTTCTACACAATTTCTTCACAACTGAGTTGAGGTTATTTCGAAAGCTCTCATCCATCTCTCTCTTCATTTGATCACAGAAGTCAAAATGGTTACTTGGTTCAGTCTTTTTGTAACCTTTTTCTGTTCTGTAATGCTTAGGTCTGGATGGGACCTTTTTGACAGCGCAAACGTCATCCATCATCGCTTCATACAACCCAGAGCATGCTGCAGTCACACCAGAAACTCCAGCATGATCCTTCATGTTGCCTGTTGCTGGAGACACTTTTTGAGGATCTCCCTCTGTTGGGTGTACCTTGCCTTTCCTGTCGGACACATCAACCGTGATTTTTTGTCCAACAATTGATGGTGAATCCGAGCGTTCCATCGAGTCCTCCTGCTCTTCTAGACTGGAAAAGTGCACAGTCACAGGACTAGAGCAAGATAATGTCAGTTTCTCTTTGGAGTCCTGTTGGCTGATAGGTCCTCTCTTACTCCGTTTCAAAAGCTGTTTCATTTTATCTGAGAAGATAAGGCACTCCTGTTCCATTGACACCTGAGTGATATCATCTTGAAGGCACCTCTGAGAAACCTCCTCCAGAAAAGAATATGGTCTCTTCCTACTTGTGTTAAAGATTGTACATGTGATCGAGCTTTGGGGTCCTACAATGATATTGTCATCTACTGTGTTATTATCTTTGTGATCCCCAAATGATGTTGATGCTTCTGAGCGGTCCCTCTGATCAATCTCACTTTGGTGTCCGTCACTTTTCTCCGATTCAAATGACTGCATGGATAGAGATGATGAGGGTGGAATCTTGATGTCCTTTCCTTGGCACTGATTTGCAGCATCTAGAAGTGCTGATTTGGCTTCATCCAAGTTAGCTGTACTGTCAATAACATCAGACAGACTTGGCTCATCATTGAGCCAAGAAATTCCCTTGAGGCATTCTGTCTTCTCCAAGGTCATAGTAGTGCATGTGGTGTGTGTTTTATATTTATTTGGGGAAGGATATTCATTTTGACCATCTTCGGAGCTGGAATATACTTGACTTTCATCACTCTTAGATGGTTTTACAGCCATGACAGGACGCTGACTGTAAGAGCGGGGTTCATGATTTAAACTGGACTGAGGCGTTGTTTTATACCTGTCTTGGCCAACACTGGGAGCAATGGTTTGCAGACACTCAGTGGATGAAATAGATGTGTAAGAATGACAATAATCTTGTCCTTTAGAGGTTTCCTGTAACTCATCTGTTCTTTCAAAACACTGTTGTGTAAGTGGTGAGTCTGAGTTCTTAAGCTGCAACTTCACACCAAGTACTTCCTCTAATTTACTCTTGAATGGTGACACAAGCAAGTGATCTGAAGATTCTTTGTGCAGTTGCTGTGATGTAGAGGCTGACACCACCATGGGATTTGAATTGCTTTTCTTCTTGTCTTGACGGACTGAACCAGTGGAGATGTGCTTGCTGCTAAGGTTAGGGAGTTGAGCATGATGGTTTTTCTTGCCAGCTGTTTGAATTTGGCTGGATTTGTCAGTCTGTTTTGATTCAGAGAGGTATTTGTCTATACTTTGTAGAACTCGTAAAGTTCTTAGTTCAAGATCAGGATGAAGACCATATTGAGGGTTGGGATCACCGTTAACTGTAGACTGATGATGCTTTTGTTCAGGATACATCTCATCCATTATAGGAGTTGAGCTTCTGCTTAAGCACTTTTGAGAAACATTTTTGCAGGTTTCACCACTAACAGCAGAAGTATTGCTCCTGGGGCCAGAACCTGGTATACACTCATATGGCCTCTCATCCAAAGTTGGCGTAGGGCACCTGTCATCAGACTCACTTCCCAAGACATCTGGGTCGGTGGTTTCATTCATGCCAAGAAGTGATATTTTACCAACAGGAAGTCCTTCCTTTTTACTGTGCATTTCAGATGCATGACATACCTCTATGGGCAAGGCTGAAGGCAGAGTTTCTGTGATTAATGGTATTTCTTCCTTTGCTTGAGCAGCTTCTTCAATTTTGCTTTGTTGGATTGGTATTTGTGGTTCTACCATTTCCTCTACTGAAATGTCCAATCCAATAAATGGAATTTCAACTCCTCTGAGACTTTTTTCCAATGCTGTATTTGTTGCGTTCAATTTGGGATTGGTTTCTTTAGCCAATGCATCTTCTGCTACACGTTTTTTCAGTACCTCAATCTGAGATGAATGGTGAGGATGTGGTTCCTCTGGAAATGTATTCTCATCCTTTTCCTTTCCTACACTTGATTCTGTTTCACCTCTACTTGGACCAAAATTGAGGACTGCTGTTACAGTGTTTTGGCTTCCTGTTTCCGAATTGTCTTTGGTCTGAGGAACAGATCCAGCTAGACAAGATCCATCTAATGAACAAGTCTTCTCATCAGACATGGGCAATGTTGCTATCTGACAATGGGCCTTATCTGTTGAACATAACTTTGAATTTTCCTCTAATGCAGGTTGATTGGAAGCAACCTCCATTTCAGATTGAGTGTTAGGAGCTTTATCTGGAACAGCATGTTCATCTGCCAGTGCACTGCCTTTTACAGGCAGCTCTCTCAGCTGCAAATCATGGCAGGCATCCGCTTCATTGTTTGCTTGAGATGACTGCTTGTCAGATGGTGGTTGGATTGCACTACAATCTGTTGCACTACAATCTGTAGTGCAATCCTTCTTTACTGAATCATGGCTTTCACACGTCATAGATATCTGTTGTTCACTTGAATCCCTGTCAACTGCCACAGCTGAAATGTTTCTGTCTTTCTCATCAAGTCCATTTTCTTTTCCAAAGTAATCAGCTGCGATCACACTGTCTTCATATTCTGTACAAGAGTCCATATGTTCATTAACATGTTCAGCCTGCCTTAGTGAGACTGCTTGAGCATCCTCCCCTGATAAGTGCTTCTCATTTTCAAAACCATTTCCACTGCAGATGGCGCCTGGATCTTTTCTGGTAGAATCATCACCTGTATCAATCACTTTTGAAGAAGGTTCCATGCTTTCTTCCTGGCATGGGTTTTCTTTCACTTTCAGGTTTTCCTTGGATTCAGTTTCTTCATTCTCTTCTATATCAACCACCTCATCTGCTTCTCTGTTTGGCTCTCCCGCTTTGTCTCTGATGGATTCAGATGAATAAGTTACATGTTTTTGAACCAAGCACTTGTCTCTAATTTCAGCATGTTCAATTTTCTTAATGGAGGTTTTCACTTTGTTGCATCCATTTGACATATCGTCAATTCCTGAGGTAGTCTGAACATTCTCTGTCACTTCTTGTTGTCTCTTCTCATCTGCTTGAAAAGATGGTACATCAGTGTAAAGCAGGCAACCAGCTTTTTGCAAAGGACTGCAAATTCTCTCATTTCCATTGATGCTTTTGCCACTTTTCAATTCATTAATACTCTCTGCAGAGGGTACCAATGTCTTGTCAGACTGGAAAAAGAAAGAGCAGAGACAATATGAGAATTACACGTTATAAACACTGTTGCTCTTTCATTCGGGACAATAAAGTACAATCCAATCCAATCCAAGTTCCGGGTCCAACAAAACATTAGTTGCTGAAACTGGAAATGTAATGAGAACAGCACAGCCTTGTGGGTGTAAGGATATTCATAAATCCAATGTCAATACTGATGTGTCTGTAGTCCTTGGAGAATGAAAGAGTCCTCTAAATTAAGGTCCTAACCGTTTTGTTGGTGTCTTTGTGTTTCCCTACTGGAAAACAGCAGGTTATTCCTTTCACATAATTCTACCCCCTTCAGTAGGTCTCTATAGCATGAAAGGTTAGTTATGCCAGTGACTGGAGGCCTTAGCCTTACCATATTACATGACACACACACACACACCAAAAACTGGCAGTTAGATCATTATATCCTGCAGAAACATCTGATAATCAGGACAGTAACTTAAGAATTCAACATGAAATGTGCTTACCTCCTGTTGTCCCATAGGTGACATGAGTGCGCTGGATGTTTCAGTTGCCTCTGTCTGTTCGCCAGACACAGAAGTCTCTTGTTTGTTGACTTCTGGATCTGAACTGTGGATCTCTGAGCTGGAGTTTCTCAGTGACAAGTCCAAAATTGCAGGTCGTTGGTCCATGACAGAGTTAACTTTTTTACTGAGGTCCAAAGCTTCTGAAATTGAGGGGTCTTGAGTGCCAGCTACACTTGGGGAAGGATCAAATGAAGTTCCTTTGAGCTCAGGCTGAGCTGGTGCTGCTGCTTCCATTTCACTAGATGTTCCCGCAGAATCACCCTCTTTTGAACATGCAAAGTTTGAGTCCACATGGAAAAATCTTGGTGTTGACCGGCTATAAAATAGACCTATCCACATGTGGACAATGAGCCGTAGTTCTTCAGTGGTGTCTTGAATGGAAAAATCCCATGGGCTAGAAAGGATACAAAAATGAGCAGCTTGTAGTGAAATAACCTCATCTGATCAATGTTACTGCATATTGGTGACGTGTCAACTAGATACAAGTGAAGCATTGATATTATATTAAAATAAACGTTTTTTTCTGCAAATAAACACAATATACGTACCCATGTAAGGCTCGTACGATAGCTCTGTCTTTTGTGTCACTTGAAAACTTGCTGTCTTGATTAAAGTCATAGTTCTCCTTCCATTGCCTTGTGACTTGGACAGATGAACCTGTGTTAACAAAGGTGCGGGAGTAACTGAATTTTCTCCTGTGCACCACATGTTTTTTCAGGTTTCCAGGAGTCCTGTGGTTTCGTTCACCCCTGTCATCCTGACAAACAGAGGGGTGTAGTGTTTGTATGCCATCGCCATACAACTGCTGTTGAGGGTGCAGCAGTCTAGTGGAACCACTTAAAGGGGATACCTGGAAGGGTGTACCTGGCAAACCCAACAGCAGAGGAGAAGATGGGGGCAATGAGTAAGCATGTTCTTTAGTTATTAAATCAACCAATTCACTTCCACTTGGTGAAGGAGACTCAAAAAGCTGAATGAGTCTAGCTGCAGGCTGTCTAAGCAGAGCATGAAGAACTGACTCTTGTTCAGCAATGGCAACATCTTTTGTAAGGCCACACTTCTTCAAACTTGTCTCAGGAGTTGTTTCAAGTGCTGGGTCTGGTTGTGGTGGGGCCTGGTCATTATTGGCACTGAGGGCCAAGTCAGCAAGTAAGTTCAAAGCATCTGTAGATGTGCAAGCACTGTTCATTTTTTCCTTAACAGTCTTCCTGACAGAATTATCCCTAGTACATTCTTTGTTTCTGAGTTTGTCAGTGGAAATACAAGCTGGGCTTTGAAAATGCAACCACCCTGTGGAGACAAAACAGAGGAGAAGAGAGAAATTGCATGAAGATAAAAAAGTAGCACATTGAAAGCATTTGAAATATACCAATACATTACTCAGGAACTCGTAACTAGCATGTTAACTATCTGATTGTTCAAAGTAATTCATTTGTTAAGCCATCTTTGGGTTCAGATGGATAGTACTGGCAAAAATGCTGCACAAAGCAAGCAAAGAGCTAAGAATTAGCAAACACTGAACAGAGTGCAATGAAAGCATGCTGAGGAAAGTTGCAAAGGAAACAGCCAAGAAAAGGGTAATCAGTTTTAATGTCATGCACAATATTAGCAGGGATTTATTCAATAATAGAGAGAAATGAATTACAATTATTTTTGAAATACGACTTACATTTCTTTTTAATATGTTCTGCTGAAAGGCCTTGATGCTTCTTGAGTGTTTTTATCCTTCCACCTCTTGGGAAGATTGATGGAGGCTTATGTATGATTTGCGGTGGTTTGACCAGAATGGTTTGTTCTTGTGTCTCAGATGAATCTTTCCTTTGTTGAGAATCCTGCCCCTCACTTTTCTGTGACTTATCTGGTCTCTCTATAGGGGTCAGGCCTAGGGCATATGCAAAAAGAATATCTACCGATTGCATCTTTGAAACTTCCTTCACACCCACATTTGTGTCCTGGACAATTTCATTATTACTCTTCAAAGCCTCAATGTCAGAGTCTTTGCCCTTCTTGAGACAAGGCCCGGTGCTCTGGGCAGTATCTGTAGATGTTTTCTCTGGCACAGGGGAATCTGATTTTCTTTTCCCCCTTAAAAGAACTGATTTTAGTTTACTCAACAGAAATTCTCCCTTTGATGCACTCTTTCCGGGGGAGGAGCTGTCAGTGTGCTTTTCTTTAACTGTTTCTGAGGGGGGAGTGTCTGAAGAATGCTCAATACTCTCTGGATTCAAAGGCAAAGGATCATTGTCTGATTGTCTCTGAGGTTTATGGACAGTATTAGTATGACTGCCCACATCATTTTGAAGATGGCTCCCTTTATCCTTGGATGTTGTGGCCTCTGTTTCATCCACTGCTGTCTCTGGAGCAGTGGTCATGTGTTGCTGCATTTCTACTTTGTCAGGAGTATTCACAGAGGCATCATCCAACGTTTTTTCAAGATGCTGTTGACCACTTGCACACTGAGATTTATCTTTTAAATTCTTTATCTGAGCAGCAATATCTACAGTGCCAAAAGGAACTAAAATTCTCCCGCAGACACTAACAACCGGTTTCAAGTCCCAGCGCTCAATTTTCTTTCTAAAGGGAAAAACTTCAAGTTCCATTAAAATGTTGTCCTTCATGCTCTGCTGCCCAGGAGCTGATTTTTTCTCATTGGCTACTGCTAAACCAACAGTAGATCTCACTTTCTTATTTCTAGATGATAATTTTCCAAATATGCGTTTTCGCCTTGGTAATTTTCTCCGATCAACTTTCAAAGGATTATTCAGCTCTAAGTCCCCTGATGATTCCTTCACCTGATCGTCCTTCCGACTCTTGGAGATATCCACTTTGACAGTTTGTGAATTAAGAGTCTCAACACTGTCTTTAGATTCCTTTTTCAAACCTATGGAACGTCCCCTTCGTAGTTTCAGTCCTTTTGTTTTTGCAATATTGGTGACACCGGGGCAGTCTTTATTTTTTGTTCTGACAGTCTCATTATGCACAGCATTTGCTCCTGCTGATTGCAATTTACCTGCCGAAAAACTAGAAAGCTGAAAGTCATTTTCCTTTGTTGCTGACACAGTACTGATCACATTTAAACTCTCATTAGCAAGAGTTTGCTCTGCTGAGGTGATGCTGACAATCAGCTCTGCAGAAAGGTCTTCTGATCTAGGGGGAGTAAGGAGATTTTCTGTCCCCATGTTATCAGTTTTGACTGGTGCAGACAGGTCATATGGTTCATTGTCTTTGGTTGCATCTCCAGCCAGCGATTCATCTGCTGCAACACTATGAGGCACAGCTGTGAAGTCAACCTGTGCTTCAGTCCTTGTTACACCACTGTCTCCAGATGTCTCAACATTTACTGTACATTTCTGGTCAGCTGGCTGGTCCTCTGACCCCATGTCAACCTGATTGGCTGGTGCCTCCTCAGGAGATGACAGACAGATGTAGACATCATCATCAAGGTCTTCTCTTCGCTCTTCTTGCCCAGCTGCCAGAATTTCTGAAGACTTGGACACTGGTATTTGAAAGGAGACCGGTTTGCTCAGGTAAGACTTAAAGCCCGTCCATGCCCTGTCAGTCCACTCGGGAGATGAGTAGAGGTTTTTGTGTGCCTCAGGCACATCATACTGATCTGGAAAAATGCTTACATCCCTTGAGGGACTTAATTCCAACCCAGGATTTATTAATGCTGCATAACTCTGCATATGCTGCACCAACACTTCACAGAGTTCTTCACTTGGGTCGAATGGCTTCTTCTCAGCTTCCCCCAATGCATAACTTAGAACTGGGAGAACCCGCAGAATTTCAGATGACATAGTTGCTTTCCTCTGTTCAGATTTTGTACCTGTGATAAATCAAAAAATGATATTTGTTTTATCTCTTCTACTACAAGTGTCACTGAAAGACAGTTTCCTGTTAATTTATGGCATGTGAGAAAGATTGAATGAAACTAGCAAATGCATGCCAACTTTACCTCTGTATATAGCCCGGGAGACTGGAAAAACAAACATGCCTTGCAGGACCTCACTCGAATTGCTGGTGTCTATAAGAAACAAAGTTATGTTGGTAAAGCTGAATTGTGGTTGTTTACAAAACATATAGTTGTGGCAATTTTGTCATGAGACTGATAATATCATATGCTGTCATTGTTTTTATATCTTACCATCATATGTGAGGAAATGGGAGGAATTCAACAGGATAAGAAAACCACCATCATTCAGCGGAACAGGGAAAGCCTGTGCGAAAATGGGTTTGAGGTAGATTTTTTTAACATTACTTATCAAGTCAAACCCACCTTACGCTATATGCAGTGCTAATTATATAAAAAGGAGATCAACTGCTCTAAAGTATTGGACCTGAATTGACAGAAAAGTAATTCATAAGTAATAAGTGAAAAGTAATTACCCCTCAATTAAAGCGACCCCCCACCCCACTGTTTCCCAGTGTAATCAATATTGGCACCACAGTCCTAAAAGGGACTATACTATGTTTCACTATTGCTCATTAGAATGGTAACTGGCAGGAAATTTATTTTTTGTGATTTAGAATATGACGAATTGTTTCTTTCCTCTTGCTAGCTTTACTGTTGGCAATATGGCTACCACCATCAGCTTGCCTACCATCCATGACAAGAAGCAACCATAAGAATGTCAATCTGAACAAGTCTAATCTTGGTGCTATAACAAATGCAGAGTAAATAAGTAGGCATTCTTCATTAATGGTCTAGTAGAAATAATACCAAGTGAATATTGGTTTTGAACCTAATGAAGCTCTGGAGCTCTCTCCATAGTCAGACTGGCCATAGAAACTACTGGGTGAAAAACTGGGAGGCCAACACTTGTTTTACCGTGTGAAGAAGATTAGGCAAGAACCTTGTATGTAACTGAACCACATACGGTGTTGTTGGAGTGCTGACATCATCGACTTGCATTTGCATTCTGTCTGGCGTCAGCCAGTTCCAGTTTTTCATCCGTTTGCCTCTCTCCTACTGTCTATGCTCACACATACCATATTTTAATACAGCTGGATTCCCAATGAAGCATTTTCATGTGCATACTGTTGTGAGACAATGGAACAAGCTTGCAAAAATTATTGAATCTCTGTCCATTAAGATTGCAATAAAGTAACAAAGTACTGCTCTGCCTCTCCCATTTACTGTACAGAATGAATGCAAAGGGGGCATAAATGGTAACTCGCACCAAGGTTGGTCCAAAATTTGCTAGATTTGTGTCTACGTGCTCTTTTGAAAATCAAATCTCTGACTCTAGTGCCAAAAATGCTCTGTTGCCAACACTGCAATAACTGCACAATAAATGCCTCCTGATAAGAGACTGTTTGTGCCAGTTCACTTTGATAGCTGCCAATGGGGAAACTTATGGCATACGGCTAACCAATGGTGGAACTATGATCACTTAGCTCTATCACTCAATCAATCAGTAAGGAACTGAAAATCCCAATTATAGAACTGGCTCTACTGTTAAATTCATCCAAAAATCCATTAAGTTGGTCCTAGTGGATAAGTCCAGGGCTAACTTTCTCTCTGCTGGGTAGATTCAATTACCCCAATTGTACCATCAACAGCCATTTATGTTTCCTGAGGAAACCTATTGATAGCTAAATTGTGCAATCAACATTTACTGTCTATTGTCAGTTAAATTGTTGAATTGTTTGATAAAATACATTACTTCTGCTGGTTACCGTTGTAAAAAAAAAATGGGTAAGAAGTGTTTGCTTGGCTATCTGTACCATATCAGTGTAAACTGGGTATTTTAGGTTCATCACAACCAAACTGATAACACAGTTATAAAACACCACATTGGTCTTTCGGTTCATCATGATTATCATTTTTGATCTTTAATGGACAGAGTAATAAATACACTTACAAGATCTTTCTCCTTGATTTGCTGCAGAAGAAGAGAGAGTGATTTGGTTTCTTCAGCCTCAGAAGAAATCAGCTCACACAGACTGCAGTATAAGCCATCCTGAAAGACTAAAAGACAGCAAAATAGATAAATACATATACCCAAACTTGTTCCTATACATTTCTACGTCCACCAAATACAGGAATTATGTTGAAACATTTGTTTATAGTTTAACTCTTGGATGACAAGGATATTCTTGTCTGACATCTGAAAACATACCTTCACCCGAGAAGTAGTTTTCAAAGACAGACCTCGGCAGCAGCTGCATGAGATCTGACATGGAAATGGCTCTGTCAACTTTGACTACTGTAGGACTGTAAAAGAAACAAAGATAAAGAATATAACTAGCTTATAAAACTACGTGATCTAAGTCAACAAAGAACAAAGTGTATTTTGTGCACCGTTAACTCACAGTTTTGCAGGAATCAAGGCACCTCCTGCAGACCTCAGAGCAACATTGTAGAGCTGGGCGCCTATTTGAAGCTGACCCCTCCAGGGAAGGTAATGATAAACTGAAATAAAATCATCAAATACAACGACTATTAAAAAGTTCATTGCGTATTGTATTCATTAAAGTTCTTGTGTGTTAATTAAAGGTTTAGTACCCATGAGGTACAGTTGTGAAATGAAATAGTATGAATTTCATTTTAAGCTTCATAGATGTCCTTACACAACTATGTGGTATGTTTCACTACATGTTATTCAAAAAGTGACAACGGTGGGCTGAATCTGTGACTGAACTGCAGAATACTGAACCTTGTGACAGTGCCACTGTACGTCTTTGTGACAGGAAGCTTTATGGGAAAAACCCTGATGTGTTTCCTTCGCATTACTTACCCTGTTTTTTCTCCTCACTGAAAAGAAAAAAATTGGAAACAATTAATATAACTTAGTGTATTAAATGGTATTAGATCAGGAATATACTACATAATAATTATCAGGGCCAGGAGTATGTGTTGTTAATGTGTCACATTACCTTGTCTCCTGTTGTGCTGCAAGTGTTGCTTTGGTGTCTGTATATGAAAATGATACAATAGCGAAAGGACAGGCAGCACTGGGAGACTGAGCCGTTGATTTGCTTCCATCACTTAACAGCTCGTACATGTAATACTGTAAGACCAAAACAAAAGGCACGTGAGCTGCCTGACATTAATTTTTCCTTCTTATCATGCAGTCATGTACTAAGGTGCACAACAATATATGAACTGATGCACTTACACACAGTCAGATAAGAAAGAAACATAATGTCACTGACTACAACAACATCCGAGGACTGATACAGTACAATTAGTTGCATGAAGTTGTTGTTGCTACAATGACATGAATTCGCAAAACTAAGCACATCTACAAATTAAAATTGTTGATGGCATAGCACATGCTTTCTCTCACCTGGGTTCTCTCAAAAGCAAGAAAGGAGCTGGTTTGGGCTGACACTGACGGCAGCTGTTCTGACACATGGCAGTCAAACCCCTCAGTGGGTGCCGTGAAATTCTGGGTGTAGTTCTCTAAAACCTCTTTGACTCTCCCCTGGTGGTAACCATACAATGGGACAACGGTTATATTCATAAAATAATATCTTTTAAAGGGACAACGAGGAGTTTTGGAAAAGCAAAGCGTTTTCACACTACATTTATGAGCCTCTGCGCGCACCGTGAAATTCTTTGACCGGTGCAAGACAGAATCGTGTTTTCATTCATCAAGAATTAAAGTCAGAGGTTCGACGATCACATACCGTCGTAGTTCCGACCATAAACGGCGATTCGGCGGCGTTATTCTCATGACTCACCACGAAACCGAAAGTAAAGAAACGCTGGTCGGCTCGACCAGCATTTCCGCCACCACTTATAATAACAAAATAACGATAGAGACAAAACGATATATTTATCGAAAATGGGCCCATTAACAAGTGTGGGTAGCGTAGATTCATCCACATTAATGTGAGACTTTTTTATAACCAAATAGAAACTCCTCGTTGTCCCTTTAAGGCGATGGCCACTTCTCTCCATAAAACTTTTTTTTCCCATAATTTCCATTTTCAATACCTTTGTCAGCCTTATGATGGCAATGTATCCAGATTTCCCATGATACCAGCGATTCAGATCCAAACAGTCGGAGTACATTGATATGTAAACACCTGTGTGAACATGCAGAACTTTCATTATCAAATATCCAGGTAGAACTTAAAAACAGGAAGAGAGTGACATATTAAGATTTGCAGACATCATTAAAAAACTACAATGTTTAACGCAAAGCTTTGTAGTAGATTTCCACACAACTGCCACTCCTCCAGCTCAACCACACCCTGAGAGATGTTTAACAGCTGTCAAGGACACACCAAACAGCTATCAGTTATCTGAATGGCCTCACCCACTGTGCCTGCATGAACTCACAACAATGTTCCATTATGTTCTACAATATGGCTGAAGTTTAATAATTCTCGTTAATTTTAGAACTGAGTTACTTTCACTTTGTCTAATGTACACTGTTACTGATCTTTTTTTTTTAATCAGGCTTAAAAAGAGGAACATTTGGGGCCCTGTTTGCTTGACTGACAGCAGATGGCTTCAGCCAGTGGAAGGATGTGGGTTGTACACTTGCATATCGATTGGTCACTGTTATGGGCCTGAACATGTCTTACAACACAGTGCCCTTTAGGAGCCAGTTCTGAAGAAGACTGACTTTCAGTAGAGCTCTCTCACTCACCGAAAACAACACAATACAAGTCTGAATGGAGCAGGTAAAAGAAACAGCCAATAACTGGTTTAGCAAGTTAGGTGGGTTTTTTGTTCTTCCTCACATGCAGTCTACTGTCAAAGTGAGGAAAGTTACCAAAAACATATACGGTAATATAATGACAGTATAACCCGACAAAAGCCTCATTAATCTGTAAAGAAAATTAGGAATCCATGTGTTTGGTAGGTGAAGGTATTAAAGAGAAACTATGCAGGATTTTTCACATGGCTATGCTACATTTTTACCCTAACTAAGCTCTGGAGTAATTGTGATAGTTAACTACATGACTTGTGACTTGATACGAGTGAGAATGGAAGCTCTCTGCCTTCCACCTGGCGTCTCATGGCTGAAAACCAACATTGTTGCAACATCAGTCAGTACGTTTACATGACACTTGAGAAAAACAAATTTTTTGCCTTAATCCAACTATAACTGGACAACTGAGTGCATGTAAACGCTTTAGTCCGACTAATATTGGAATTCTCCAACTCCGATTAAGACACCCAGGTAATGCGATTGGAAATCGACTTTCTCTGGCATTTAGGCCTATACGCCTTAATTGGAGTTTAACTGGACAACGCATGTGCGCATGCTCCAAGCCGGTCGCAGAAACTACTGCTGTAGCGTTCCGGCTTTCTTGTCTGCCTCTCGAAATCACCATGACCACAAGGGATAGCGTGCATCTTATCTGCACAATAAGTAACGCGCACATTACGTACAAGATGAACAAAGCTGTACGATTAACCCTCTTGCTGTTGTTCAAAAATGCCCTGTCTGCCGCCTGGCTAATAGGTCAACCAGAAAACGGGCCATATGAACCCGACGCATCATCGCCACCTGGTGTTGAGGAGGAGGACACGTTCCCGTCAGTTATTCGATTTTCTCAGTTGCATGTAAAGTGGGACAAGGACAGAAGTCTGATTAGACGCCAAAATCTAATTTTGAGCATTGCTCGATTAAGCTGTGCATGTAAATGTACTAACTGTAGTACTTGGCCGCCGCCCTGGTGTCACCGCACACAGCGACACAAACGAGCTCCGTAACCTGCAATCTTTTGTTTATGACAGTTAAGACTACACAAACTTCATATATGTTATATAACATTATCCACCACTCCATCTATTGATTGTTCGCCGACTTCATTGTGTACAAATGCAAATGGCCAGGCGAAGGGTTAGCAAAACAGCGGAAAAGCGACCAGACTTGCATAGTTCCTCTTTAAAGGTACATTGTGTAGGAATTACTAACATCTAGCGTTGCGGTTGTATGTCGCAAGCAACTCAATCGTATTTTTCACGCTGCATTCACGTGAAATTGGGCAGACGGCAGACAGACGACAGCCGCTGCATGTAACGGCATAAACAAGCCTCTATGTAAACAAGTCGTTCGTCAGCACAAGGCAAAACAATACACAATATGTTGTCATGACAATGTTGTATTGTTTACCTGACCCACGTTTTACCGGCTTTCTCTCGACTTCTGTGACTAAAATGACATCTGGTTTTTTTTGTTTAGTTTTTTTTCCTTTTTTAATGGGAACAGGCATATACAATGTATAAACCGACAATACACTGATCAATGACAATGACATCTGGTTTGTTACCGACGGCCGTCTGCCCGACTGCAGGTGAATGCAGCATCAGTGTAACGCTCCATTCCTCCTCACTGCGTTACCGTGGTGACTTTTCACAGACGCCACCTCGACCTGAGCCGACAGCTCCGGTGTCTCCGCTGAGTTTCCGTGGTTTCCTACCATCACGCTGCCACTGAACGTAAAAACATGGCGACACCACATGGCAGCCAGCACCGAGCTTACCCGCTCCATGTAGATATGAATGATATGAAAGGCTAATTCAGAGCTAACCGGAACACTTCAGTTTGTTGATGGGGGGGATTACTGATTAATGAAAAACATACTTTTGAACCAAATAATCGATTTTCGTGAATAGATAACAGGAGAAGTTACACAATGTCCCTTTAAATAAGGTCTGCTAATTAAAACATGTACTCTGTACAGAAACTAAAACAGATCGAGAGAGGAACTGATGTTAACACTAGATTATCCTCATGCAACAAGACTACATTAAATCACATGTGACACGGTCTCTTTTTTTTGTGTTCCACGTCAGGGTGATTTCATAGTACCATCCACTGAAAAATAAAGGACTTTGACCAGCCAGTTACACCTTATATCTCCTACTCTTATCACAGCCTAGTGCTGGTAAAAAACACATACAGAAAATCTTAGTTAAGGCACTTTTCTAACTTAATGTTATAAGGCGAAATATGCAGATAAATAAGCAAATGCATATGTAACAGTTGCATTTCATCAGTGTAACAGAATGAAGTTAAACAGACAATAAAATGCTGTTAAAAAAAATGCTGCTGTCCTTCCCCCAACACCCCTCACATCCTGAATTTAACAAATTACACTTTCTGTTTCACAGCAGTCTTCCACTTTCATTTCTATACATTCATAGAGCTATTTAGCTTGCTTTCACTTTCAAATGCAGAGGAGCAGCAGGCCCTCAACAAGGATGATTCTTTACTCTATCTCTGCACAAGATTATTTCACTACAGACAGTGTGCTTGCTATGGACAATATCCTGGATATGACCATCAAGGTAATAACTTTGTTAATTACTATAAAAATGGCTTAATGAGTTATATGTTAGCGCAATTACATGCAAATCCAAAACGGGTGTTTTCTGCCTAGAAATAAGACCTCTTGTGCATTGCACAGCCCTAGCATACACACTTCAGGTGTGTTCACCACCGATAGATATAGTGACTGTTTAAGGGAGTAAAACAAGTCATAAATAATTTACCCTTCCATGGATCTCCCAGAGTCGTACATGCATCATTTCCTGTGCAGACACCAGTTTCCCCAAGTGCTTGGGCCTTTGAACATGTAAAAATAACAATATCAGCATGACCTTAGGATTTGTTGTCACATGTATTCTCAGGTGTGGCAGTGTTTCTTGTCTGTACCTTGTTCACATCGTCGAACAGTAAAAATCCATAGGTTTCTTTCAAATCCTCCTCGGAATATCCTGCTTCTCTTTTCTTTGCTCGGAAGTCGTTGTACTGAAGCCAAAGATTTTAAAAAAACAAAACAAAAAAATCAACACAATGAAGAGCTATCAAATACAGTGGCCTTTGTTGAGCTCCTTTCACTGAATTTAGGATAAGTTGTGTTTCCATGCTCGCATTACTCTGTGGGGCAAAAGTTCTCTGAGATACAGACCTTTTTTTCCAGAGCTGTGTTCTGGACCAGGACAGCGGACTTGTATTTGAAACACTGCTTTGACTCCTCATACAAATACGCACTTTGAAGTTGAGCCAAAATATTGTTTTGAAAGAGGTCAGAAGTGTCTGAAACAGGCACTACAAAACCTAAAAGTGGACAAAAACACTGACATGAGCATACCACACAAGCGACATGGTGAAAATAGAGAACATAGTTTTTTTTTTTTAGCCTATGAAAAAAAGTTTCACAAGACTAGGACTATTTGTCCTGGGGGACACAGCACACACACACACACACACAGACACACTCACACACCACTCGTCATTTTCTGTCGGCTCACAAACAACAATATATCTACACGGTGGTGGTTGCAAGTGTCGGAATAAAATGTCCAAACCACATTTCTGCCCTAAATTAAAGTTACGGGAAGGGGAAGAAGACTCGTCACCTTTACGCGAGGCACCACCATTTTCACTTTCCATTGCTGAAGTCTCTACGAAATCTGACGCTCTCCTTTTGCCCTTCGTAGGAAATGGTTGTCTCTAGTTTTAAACATCACAGTGGATTTACAATGTCCAATGTATCTGGTGTCCAAAAATCCTCTCAAAGTCACTCGAGCTTTCGCCGCAGTTTCGACAGACATATTAATGCGACAACCAGGAAGTTAAAAAATAGACGACAGTCCAAACGTCTAGGAGCCGATATAAACGCTTCAATCTAACTCTGTCGCTTCACCAGTAACAAATCCGTTTCTTAGTCAAAGATACTCTGTCTCCAGCGTGTTTCCATGCCTCGGTGGTCTGTGCATGCCCGATCCGGATCGAAAAAGAAACAGAAACCTATCGAGGGGACAGCATCCATCTTGAAAGTCTACACCAAACTGTGGCGGTGGTGTTGAGGCAGTTGTTAAAGCTATGACGAGCCTAGTTTGAGCCTGCGGTTTTCACTTCTCGTGTCTGCTTCCCTTTTCCATCGAAAAATGTAGCTACGATTGATAATGATAAACGGTCGGACGCTGTCAAACGAGCGCTTTTTTTTTTTATCCAAGCATGTGAATCCTGTGTCCGGTTTTGAGGGTTTACGCAGTGTATTTCGCAACTCGGCGTGGTTAAATGGGGCTGTATGAGGAAGTTGGGATCAGTTACATGACGTTCAGCCTCTCACTGGACTGTTTTTACTGTAGCTACTAATATAAATGCAGCAACTATGGGCCCCAGGTTTTATACATGTGAGCCATGGATCTATACATCCATGGAATAAACCTGTATCTGACATTATTCCAGTCACATACGTGTTTTTAAAAGTATGTTGTTAAATGCAAATGAAAAAGCTTCAAGAATATTTTTGACATGGATCTCAGCAGTGCCAAATAAACCCCAAAGTAACCAGTACCACTTCTATGTGGTTTAGCTTCCTGGCTAGTGGTCATGGTTGAGTCTCTGAGCTCTCATCGCCTATACATTTCTCCCTATGAGATATTTACTCAATAACTATTAAGTGAGATTTTAGATCATAATTTCGTATCATCTGACAGTTTTTCATTGATATACTCACAGCATTGTGGGATTGTTCGACTATTACTCCTGCACAACATTTATAAGCAAGTATGTAGCAATATAAAATTAAATCTAAACAAAAACAAAGTATTATCAACCAAGTATTGAACTAATAATGGATAAAGTTACTAAATGTAGAGGAATTAGGGCCACTCGAGTAAAGGGGAATTAGCGCCGATGGCTTTTTTACTGCAGCACAAAAAAAGTGGGTTGCGAGATTACCGTAATTTTCGGACTATAAGCCGCTACTTTTTTCACAGGCTTTGAACCCTGCGCCTTATACAAAGATGCGGCTAATTTATAGATTTTTACTGGCCAACGGCCTCCGGGGGGCGCTCTAGCAGGAAGCGCAAGTGAGACAGACATGTGGGGAAAGATTATGACCGAAGAAGACACTAGTTTTGAGCAAGGGGGCAGTTGTCGGTCTGAGAAGTGAAGCTCACTTCCGCATTCAAAAAGCTGCAATCCCCCCGGCTGTCGCTGGGGGCTGGCTCCAGAAGGGAGCAACTCCAATTGAGCCCCATGTTAAAATAGCCGATTTTACAGCTTAAAAAAACATATTTACAGCCTGGTACATTTTATTTTTTTGGTCTCAATCGATAGTTTCTACCCCCGCACACACTCTGAGGGGGGTGAATTTTTTTTAAACTCTACCGTTTTACTATTATTAGGTTTAAAGTTCTGGCCAATTAGGGAGCAGAACCGTTGAGTGACAGGTCCGGCGACCGCTGCTACGAGGCCAGTGGGCGGGCTCTCGGCCGGCCAACGGCCGCACCGCTCCAAATATGGCAAGTAGAATCCAACATGGCGCGGCTCAAACCCCCGTAGTAGCGGCACAAAACAGACTCCCCCAAACCAATGGGTGACGTCACGGACGCTACGTCCATTCTTTTTACAGTCTATGGTTTTGAGTTTGGGTGCAGTGTTTTATTGTCTAACCAGGCATGTTACTGTCGTGTTGCTGCCATTCAGGCACAGTTTGAAAAAAAAAAGCAAGAGGAACTAAGCAGGATTTCTCCCGTGGCTATGCTACATGTTTACCTTAATTAAAAAGCTCCGGAGTAGTGACTTGTTACGAGTGAGAACGGAGGCTCTCTGTCTTCACCTGGCATCTCACGGCTGAAAACCAACCTTGCAACATCACTACAGCTGCTGCCCCGTGTCCCAGCTCTCGTCTCTGCACCCCGCGACACAAACGCGCTCCGTAACAAGTAATGCTTGTAATGTTTTGTTCATGACGGTTAAGACTACACAAACACACCCGCCGTAACATCGTATGTTATGTAACGTTATCCACCGCTCCGTATTGATTTTTCGACGGCTTCGTTGTCAACAAATGCACATGGCTAAGAGCAGCGTAACTGAAACAGCTGAAAAGCGAGCAGACTTGCATAGTTCCACATCTTCCGTGCACTGTCTTTCTGTGTAAACATCTCATGTTACAACATGAAAAACCTGCGGCTTATATTGAAGTGCGCCTTATATATGTACAAAATCTATTTTCTTTTAAAATTTAGCTGGTGCGGCTTATATTCAGGTGCGCTTAATAGTCCGGAATTTACGGTACTCATCTTAGGCCCCGTCCAGACGAATCCGTTTTTTTCGAATCCGGATAAATACTTTGTCGGATTGGCCTCGCGTCCACACGAATCCGGCATTTTCAGGGGGTGAAAACGGTATTTTTTGAAAACGGGTCCCAGAGTGGGAAAATTTGAAAACGCCGCCCCAGCGTATCCGTCTGGACGGCCAATACGGATTTTTTCTGAAACGATGATGTCATGCCCCCCGCCGCCCTACCTGTAACCTGAGACACACACACACACACACACCGCTGCAGCAGCTGCACACTGACAGTCTATGCACGTAACAACAACAACGGCCGACTAACGTCGCGTCGCTCAGACGCTGCAGCTGAATCACGTCTGTTTAATCATCACTGATCGTAATATTTACTCTGACACGACTCCATGTCAACATTTAATCCCATGTCTGAGTTTGAATACAGCGAGGGACTTCTCCTATTGAATTACAGCGGGGACTTCCCGTCTTCTTCAGCTGTTTTAAGTGTTTATGTGTGGCAGCGCCACACACGCTCCACACACACACGCCTGCAGTATGTAGGTACTACAGCGTTTTGGGTCGTTTTCAGGTGATCGTGTGGACGCAGATATTTCTGAAAACGATGCCGTGTTTACGGAGATTTTTTTCAAAACGATTAAGAAAAAGATCGGATTTGGTGAAGCCGCGTATTCGCCTGGACGAGGCCTTAACCTGTTGTGAAAAGGTTGATGCTTTGCTGTTCCAGAGCAATACTGCCTCGGGGAGCATACATCAGTCCGACTGCCCACAAGTCCGACGGCTCATTTCTCCGACTACCCATTCTACAGTGTTAAGGTTAGGTTTAGGGTAAGGTTAAGGGATTAGGGCTACTTAAGTCGGAGAAATGGGAGGGCGGACTAATGGACGCAAAAATAAAGAAATGTATGGTCGGAGAAATGGGTAGTCGGACAGACGTCATGCGCCCTACTGCCTCAGGCCAGACACTAGCTCTTTACTGAGAATTTAATCTGAACATTTTCCTATTAGTGAGTTTGTGCACGACTGTGACCAAGGCCGTAGCTACCATTGAGGACACCGAGGTCATGACCTCGGTATTTTTTTCGGCCTAATGAATGAAAAAAAAAAAAAAAAAGTGCAAAGTATTAGGGAGGACAGATGGAAGGTGACTGAGTGACTCCTCTCTTGTCCAAACAATTCCGGTAGGCCTATAATGCTCTTGTTTATTGACGCCCTCACGTAGCCTACGCTGGTGTTTGTTTACTGGTCGCGGGAAAAAAGGCGATTCATTCGGAAAAAGCGAGTGATACAGCGCGCCGCGGAGCCTGTGTGCATGGAGGAGAAGGCTACTGAGTGAGTTGGCTCTAGATAAACTGCTTTTTCCAACCAGTTGTTACACTGTAAAAGTTTCGTACATGTGCACTTGAAGCGCTGTATTATTTCGGGACGGAACCTCATGTATGCGGAGAAAACAGCTGTTTAATAGCGTCAATTCAGCGCCGTTTACTGTCTGTGTCCTGCACTATGCACTAGTTGAGCTAAGTGGGGGAGAGAGACCTCTTTCCTGCAGATACTATACTGAGGGGGCATCTGCACTGTCCATTCTTCCATCAACTTTATGTGAAAAGCACAGTGACATGATAAATTTTATGTTTACAGACAGGGGCGTCACTAAGTTTTAAGGACAGGGGGGGCTTAGCCCCCAGGAGATGCACAAGATGTGAGCATATGTGGTGCACAAGCACAAATATTTCACAAACAAAGACTGTGAAATTGTTTCTAAAAAATGTTGGACAGATTTAACAAAGAGCATACGGTGTAAAGTTTAGGCAACCATTAGTTTTATTTCAGTCTTTTTTATTTATTTATTTATTTAAAGAAAGCTAAGACCGGTGAGATTACTACAGACATGTCTGGAGTAGGCTACAGTAGAAAATGTAAATTTTTCATCTCTGCCTAGTAAGAATACTAACAAAAATCACATTAGAGTAAAATCTACCTTTGAATCATGGGATATCAGGCAAATGAATAAGTAATGTGTAGGCTAACTGTGTAAAAGTAGATGCTAAAAAAATGAACCTGAGCAATTTTGCAGCTGTTTTATTATCAGAGATACGTATGTCCAGGTGGAATTTGACCTTTGGAAAACTAATTAGGCTATATTTCACTAATAGCCTGTGTCATAATATTCACTCCATCCAAATACAACTGTTTTTGGCTCATTTTGATTTCACCTAGACCTCTTCATATTTTCCCATTCAAAGAAGACCATACAACCGAAATGAAGTTTGACACCAATATTTTACTAATAAAAAATATGCATAGAAATGTGAAATACTACATAGCTAAACAACGTGAATAACCAATTATAACACAAACCAAAATTTGCTGCAACAAGGAGCAGTCAGATGTATGTTTGTGGTAACTATAAGGAAAAGCAAACAAACTTCCTGGGCCTGTTTCAAAGTGAGGAACACAGCTGACGCTCCAGAAGGAAGTCACCCAAAAATAGTAGGCTATAGCTATGGTAAAAAAAGAGTGCACACTTCACCCTAGAAACGTGTTCATCTTTATGTTAACAACCAGGACCATCACATTGCATTTCAGACTTTTTTTTTTCGAGCTGGAATTAAACTTTATAATATAATATTTTTGCTACTCTGTGGCTGCTACGAGTGTGAGGAGCTAGTCTCCTGTTTGTAATAGGTGGTGTGTTCTCATCAGAATTCAGTGAAGTTGGGTCTTCTCTGGATGATCACTAGTGATGATAATATCATAAAAAATGGCATTAATCTAATATGATGTGTGTAGTTTTTATCCGTCAAAGTGCACCAGATTGAAGCCTTTTTAATATAAAATTGCCCCAAATTTCTGACGCCACCCCCCCGCGCACCACGACTATGACCTCGGTATTTCAAAAATCCTGGCTACGGCCCTGACTGTGACTGTGACATTGACATAAGACTTAATGCCATAATACTGAATTCTGGCATACCAAATGTCTCTGCTTGATATAGGCTATGGTTACAACAACATTTGTTTACTCTGAAAAATGTGTTCACATTTTGCTGAAACCGAAAAGATCTACTATATATCAAGTGTTGATGCATTCTCAAACACTTGGCCAAAAGGAAGTTCTGCAATAAAGAAATTAGTTTGTTGTGTTTGACCCAGTCTGATGCCCCTGTCAAACCAGAATTATTTACTTGCATGTGGGTTATGGTACCCTGGCCTAGACAACGGCAAATGGAAATGTTTCTACTGTGGGCTTTATTGGTTGCCAAACATGTAATGCAAGTATGGGCATTATTTTGTTGCTGAGCAGCAAGAGTTACAAAAACAGGAAATAAAGAAGCACAAAGACAACACAAGAGTCACACATCTTGTGTTGATGCTTGCTCTGGGTAGCATAAAAACCTTTGTTTGAATTCAGATGTTTTACAATAGGTGGTAGCCTAATGATCAGATTGTGAGGGAGGTTATTTGCAAACAAATAGCTTATGTGAGACAAGACTGCATGCACAGGCCCAAACATGTTTGTTTGTTTTTTTTTTTTTACCAAGGATAACTTGGTGTTTTTAAGCTTCAACAAAAGGTAACTGCAGCAAACAATTAACAATTACGTGTAGGCCCTAGTGTTTGTTCTTTGTAATCCTGATGTAATTTTAGTCGGTGTACAATCCATTATCTTTCCCAACTATGCATAATTGTGCAATCTTTAAAATGCCCAAGTTCAATTTGTTTATCATATTTTACATAATAAATTAATTAATAGTCATGGTGACAGCATGTAGTGACTTTAATACTATGGACCCCAGGAAGAATAGCCATGTTGTTAATTAAGTATTGGCTAACAGGGATCCTAATACATAAACAATAAACTAGCTTTCAAGTTAGCCATTCTAAAAAATAAAAAGAATTCTTACCTGTGCCCTGAAAGATGTCATTGTCTGTGCATTTTTGTATAATTTCACAAGACTGCATTGTTGCAACTCTTAAAAGTTTTGTTTTTACAGGTTAGCTAGCTCACTAGCTAGCTCACTAGCTAGTATTTGCGCATATGCGAGCTAGCTAAACTTCGATTAATTTACACACTATGGAAACTCTGCAGTTAAATAAGTCGATAAATGAACAAATAAAGAACTTATTTTCTTATTTTCTTAATTTCTTAGAAGTAGCCCCGTTGGTTGGTGTCCTGTTTTTGTAGCCAGTTATTCAATATTTTCCTTCTTGTTGTAGGTCAGTCGCCTACATTTCCCAGAATTCCACACCATTGTTTATTTGGACTGCACCTCGGCCACTCTGACGGGGCAGACGGCTGCCCGGCGTGATTTTTTTCTTAGAAACAATGCGGACCCGTCAGTCTTTATTTCTTTGCAACAAAATGAATCACATGTCGGTCTGAATCTCCGAGGTTCAAAGAGAAGACAGCGGTAACATGAAATGGAGATCACCCGGACCAGACCGTCCTTGTATGGAGAAATCGGTAAGTAGCTTAACGTTACAGTCTGTGACCAACAATAACTCAAGACAACCGGTGGACTGCGTAGCTGGGTGGAGGATCGGATGGGTTTGATGGCTGCGATAAGACCAGCTGTCACCAGCTTTCATTTCATGGTAACTGTCTCCCAGTATATAGCTAGGTCATCGTCAGGTAGCATGCTTTCTCAAAGTGGCTGTTAATTTAAGAGCATGGCAGCAAGCGGTAAGCTCGTTAGTGAGGTGCATGTTGTGCAACTGTATCAGCGCCTGTTATCACCAGTGAATGGAAACAACGATCCCAGAGTCAGATTTGCTCTGTGACAGCAAATGTCACTAAGATTGTTGTTGCAAAGCATCGACTCTGTGAGTCAGTGGACCCAATACATAGGTCTTACAGTGTAATACTTCAGTAACACTGCAGTGCTGCCTTAGTGGTTTGGATCATAAAGGGCCTGCAATGATTTGTCAGATAAATGAAAACAAAATTGATTGTCAGATCAGTTTTACTCATTTTTTAAACAACGTTTTGTATTGACCTATTTCATGGTTTCAGGATTTGCCATTTGTTTGACTGCTGATCTAATTACAGCCACATAGTCAATGGGAATATTTATGTTTTTAGACATTTTTGTGACAAATTATCCATTAATGAGAATTCGGGCTTTGACCATACTGTAGCCTAATGAGGAGGATGTTCTTGATTTGCAAAACATTTTATGCTTATACTTTTGTGTTAAAGCAGAAGTAAGCGATATTTTTGTGTTAATAAGTCTTAAATAGTTATATCTTCCAACAGCAATCACTTACATAGAGTGTTTGGTCTGAAACACGGGTCTGTCAGTCACTCTGCTCTGCTCTGAGCCGAGGAGAAAACTTTCTTGTATCCTACAATTTTTATCCAATGAGGAGAGAGAACGGCATGAAGGGCTGTGTGTGCAGCCAAGGGATGCGCGTGAATGTGGTGACGTAGGGACGAGGACCAATAGATCCATGACGAGGGCGGGGGCTGCTAACTCCATCGGCTGACAAGACGTTATGGTGCGTTCAGGGCAACCCGTAACTCGTGTTTTTCCGACCTGTGAAGTCGTACCAGTTCGATCTGGTGCGAGTTCACGGGTCGGAAGTTACGAGTGGCCGTTATAGTGCACTTCCACAGACAACAGGTCGGAGAAACACGAGTAGCGGGTTGCCTGGAACGCTACAAAGTCGTAAGTCGTGACTTGAAGCCGTAACTTACTGTTTCAAAAACCTGCCTGGAACGCAGCATTAGCCAAAACGACCAGATCGCTTACTTCTGCTCTAAACAACAGTTGTTGGGGCCATTTATGTAGATACTGAAAATACAGACAGTCCACCATAATAAGGTCTTTCAACTAAAGTTAAATTACTATCAAATGCTAACTGTCTTGTATTTTATAAGGGAAAATCTCACTGTGGCTCTGTTTCCCCACATTGTGGGTAAGCTTGATAAAACAAACACTATTTCAGCCACGTTTGCACAATTGGATTTATCAATTGAATTTTAACAGTTGATAAGGCAACATTAAGAAAACTTCATAAATGGACAGGTTTGGTTTGGTTTCACATATTTGCAGCTCATGGTCTTGGATTCTGGACCGACCGGTCAGCGGTGCACGAGGCCGCTGCACAGGGCAGAGCCCACCAGCTGCAGCAGCTGATCGCGGCCGGTGCAGCAGTTAACATCGTGGCTGTAGACTCCATCACCCCGCTGCACGAGGCATGTATACAGGGACAGACCCAATGTGTCCGACTGCTGCTGGACGCTGGTGCGCAGGTGAGTCAGCGGGAGGAGCGTTTCAACAATAAGAAACGTTTCACAAGAGAATCAAGTCAAGTTCTTGGGTTTTCTCATTGTGAGTCAGTGTGACTTCATCCTGCCTCTGTGTCTTACAGGTGGATGCTCGTAACATTGATGGCAGCACCCCACTGTGTGACGCCTGTGCGGCCGGTAGCCTTGAATGTGTTAAACTGCTGTTGGAGTATGGAGCAACAGTTAACCCTCCGCTGTTTACCTTCTCACCTCTTCATGAGGCGTGCATGGGCGGTGCGTTTTTACATACAACATACAGACAGGAGAGCACTATGTATTTGTGCCTCAAGATGTCTTTGCTGCTCCACTGCTATCACATTCCCAGACACAGTAGGCAGGAGAAAATCTGGGAGAACTGGTTCTGTCTTTGTAGAAGAAAGGGAATACAGGTCATGAAGCTGTCAAATAAATTAGAGTAATGAAGGCTGGGCTCAGCTACACAAAGTTCCCCTGTGCTTCTTAAATAGTGTGGGAAATATACATTTTACTCACCACATTAACAGTCACACAAACACATTTGTCTCTTGACATGTCTCTTGTAATTACAAATATAGAAGGTGAAGGGTGAAAGATGAAAATAGAATAAAGAGCTGAACAGAGGAAACAGAATGCAAACCTCTACCAAGTACAAAGTGTGGGGCTCTCGGGACTCTTTAGCTCTTGATTTGTATTTAGAAGACTAAGATGCAACGACAATTACAATAATAACAGTAAAAAAAAAAACAATTACCAGTAAGATCTTGGTCCCACAGTCTTACTGGTAGTGACCGGAACCTACTGGGGTGAATGTAGCATTGATCTGAACACAGTAATGACCGCTGAGGAGAAAGCAAGTGAAACTTCAGACAAAATCTATTCAAGCTGGACAACAGCCACTGTCCTCTGTGAAGGACAAAAGCACTAACGTTTTAGAGCCACAGGAAATGACTCGTAGGCTTTTTTTCCCACCCAGTTGTGCTTAAAGATATGCCGCAGAGTAATATTTAATATGTTCTAAAAAGAAATACATTTGTCTTTCTCTCACAATAGGAAATTCTGCTTGTGTTCAGCTCATGATTGATCAAGGAGCTTTCATGGAGGCCCATGACTGCCACTATGGGACTCCACTTCACGTAGCTTGTGCCAGGCAACATTATGATTGCGCCAAAGTTCTCCTCAATTCAGGTGAGTGCACAATAGGGTCAAAGTCTGGATATAGATATTTTTATGGCAAAGGCATAGTGCCAACGACCAGTGGTCCAACTGTCCATAATAACTCTCATTCTCATTGACACAATACCTCAGTCAGACCATGGCTGATCTGAGTCACATTTTCCAGACCTTCTACTAGGACTCAAGGATGAAGTGACTAGATTTAAATGGTCAAACGTAAAACATCAAGGTGACCTCACACAACATGTCATTTAACTACTCGAGCAAAACCCTTGAAATCTGAAGAAAACTTGGACTTAATGACAAATTGGTTCGATTTTGGTGTTCAGAGGTCAAAGGTTCACACAGGGATTACACAATTTCACACAAATGGTTATGTTGAAATATTTTATGTGTAGGATAAATAGAGCTGTTCCCTGAAAAAGTGGGAGAGTCATGATTACAACAAGGCCGTAATTCTGGTGTGTAAATTTTTTAGTACGCTTGGTATTTCTCAATCCATCAGCGCTAATAGTGATCATATTTTGATGATCATAGCTGAGATACGTCAGTGAAAACGACCATGAGTCATGATATTACAGTAAAATGAGATGACAAAGATTGCAGAATCATTTTCTAAGTCACCTTATTTTAATATCTTAAAGTGACTACGAGGACTTTCGGAAAGCGAAATGTTTTCACACTACATTTCCCATGAGCCTCCGCACGCACCGTGAAATTCTTGGACCGGCGCAAGACGGATGAAAACGAAAGCATTTGCCAAGAATGTTTTCATTAAGCAAGAACGAAACTCGGAGGTTTGAAGATGATCAGATACCGGCGTAGATTCGACCATAAACAATGCCAACTAGCGATCCGGTGCCGTTATTCCCATGACCTGCCGGAAACCAGGAAATGCTGGGCGAGTCGACCACTAAATAACAACATCAAAATAACTATAAAGACAAAACTATATATTTATTGAAAATGCATTACCAAGTGTGGGTAATGTAGATTCATCCACATTAATATGAGACTCTTTTATAACCAATAACAATGCACTTCTCGGGGTCTCTTTAATGGATGTGATCTTTAATTATTTACATAACTGACAGTCACTGTACCCATTATTTCCATGTAACTGTACAATTTGCCACCAGCATTAGTTATTTTTTGGACGGGCAAAGTGATGCGTTGCAGTACATTTGTTATCTTTGTTTCGTTATCTAATGGTTGAACCAGTCATTTATTACACTAGTTAGTAATTAACAGTCACACAAATGAGGCCTTGGCCAAAAGTGGGTTTTCATGTTCTAACTACCATGTTAACAATTAACACTAAAAGAGTAACACTACACGGACTGATCCCACCTCCTCGTTCATGTGGTTTTGTGCCCATTGTATCTGTCCATTGATCTCACAGATACAGACCCCAGTCATACAAACTTAGAGCTTGCTCACTGTGGCGCCCTGCTGCTTCACTCAGTCAATTTAGCATTGCTTCACACTTCACATTGTTTTTTTTTTTTTTTTTTTTTTTTTTCAACTCTCTTTATTGATTTTTCTCATTTTGAACATAGAACACATCAGACACAACAGACATCTTACACATTTACACGTACACGTTTACATAAAAAGGGTCATTTAAATTGTATTAACTTATGTATCTCAAAATGAAAAATAGACAGATGAAGGGGATTAATTTAAAAATAAAAAAAGGAAATAAACAAGATTATACGTAACCAAATGTATACATTCTTCAAAAGTAAAAAAAAAAAAAAAAAAAAAAAAAAGGGGAGACAAAAACTAAACAGAGACAGGGAAAAATAAATATTTGTATATATATAAAAAATAGAATAAAATAAAATACAAAGTCTTTCCTTCGAGAAGAGCATTTCTATAGCTTGCCCTCACACTATGTTGTGGTTAAAATAATCAATAAACGGTTGCCAAATACTATAGAACTTTCTTTCCTGATTTTTCAGTGAAAATCTGATTTTCTCCAGCTCTAAATGTCTCATAACATCTGTCATAAGATTTGTATAAGTTGGAGCTGCCTTTTGTTTCCAATTAAGTAATATCAACCTTCGTGCAAGTAGGCTGACAAACGAAACCATGTTATGCTCCCTGTTGCTTTTCGTTATGCTTGAATCAATAATTCCTAGAACCGCCACCAATGGATCTACATTAATAGGTCTATGTAAGATATTTGATAGAGTCTGAAAGATATTGTCCCAGTAATTTGATAACTTCGGGCAACTCCAAAACATATGGCCCAGTGTTGCTGGTCCAAGTCCACATCTGTCACATGAAGGATCTACTGAGGGAAATATTTTATGGAGCTTTTGTTTTGACCAATGTAAACGGTGTATTATTTTAAATTGCAGGAGGCCATGTCTTGCACATATTGAAGAGCTATGAGTTTGTGTTAGGGCTCTCTGCCATTGATCTTCTGTGATCCCCCTGCCTAGGTCATCCTGCCATGCCAACCTCAGATGATCCATAGTATCTTTGCCAGCCAGATTTGACAGATTTTCGTATATCTTGGATATTCCTCCCTTTCTAGAAGGATCTTGCATAAGTATCAAATCCATTGAGGATCGATTTGGGATATTTGGATATGATGGATTATTCTTAATAACAAAGCTCCTTATCTGCAAATATTTATAAAACTGTGACCTTGGAATATTATATTTTACCTGCACCTGTTCAAATGTTGGAAAAACTTTATCTATGAATATATCCAGGAAGGTATGAATTCCTTTTTCAAACCAATCCTTAAATAATGTATTAGTGAATGAAGGTGCAAAGGTGTGATTTTCGATAAGAGGGCTTTGAAGTGAACAAGACTGCCAACCATAAGATTTCCGAATTTGAGACCAAATCTTGAGTGAGTGGGAGACGATTGGATTATTTAGTGAGCCAGGGTCTACAGTGGGCAGAGCTGAGAGCAGCATAGCTGGGAGAGAAGAAGGGTGACAACAGGCATTCTCTATACTTAACCATAGCGGAGGCCTTTTTTGTAGCCAGTAGGTCATCATTTTAATGTTGCTTGCCCAATAATAAAATTTAAAGTTTGGCAACCCCATGCCTCCTACTGATTTTGGTCTCTGTAAAAAGCTCATCCTTAATCTAGGTTTTTTCTTATTCCAGATAAATTCTGAGATTATTTTATCTATGCTTTGAAAAAAACCTTTTTTGATATATATGGGAATACACTGATATAAAAAAAGAAATTTGGGGAGGATGGTCATTTTGATTATGTTAATTCGACCTGCTAACGTTATGGAAATATGGGACCATCTCTGCAGGTCTTCTGTTGTAATGTCTAGTAATTTTTGAAAATTCTCCTTGTATAGATCTGCAAATGTTTTGGTAATATTAATACCTAAATACTTAAACTGAGTTGAGGTCCTAAAGGGTAATTTATCAAGGAGTTGTTGGTCTTTTATGGTCTTTATTGGGAATAATATACTTTTGCTAATATTTACTTTATATCCCGATAGTTGTCCAAATTTGTTCAAAATTGAGATTATTGCGGGGACTGATTTAGAAGGATCGGAGATGTATATTAATAAATCATCGGCGAACAGTGAAACCTTGTGCTCCTTGCCTCCTCGATGAATCCCGCTATATTCTTTTGAAGCTCGCAAAGAGACTGCAAGAGGCTCTATTGCCAGTGCAAAAAGCAGCGGAGATAGGGGACATCCCTGCCTAGTGGAACGTGTTAACCTAAAGTACTCCGATTTAATCTTATTTGTCTGTACTGAAGCCATTGGGGATGCATAAAGGAGCTTGATCCATGAAATATATTTTGAACCAAAACCAAACCTTGACAGGGCCGAGAAGAGATACCCCCACTCGACCCTGTCAAAGGCCTTCTCCGCGTCCAATGATAATAATATTTCAGAGAGTGAGTTGGAGTTAGATGTATATATAATATTGAATAGTCTGCGGATATTATGTGTCAATTGTCTGTTTTTAATAAAACCCGTTTGATCTACGTGAATTATTGTTGGGAGTACATTTTCTAGTCTAATTGCCAATATTTTAGCTAGAATTTTAGTGTCTATGTTCAGCAGACTCACTGGTCTGTAAGATGCTGCTTCCAGTGGGTCTTTACCTTTTTTGTGTATTAAAGAAATTGTTGCCTGATAGAATGTTGCCGGAAGAAACCCTGTCTCAGATGATTCGTTAAAAACTTTCAAGAGAAGAGGTGCAACCTCCGTGACAAAAGTCTTATAAAATTCAGGTGTATACCCATCCGGGCCTGGTGCTTTCGAGCTTTGTAAACTGCGTATTGCTGAGGTAACCTCCTCTAGAGTTATAGGCTCCTCCAACAAACTCCTATCATCCTGACAGATGGAAGGGATCTCCAAGTTATCAAAAAACTCTTGTATAGTTCCAGAATTAACTCCTGTTTCTCTTGTATATAGTTTAGAATAAAATTGTTTGAATTCGAGATTTATTTCGGATTGGTCTTTTGTTGTATTCCCAGAACCGGTGCGAATTTCAGTTATATGTCTAGAGGCCTCAGATATTCTTATCTGGTGAGCCAGTTGCCTTCCTATCTTCTCCCCATGCTCATAATATTTATGCCTGGAACGATTTATTAATTTAGTTGTCTCAGCTGTGGATAGGAGATTGAACTCGGTTTGCAGACTTGTCCTCTTAGCAAGTAGGTCGGGAGTGGGAGACACTGCATACTGTTTATCCAAATCAACAAGTTGTCCTGTTATATTCCTTCTTCTCTCATTTTTTGTTTTGATCAATTGGGCCGAATAGGAAATAATCTGTCCTCGAACAAATGCTTTTAGGGCCTCCCATAAAATACTTTTAGAGACATCAGGAGTCTCGTTGGTTTGCATATATAAAGCAATCTGGGATCTGATAAACTCTACATGGGTTTCGTTAGCTAGTAAACCGTTATCCATACGCCACGTTTTGGCTGAATATTTACAGGGAAAGTTTAGTTGCAATCTTAGTGGGGCATGGTCTGATAAAACAATGGCTTCATAATCTATATATTTTACTAGTGTAAGTAGTTTCGAGTCTATAAAAAAGTAGTCAATCCTGGAGAAGGATTTATGTGGCTGAGAGAAAAATGAATATTTTCGTTGGCCCTGATTCATATATCTCCATGCATCTATTACATTAACTGACTTTAAAAAAATTTGTAACAGTTTTGCTGATTTAGATAAAGTATGTTGTTTGTTCGATGATCTATCGAGCACTGGATCCATTACAAAGTTAAAATCGCCAGCTAGAATCAGGTTGTGGGTGTGAAGATTGGGTAAGGAAGCTAGTACTGAACTTATAAACCTCTCGTCATCAAAGTTGGGGGCATAGACGTTCGCTAGAATTATTGGAGTGTTATAAATTTCCCCAGTAACTATTACGTATCTGCCATTTGAGTCAGAGATTACATCTGATGTAATTAAGGGAATATTTTTATTAATTATAATGGCAGTCCCACGTGATTTGGAATTAAAGCTAGAGTGAAACACTTGTCCCACCCAGTTCCTATGTAAATGTTTATGTGCATGGTTTTTGAGATGCGTTTCTTGTAAGAAGGCAATACCGGCTCCCAATCTCTGCAGATGTGCTAGTACATTACCACGTTTCACAGCTCCATTCAACCCTTTGCAGTTCCAGGTAATTAGCTTCACCACACCTTCCTCATCATTCATGAAGGATCTGTTTGGGTTCTTATCAATGGTCTAATCTGGAAAAAAAATATGATGGCAGCATAGATGAACCTGCATCCATACAGAGGAAAGAGAGAAACAAAAAAAAAACAAAAGCAAACAAACAGAAAACCACAAGACATGTACGTGTAGTAACTTCTAACAATCTCACATCATCTAAACTTTCGAACTTTACATCTACCCAACCCACCCCCCGACCCTTCCCAAACAAGTGGTGGGGGAAAATTTTTCTTAATAAAGTCCAAAGGCACCTTGCCATTTAACACACCTCAAAAGAGGGAGAGAAAAGAAAAGAAAAAAAAAGACTTGGTCTCTAAGCTCCATTTAACTATGTTTCTGTATTTAAACCTCCAAAATCTAGTTTTTGTTGTGTTTACCACAAAAGAGGAGCAAATAACAATAATAACAAAAAATAGATCTGTAAGTGAAGTGACTCATATTCATCTCTCAAATGACCTTATAATTTGTGTAATTAGTTGTCCACCTTGTTAAATTATATTACAGGTTTAAGAATGTATACATCCGTAGCCCAAACAGAAAACGAACGCGCAGTGATGGACAGTGTTGATAAGAGAGAGGGATGAAGGGGAAAAAAAAAAGAAATGATCAATAAATCAAATACAAAATCAGTTACTTCGAGTATTTCCATATCCTGAGTCATTCACAATAGTTATTGATACCACAAATTTTAACATAAAGGGTATCAAACTCAGATCTCTACTGTTACTTGCGTTTATGGGGATCAGTCCACTTTGGCGATCTTCTGGTTGTAGAAGTCCTCAGCAGCTTTCGGGGAGTCAAAGGAGTGTCTAATCCCGTCCAAACTGACAGCGAGCCTGGCTGGGTAGAACAAGCTGTAGGTGACGTTGGCCTCCCGGAGCTTTCTCTTCACTGGGTTGAAAGCGGCGCGCTGTCTGCTGACCTCCGGGCTCATGTCTGGGAAGATGTACACCTGGTCTCCTTTGTATGTCAGTCGCCCTTTAGCTTTGCCCAGATCCAGTATCTTCTGTCTGTCTGTGTAATAGTGAAGGCGGACGACAATGGCCCGGGGTCTCTCTCCGTTGGTCGGCCGCGGGGCAAGTGTGCGGTGAGCCCGGTCTATAACCACCGGGGATCTGAAGTTGTCGGCTCCGAGCACAGTGGGGAAGAAATCCGCGAGGAATTGAGTCATGTTGCCTCCTTCTGCTCCCTCTGGAATGCCGACCAGCCGTAGATTTTGTCTCCTGCTTCTGTTTTCTAGATCTTGGCATTTGTCCAGCATTTTCTTGCATTCCTTACTGATTAATTGTTGTGACTTCTCCAGCGCAGTTACTCTGTCCATCGTTTCACCGAGCGCGGTTCCCATCTCTTTATATTCGTGAGCTGTCTCAGCCTGTGCCGAGTGGAGTCGTGTTAGCTCGCCTGCTAGCTCGTCTCGTATGGCCCGTATGTCGGCTTTTGTTTCTTCACGGAGTGAAACAATGTCCGTTTTGATTTCTTTAAACGATGTCGCGATCTCAGCTTTTATCTGGACCAGCACCGTTTCTCTGGATGTCTGTAACTCCTCTCGAAGCATCCTCAAAGAGAGCGTGGTCTCGGGCGTGGTAACAGGTGTTTTCTCCGGCGTATTCACTGCTGCGCTGTCGGCCATTTTTGGGCTGCCTCGTGTGAATGGAGTTATCGTTTTCTGTACCTGCTTTCCTTGCTGTTTCGATTTGCGCGAGCTCTTCCTCATATCAAGAGTTTGTTTTCAAGTGGTAAAATATTAAAGTTGTGTTCAGTTTTTGGAGGTTTTTCGTTCAATAAGCGTTTCTGTGTCGGAGCTCTTCTCCTCTGCTGCCTACTCCATCAAGCCGAAACCGGAAGTCCCTCCACATTGTTTTTTATGTGTAATCAGGGCCGTTGTATAGGGGAGAAAGGTGATAATTCTAGGGGCCCAGCGACCAGTAGGGCCCCAAAACAACCCTAGTAGTCTAATCTTTGTATGACTGATTTATTCTGCATAAGACCCTGACTAATACTCATAGTAATGCTGCATTAGCATCAAAACAAAGTAGGCTAAGTAAAAAATGATAATACATACATATAGTCTAACGGGGTGTTCCCACCAAACACGATGACGCTTCATCGCGCGTCGAGATTACATGTAAAGTCAATGCAAACACGCGATTTGACGCGTCATCGCGCCGGGCGATGCGATGGACGCGATAGCGCGGCGCGATGGACGCGTTGGCCACGAAAAATCGCCTCCATCGCGTCGCCCGGCGCGATGACGCTTCATCGCTCGAGTTGAAATAATTGAACTTTTGCGGCGAATTCGCGTGAAGACGCGCCGCGACAGCCTATCAGCTTTGAGATCGTCACCGACGTGCTGACGTACGGACGTACTGGTGTTCCCTTGGCAGCTTAGTCAGAGCGAGTCTATTGACAATATTAGAAGTTTTCTGGTTTAGTCTAGTTTATTATTCAGATCCCCATTAGCTGCAGCAAAGCCACAGCTCTTCAGTGTTGCTTTTCTTGTTTGGATATTTGGACCTGAAAGCCCGTTATCACTGCTGTTTTCAACCAGCGGGCGCTGCGAGCCGGCCGCCCCGTCCCAAAGCACTCAACAGGTGGTCAGTCACACAGTAATGTCACGGAGCTGTCTCCACTGCAGCCAGAGACCCACACCACTGTTCCTCTCCCATCTATAGGGACAGGAACAGTGCAGCGACGGTGGTTATCTCTGCCAGAGAATGAAATAGTGGGAGAAATGTTGTTGTTTGGGCGGGCTCGTCGCGCGACGCGATGCCGTGACGAGGCGTTTTTTGCATATTGAACCAGCGTCAAAACTGGAGCATCTAGCGCGACGCGATTTCATTTGACGCGCGATTCAATCGCGTTCATCGCGTTTGGTGGGAACACCCCGTAAGAAAAAAAAGTGGAAAAGTCAGGGGGTAGGGGCCCACTTTAGTATTCTTTCAGGGGGCCCAGCAACGGCCCTGTGTGTAATGCAAATGATATTCCTTTATATGTGCATGCGTAAACACAAACGCTGCAGACAACAGAGCTACTTCTGAAGCCGTTCTGTATTTCCTTCTCTAAGGGGCAAATGTTAATGCTGCCAAGCTACATGAGACTGCCCTTCACCATGCAGCCAAAACAAAGAACATCAACCTGGTCGAGCTACTTGTGGAGTTTGGGGGCAACGTGTATGCCAGGGATAACCTCAACAAGAAGCCCATCCACTACGTCAGTCTGGGATCTCCCTGTCACCATTGCCTTGAGTTCTATGAGAGTAAGTTTCCTCACATAAAGTGTCCACCGTGTCACTCTCTGTGTGTAAATCATCATCAATATATCCTCTGTTGTTTTGTCTTGTTTAGAGACTCCCCTCAGTCTACAGCAGATCAGCAGAGTGGTTCTCAGGAGAGCTCTTGGCACAAGAGCACGTGATGTTGTTTCCCAGCTGGACTTACCCAATCGCATCATACGTTTCCTTTCATTTACGCCACCTCCAGTTATTGAAATTTAATCACTATGAGAAACCTGAGGCGCAGCTCCAAGAGGGTTAAATCTAGACCTGTTACGCCTGCTCACTCTGTGGATATCTACTCTGAAAGTCACATGATAGGATGTTGACATTGGAAGAAGAGGAACGCTGATGAAAAATCTGAACACTGCCAGACTCCTAAGGTCGCAGATATTTCATAAGATGAAATACTCAGGCTGTTGATCCAAGCAAACTAAAGAAGACTTAATTTGCTTGATTCTCATAGTGCTACATTAATAGGTTTTCAACAGCTAGGGAGGAGGAAATTAATCCATCCTGAATCTGATACACCATCAGTTTATCAAGATATTATTGCCAACCCATTAGCAGACAACCGCTCGCTCGCACATCCAACAGACGCAGGGTACCGATGGCATCTGGCTGGAGTCGGGTTTCCCGGCCAACAGTATTTACCTACTCACCAGAAGCCATTCATTTACTTCAACTCTGCTGTTTCATGGTTGGAAGATAGTAAAAAAAATGGCTGTCTATGGTAGAGAGAGGACTGGAAGACCATGACAACCAACTAGTAAAGGCCATACACACTGCTGGTGATAAACATCCACAGGTGATTTGACTCATTCTGGCTGATCAGATATCCTCCATATGTGGGTGTTTTTATAGACTCCATTACCTTCTTGCTCATGTTACAGCAGGACAAAGTACAACTCAATCAAATAAGTGCAACACAAACACATAGAATACATATAATGATTCCCAGCATCGCCCAGCCCCCAAAGCATCGTCAGCCACAATGACTGAACATCTCGAACGGCGTCAATTCGACCACATGATTGAGCATTTCACATCACTTGTAGTCATTTGAGTCAAAGTTACTGTCAGTATTTGTTTGGTTTCATTTCTTACTGGAGCTTGCAATAAGAAAACATGTTCTTTGCCTGCTCAAGATGACCAACTAAGTGTGAATGTAAGTGTGATTTCACCATAGATCCTGTAATATTTTGTTTATCCTTAAGGGTACATGAAGTGGTTTGAATAGGATTTATATTTATTTGTATATATTCTGTAACTATTTATTTTTAATGTAAATTTGTAAATAATACAGATGGTTCTACCTCTAATAAATTTATGTAAATAAATAGACCAAAACTAAAATGTCTGCGTTGTGTCTTTTTGTGTAATTAAATTTAAAACTCCAGAATTCAAAAGTCAATTCAATTCAGAATGCAAATTCAAAAGTGAGACCTCCAGAATACTCAAGTAGCTAATCAATCAACTAATTAATTAATGATAACAGCACAGTCATCGCTCTCTCTGCTTTTCAAATAGTGGAGAGGTGGCAAGTAGACCGCTGGTATGGATATATGAGAGAGTTTGGAAAGAACTCAGTCAGTGACCAGCTGCACCAGCCCAGTTGTGAGATGTGTTTTACAGCAAGTTACGATTTTTGGTACAGGACTGAATGAAAAACCTTGTGAATCAACAGTGAAAAAATCCAAATCCAACAGGCCTTTAACAGGCATCACAGACTTGCTTTCTGGCACATTGAGTTGCCTTGGTATGAAATGCGCTATATAAATAAAGATGCCTTCCCTTGCCTTGCCTTGCAGTGAGAAGCACATTGAAAGATAAGAAAAGACGACCAATGTCCTTGCCAAAGTTACCACAGAAGCCACACCCAGCACGTCAGGGTCCTCGCTTACGAACTACTGAAGATTAGATGAATCTGCAGCAACAATCTAAAATGAAATGAGTGAGCATGTCTTAACATGAGCCGCTGCTATGAAAACTAACAGATCATTGATGACATGAATGCAAACAGGCTTTTACCAAATGTGGTGGAGTTCAGCCAGACGACTCTAGAATGAGAACAAATCATTTATTGAGCGTAAGCATTGCAAGCTGAAGCACAGCATAGGTATCGTTGAGCATGGCTGCAGCAGGTTTGGCGTCAGGCTCTGTCTCGGTTTTCGTTCCCTGAATGATCTGCTTTGCCAGACATTACAGGGAATGAAGCAGACCCTCCACAGAGGATCATAGAGACAGAGCCCACAGGTGGATGCTGGAGAGGAGGTGGGTTTGCAAAACCCCATAGGCAGCAGCAGCAGCAGCAGCAGAGCCAGGGATGAGCAGGTAAGCTGGGGGGTTTAAATAACCCGCTCTATTTGGATGAGGAGAGCATGTGACTGATCAGCTGATCAGGATGGGTGCAGCTAGAGTCGTTTCCTGAACTAGCTCAGCAGACTTCACATCATTAGTTTTGCAGGTTTGTCAACCCCTCCCCTACTTAACATATAGCTCAGGCCAGTGTGGTTGTTGCATCAGGATCTCTGCATCTAATTTGCCTTTGATCGTGTTTGGGAGACTAAATTATAGATTGCATGGAGGCTGTCTGGGGTGAAGTTATTGGCTGTGTATAGGCCTATACACATTTGAATCTGTTTCTGCAGAGTACGATCTGTCACTGTAAATTATGGGAACAGCTCGTGCCAAATTAAAGAGGAACCACAAAGCGCTGAAACAAAATTAGGTGTCAGGACAAATTTACGTGACAGATTTCAGTATTTCAAGCCCTACAACACCCAACGTCACAGCAGCTACCCTGAGCTGTTACTTCCTGTCTAACAGGACCAACTGCAATAATCAGATCAGAAGTAACAGTCCTTACAAATACACCATGATCTGAAACACTCAATACTGCAAGTCGAGTTGCATTCGATTTAAATTTCCTTGAGATAACTATGACCTGGACAAATGAGAATATTCACAGACTGAATAACCCATTCTCATTATCTCCTGTTGTTTTGATTTGTTACATTGTTTGATAGACAAACTTAAAAACCTTTATTTCAATTGTGACAACAAACATGACCATTTCACAGTTTGGGATTAATAAAGTAATTCTGATTCTGACAAGACTCCGGTAGGTGTTGCAACACGGTTTCAGATTCATGGCACTGTTTCATCATCAACAAGGTAGGTAATGATGACGACAGAAGTAATGCCAAGCAGGTTCGAAGTGAGGAACCTGCTTGGCAGCTCTTGTTATTGAATGCTCTTAACTTCAAGTCACAATCGGGCATTGATCAACAGGTTCCCCTGGTTTGTGAAACATCTGTAAAACTACCAAGGTTAACCAAATTATAGTAAAACTTCTTCTCTTTTTCCATCAAAACATTTTCACTTCCTTGATCTTGCCATATAATCCTACATGGTGGTGGGGGCCAATGGTCTTCTCGAGGGGAACAAGGAATGTGTGTGGGAAGTGGACATTGGGGTTGCCGTGGGGAACCACTATTAGCCACACGAGCAAGAGGAAGCACAAAGGGGCCACACTGAGAGACTGCATGGACTTTCTGCCACGACCAGCTCCTTTTTCAGCAGAGAGTGGGTATGGGCTAAAAAAAAAAAAAAAATACTAGAGGTTCAAACCGACACTTTGTTATCAGTACAACTTTCTTCAAGTGTCACTGTGGTAAAGGAAAGTCACATAGAACAAACCAGACAAAGACTGACATTACAAGAGCTAATCATTTAATTACACACAACAGAGCAGCTGGTAGCATTTAGAGACAGTGAGAAGATAGAAGATTGGAGTCAATGTGCCTCTGAATTCAAAATAATTTCCCTCTTGAAGATTCAAGTGGAACAAATGAAGATGCATGGATGCCTTTTTTTTGGCAACTGTATCGTTTTGAAGAATGTACACGATTACAACATAGATGGACCATTTTTAACTGGCTATGAGAGGAGTCAAGTTCGGTTTAGCCGAGCTTCTGTGTGCTTTACAAATGTTGCGACACACCTTCAAACAGCTCTGTCAACAGTAAAAGGAAGTGCAGGCGGGTCAATGTACAACAGAGCATGTGTTGTAATAAACAAGCTCGCAGTGAGTCACACTCAGGACTCTTCAAGTACAAAGTGTTTATTTTCAAAGATTGAGAGTTTTCCACTGAACACAAATGAATACATCAAGACTTGTTCGTTTTTTTTTTTTCCCAAAAAATGTTTTTACCTCTTCATATCTATGATCAGTGCTCAGCTCATGATCTTGTATCTAATCTCAAACATTTTTAGCTTTGCCTCACTCAGCAGCTTCCTGCTCTGACATCTGAGGCCATCATAATTTCTCCCTCTTGCTCCTTTATCTCTGCACAGATAACATTTACAACATACATCTGCTTGATTACAGCAAAAAAAAAGGAGAAAGCTTAAATGTGTGGCACTGAAATTAACAATGATAAGAAACTACAAGTGTATAAGGTTGTTTTAGCTTAGGTAGACACAGAAAACCCTAATTCTGCACACATTAAGCCGATGTAAACATACATTTCAGTCACAAACTAATAACACATTTTAAGACTGAATTTTGATATACATTTGGACGGAAATGATTGGAAAGGCTTTTTTCCAGTGCAGCTACAGGGACAAAGCAAGAGCACAAAATCAGTGGTTGCATGGAAATTCATTGACATGTGACACACAGGACACATGTTGAGCACAGACAGTCTGACGGGAACCCACTGGTGAACCATCAGGTCGGGTCAAACGTCTACACTCCAGTCTCCTTCCTCTTTACTGCGCCTTGTAACTTATGATCCAGTCTGGTTTTGGAGAGTGTCTGAGGCCTGAGCTTAGGGCCGGGGACAGGCGGACAGTTCTCGTCTGTCTCTTCATCGTTGACGGCGGCTGAGAGCGTGGAAGAGCGCCGTTTGGCTCGGACGGCTTCTACCTGCTCGACTCTAGGTGGAGCCTCCTGCTGCTGGGCCATGGCAGTGCGGAGGCAGTTGAGCCACTGCTGTTTGTGGTAGACGTCGTTGACATACAGGGTGTGGGACTGGCCATGGGATGGATCCAGGGAGCTCACACGGAAAACATTCTTCACTGGAGACAGAGAAAGCAAAAGGGAACACAGTCAAAACACAGATAAAACAAAGAACAGATCTCTTAAAGGAGCGGCGTTTGAGATTTAGCAGCATCTGCTGGTGAGGTTGAAGATTGCAACCAACTGTATGCAACTCCTTTTACCTTCCCTCACCACTCCCTCTCAAGAGGATGTAGGACAACCTAGATGTTACCTTCAGGTAACATTAAAACACTCTGGCCAGTGTCTGTCCATTCTGGGCTACTGTAGAAACATGGCAAATGCAAAATGGTGCTATATGGAAGAAGATATGTGGACATGTTGAGCTCATTTAAGCTAATTAACAAATCCAGCAATTCATGGTTTCAGGTGATTATATTCACAATCTTGGGTAAAAAATGGAAGATGGAAAATTAAGTATGTGAGTAGATTAAAGATAAAATATATATTCTGATGAGTATAGATACTAAGCTACAGTAACAAGAGCAGATACAGTGTGTATTTATTTCTCTGTCTAACCACTTGAGGGTATGTTTTCATGTTGGCTCAGGTTTGCTTGTATAACAGCAAATCTAATGTTGTAGGAAAGAGGAGATTCAAGTTAAGCTTAGTTCCACTGTTGAACACTGGAGCCACAATAAACCGCTCCCGTAACAGCTCAGGGCATGTTCACAGTGGAACAGGGTGAAAAGTTTGGAAAAAAAAAAATCAACGGATTGGGTGACTGGGATCGGGCAATATAAAAACAATCGCCTGCTTCAACGGGGTGTTGCAACAAATGATTGTGATTAATGTGTTAAGGCAAAAAAGAGGAATGTGGCACACTCCGTAGCCTCGGATGCAAAAACTATTTATTGAAGCTTACATACCAACGTTTCGACCAACAACGAGGTTGTTATCTCCTAATGATTTAATCTCCAAATATATTCCCTGAGCAAAAAGTTACATCAATTCAATTTATTTTCTCTGACCAACACCTAAAAGGTTGATTGATTTGTCTATCTCTGCATATAAAGGGAACAAATCAGGACAACTTAACCAAGATGCCTCTGTGCTTTACCAGCACACTCCTTTGACGAAACTGACACCACAAATGTACAGTGACACAAACCTCAAAAAGAGCAAATTCACCAAATGCTGCATTGATGAAACAAAAATAGTAAAACAATCTGAGGAAAGTACAAGATGAAGTACGACATCAATCAACGCACCTTTCTCTGTGTTGGTGAAAGCCCCTCTGAACGACCCCCCCATGCGGATCTCTCCGTCCTGCAGGTCCTCCAGGGCCAAGTCCCGGACGGGGATGGGCTGTCGGTACACCTGGAAGCAGCTCCTGTCGTTACGTGTCACCGGCCGGGTCAAAACCAGCAGCTCAGAGAAGAGGAACACGTGCAGCCTCTGGAGAGAAACACGTTCATACAGAATGAAAATCACTTTGATACAAGACAAACTGTTTGAAGACATGCCTTCATAGCATGTGGGTGATGATAATAAAGAGAGGAAGCCTAATTCTCACCGAGCCACTCTTGTTCCGCAGCTCTCCATGACAGAGTAGGATCTTACAGTTGTCTATGAGAGGATCCCGCTGCTTTTCATCCAGGTACTCCAGTTTGTCTATATAATACTGGCACTCAGACTCCCCTTTCCTCACGTTGATATCAGACAGAATCTCTTGGATTATACTGATCTGGATAATTAAACAGAGACTCATAAGACGGCTATTTGGGAAAACACAAGAGTTAATAACCAGAGAAATGTTTACTATAAAATTCATTATTATTATAAGCTACAGCAGTGATATGATAATACACCTTATTGGCTACAGATATGGGGTTTATCAGATTTTTCAGAAAAATACAGTCATCAATAGTTACATCTATGATATCAACAATGTGTAAATATTGGTAACGTACAGCTCTGTCCAGATTGACAACGTCTGGGTGATCAGGGGGAGTGTGTCGGAGGATCTCTCGTAGCAACAGTGGGTATTTGACCAGGCGTGACCGGGGGATGTCCAGGAAGCTCCAGAGGTCAAGCTTCCTGCTGAAGGGCGACTCCAGGCAGCGCTGCAGGAAGTCCTGCACCCGCTTGTCCTGCTTTTTCTGGTCTAACAAGGCTTTGGCTGCAAGCTGGTTGCTGCAGTAGTTTTTATAAGCATTCAGACCAGGAAGCTGTGAAGATAAAACACCAGGGTCACACTGTTGTTTTTTTGTATGTATGAAGAATAAAGATCTGCACTTCACTTCCTCCAAAAAGCCTTTCATTATATATATTTAAAAAAGTCTTCAATATTTTCACTTTTATGTGCCATATTAATTTTACAAAATGTTAAAATATTTAGTTTTCATCAGGATGATCAGAGCCAGGAGATGTTTTGCACCTCTAGGTTCTCAGTCCTTTTTAGTTTAGTTTCAGCAACATCCAACGAGCAGCTAACTCTGTTACAACTGCGCTGCAACTGTGATTTCATATTTTTCAAATGTCAATTCTTGCCAAACCTTAAAGGGATACTTCACCCAAAATCTATAATTCACCTCGAAATGAAAAAGTTGCTTGGAAAAAAAGAATTTGATCTCTGTTTTTAGCCTTGCTGTAGCAGTATGGCTGTGCGAGATTTGCTGCGGGATGGTTTCCTGTATTTACATCATACATCCAATGGTGTAACGAACATCTGGTAGCAAATCTCGCGTATGCGCACAAACGTCAACAGAGCCATTGGGAGCTACTACTACAACAAGGCTAAAAACCTGCCTTGCCTTGCCTATGAAGGTATTTGGATGTTTCATAGTGTGTGTTTTGGACAATTCAAAAGTGAGCTCTATCCACCGCCATGACGGTGAGTAGAAAATTGGAGAATTATCGATTTCCCTTTCCCCTTTAAATAAATCCATGATTTTTTAAATTGTTCATACATACATTTTATGTAGTTTATGCATGTCAAATCAAATTATTGTCATCTATTATATCACTCAGAATTACTGTTATATACTGCTAGGAACTATGTGTTATTAAAATGAGCCATAATGTGTGTAAGGTAAACATCCTCTACCATACGTACCCAGTCTATGACGATCTGTCCGATCTGAGCTACTGTTCCATCAGGTCCAGTTTCCACCGTCAGTTTCATCAGTAAGTCTGCAGATACAATACCGTACACATGGTTAGAAACACACATGGTTAGAACACATGAGAGCATTAAGATGAAAAATAATGTTTGGTAATATCTTACCCTCATGTAAGGGGATGTATGCATCCAGGTCCCCAAATATATGAGCTAGTTCCTCCTCTGTCATGATGGAGAGCTTAAGCATCGGATCATGGTACGCCTGAAGGAAAGAAAAGAGGTTGCTGACAAAGAAGGTAAATGTCTTATATTGTTTTATATAAATGTCTTAATTTTAATTTTAGAACCTTTCGTGCAAGTTGGAGATCTTCGATGAGATCCTGCTCTCCCCGGTAAAGCTCATGAATTGCCTGCACAGGAAATGTTAAAAGAGGGAGAAGCCATAGCAGAAGTTAATCTTTCCACTCCCTGTGTTTTAATGTTGAACATTCTCTCGAGACTGAAGCACACAACCTCTTGTCTCTTGATCTCTTTGGCGGAGAACGTGCTCTTCTGATGGACGTCTAGAGTCTCTGACCACAGCGTACTGTTTCTGCGTTTAGTGGGGGTGGGACCTGCTGCTTTGCTGCTGGCTCTGAGTGACATCCCTGGTGATTTGTTATCACTACGTAACGACATTGACTAGGGGAAAACAAAACAAAAAAAAACCAACCATATCAGTTACACTTATCTTACATGAATTTCTACCTAGCCAATTTGTGGAGTTTGTGCCACAGAAAAGTCAGTGTCTTGTACCTGGATGGTCTGGCCAAAGCGTCGCACTGCCCCATTCTTCGAAGGAGATATCAAATTGACGAGGGATGAAACTTTGGCCAGCGGTCGTACACGCTTGTTACTGGGCTCCTGTGAATAATAAAAATAAACTCATTATGCTGATGTATAAACTGCAGCAGTGCTGCAATATCATGGGTAATGTGGTATTCTTTAATACAGTGTTTTCAAGCAGAGATTAGGATATTCAAGTTTACATAATTTAAACTATTAAAATATACTGATTACCAGAATGGTTGGGCCCCAAAAAAAAAGATGAAGAAAAAAAGTTTTTTTTGACGATGATGTGATTTTTATTAGGCCATTTTGGTTTGTCAGGAGATTATGATTTGTAGGTCAGGACGTCTCTGTAGCAGCACAGTTATGGTGCTGACAACGCACAACAAGACTGTGACACATTTAACTATCAAAAAAAAAAAAATCTCCTGAAATTTGGAAATTTAACTTGGCCATTGTGTGCAATTTAAACCATATTTCGATTTATTGCGCTGCCCAAGTGTTTGTGTATAAAAAAAATGTGTAGTAAACCAATCAATGAGTGTTACAAGACTGATCGTGTCGAGCACAAATGAGGCTCAAATTTTCTCTCATCATTATTATTTCAGACACAAACTGCTTGTGCCAGTTTGAGAGATAGTGGGATTATCCTGAGCACACAACACATTAGAGCGTTCATGGCTGCCTGTGCTGAGTACTTGAGTCATGCAACAGTGAGAAGGATTAAAGATTGACTGATTAAAGCAGGTCTGACGCTGTAGGGTGATACACCAGACCTGCACCCAGTCCGACTCTCACCTTTAGGTCGAAGCTTGACAGACTGACTGTGTCATCGTCCTTCTCTTTACGCTTTCTCTTCTGCAGAAATATAAGAAAGGCATACACTTGTCACTTTCACAGGACCAATGAGAATATCAAACATCAAAGTCACATGTTGGCTCGTGGCAGTCATGTTTTATTTTCCATCTTCTCAACACAGAGTGTGTATGTGACCACATGATAGCATCATCATCATTCTCATCATTAACTCACTAGACTGAAGTCCCATGGAGTCCCTGGTGTCAGGAAGGTGAAGGAGCTGCCTCTCTGCAGGGGAGGTCTGCAAGAAAACCAGACTCATCATTATGGGCTGTTCACAGTGAAAAGAAGCTTATATATAACTACTTCACAGCTTGGCCAACTTTATGTCTCTGTTTTACTCCCCATCAGCTGTCTGTCAACAAAGACATTTGGGAAGGATGTTTCCTTGTTTTCTACTGATAAAGAAAATACAGACAGAGTCTGATAAGCTAAGATAAGTTATTATTATTTTAAATAGATGTTTTACAGATGTTAATGTGACAGATGGCTTTTGTGTCCCAGTTGTGTTTGAGTCACAGCTATGCTTCAAATATGTCAAGAGCTGTGGATTATGATGGAGAGATATTAACATTTAAAACCATATAAGGCGTCTGACTGCTCACTGCTGCTGCAGGAAAAAGTCAGTTATGGTGACAAAACAATGAAGCTACAGAGAGATACAATGTGTTCTTAGAGTTTGACTCCCAGAGGGTGATGTCAAGTCCAAGGCCGGCTTCACACACGGCTACACACAATCCACTTCTTGTGCTCATGCCTTTAGGACATGCTGAAAATAAGTGGCAAGTGAAGGATAAGAGAAAGTAATGAAAATAACTTCCTTAAAAGTTACATTGATGTACAAAAAAAGTGATTTGTAGGGCACATTGAAACATGTAGAGGAGTGATCACAAACTCAACATTTGGCACTTTGTAATCAAAAATGGGAGGCAAATACTAATACCAACATATCTGCAGTCTGCAGATGTCAACTCTGTTCACATTTTAACAAGTTAACATGCATCTACAGGCAGCTTATTAATGATACTGGAAGATTAATTAATTAATTAACATGGCAATGGTTGATATAGGAATAAGATATAGCTAATGTTATTGAATTGCCTTTGGCTAATCAAAACAAAATCAGCAGAAAAAGACAGATGACAGATGGCTGAAAGAAAATCAATTTGCAGTAAAGCTAAAAGGATTAACGTTAGCTCATTCACTGATCAGATGACTCCCAAAGAAACAGATCAGCTATTATGTTTAATGCAAAATAATATTCAACAAATAAATGACGATGAAAACAAATCTAAACTGAACTGTCTCCACTGTTACATTTACTTTTGATTAGTTATGACTAATTAATCACTAAACAGATTTATTTTTGCAAAACTTCACCACATGTCGTTTAAAACTTAAAACTTGTGTTTTCCGAGTCGCACCTGAAGGCATCCTTTGCCAGTTACAATATCAGTTTTACCCATGGTTTTACCAGTCACCCTTGACTAACCAGGTGACGTTACCGCTAATAAAGAGTGCAATCACCACATTATATTGACACAGAGCTACCAAATAAAGAATCGTTTGTGCATTTAGAGACGTGAGTTACGTACTTTTTCGAGTAGTTTCTCCGGAGTGTTTGTGGAGAGGGCTCTGCATCGTTGATGACACTGGCGATGGACGTCCTCGATGACACCCTGCGCAGTTTCTGCTTTTTATTTCCCACCGTTCTTTCACAAACCTCTTCATTTTCTTCCATTTTGCGAGAGGCTTCGTTTCAAAATCCCTTATACCGAGACGTTTTGTAACCAAAGAAGCAAAAGACGACAACCAGCCGTGTAAAACCCGGTCCCAGTGTGTACAAAGAAAGCAGGAGATCGATGACAACACAACTCACACTGTGGCGGAAGTTTGAATATGGCGGAATCTTGGAAATGGACCAATCAGCAGAGGGCTCAGAGTTCCGTTACCATGGGAGAGGGGGAGGGGCCAGTCAAAATGATAAAAGGACGTCGAATGACCGCGGAGAATAGTGAAACCAAACCATGCTCAGTCTCTGGTATGGCTCCAGCTACGTCCATTACTACTAGGCTTCACACACACACACACACACACACGCACACGTATTATTATGATTAGTACTAGCCGGCTACACAGTAGCTGCTGCTACATAGTAACATTGAACTACACCGTTAACCCTTACAGAAGCAATACTGGATTTACAGTCTGTGAATATGCATTAGTTTTGCATCGTTAATTGTAGTTTTTATTTAGTTCTCGTTTTTGGAAAAATGGTCATTTTTATTTCAGTTTACCAGATACATTTTTCACTGCTAGTTGAGACAGGGATGAAAATATGAATAAGAATAAATATAACCAGATGATTTGTACTTGGCCTGTCCACCTGCTGGCTTAAATCAACATCCCTTGTTTTTTAGTTTTTTATTATGTTTTTATCTGAACTTTGTATTATAAGTATTTTAAACTATTTATTGCACTCACCACACTTTCTTTCTTTCTTTCTTTCTTTCTTTCTTTCTTTCTTTCTTTCTTTCTTTCTTTCTCTTTTCTTGGGTATGTTTGCCATCATTACTGTTGATTTGATTTGATTTGACATCAGGATGCCCATTTGAAACTTTTTTCATCTCATGCATTGCATTTGACACATAGGCTACTTTACAACTCAGAACCTTATTTTCATTTCAATGAGAGAAACACATGTGAAATTTGGCAAAAAACAAACAAACAAAAAAACCAGCAACAAGTAATTCTGTCTCATTATTTGTGTTGCTGTTTCAGGAATGATAAATGATCCAATGGAAGTCTCCCCCCCTGCATATTGGGATCAAGAACAGACCCCTCCGGTCTGTTTATCTCCCAGCCATCAGTCAAACAGGACATGATGCTCCTTGGACCACAGCTCTGTCCTTGATGAGCACATCATCATCGTACCTGTCAGTGTCATGATATTACGGTGCATGACATCACTGCTGAAGCATCTTTGTAAAGC